>NC_138778.1:88005420-88430420 GCF_965119305.1 Pelophylax lessonae
CTCCAGAGTGTAGGAGTCAGTGGATGGGTGTCAGCACACACAGTGAGAGAGAAATGGGGTGCCAAGTTAGAACCCTGAAGATAATTACAAGCAGGAACACTTAAATTACCTTCATTCCAGTAGCAGAGTGAAGCAGCGGCCTTGCTGCATCCTCAAGTCAGATGTCCTCATTCCTCAATTCTGTGAATAGTTACTAGTTAGAGTATCCCACTCATCCCTTCTCCTATCCCAGTTCTAAATAAAACTACAAAACAACATCCCCTGGACTGATCATTGACTGAGCCAAGAACTTAAAGTGATAAGTTTCTGCAAGCAGTTGCTACAGGTAACCTAGGGCAGTGGTTCTCAACTCCGGTCCTCGGGACCCACCAACAGGCCAGGTTTGCAAGATAACTAAATTACATCACAGGTGATCTCATTTGCTGCTCAGTGATTGCAGTATTCTAGTCTGCAACCCCCAAGGTAATACTTAAAATCTGGCCTGTTAGTGGGTCCCGAGGACCGGAATTGAGAACCACTGACCTAGGGGAATCCAGAAAGTGTTATATCTAGCAGTCCTCTAGGGGTAGTGCTACATATACATTTGCCCCAATAATTATAAATGTTTCACAAAAGATTCACAAAGCTTTTTCCCAGGATTTGCACATCTTTCCAAATAAATCCAGTTAGAAAAATCTGACTCTTGGGTGAAAGCTGTGTGAATCTTGTGTAAAAACACTAAGGAAAAAAAAAAACAAAAAACCTTAGGTATTCATTCCATACAAAGAAATAATGATTCCAATCCTAAATTTTCATGAAAACATTTTATGCAAAAATGAAAATCAATAACCTATAATTATATTATTATAATATTTAAAGTGGTTCTAAAGGCAGAAGGTTTTTACCTTAAAAGGAAACTCCAGTCAAAAATGAAATGTTTCCTAATAATAGTATGTTAAATATCTTTATCTTTGATATTATTCATTTTCTGCCTAGCTGCTTGGGTAGCGTAGAAAGTCTTGTCTAAGCTGGACAAACAGCTTCTTCCTGTTCTTCACCACAACACTATTTCCTGTTATCTGAATTTGATAAGATGCCTTTCATTTCCTGATAAGGTTGTCGTCTTTCTTAGACAGCAATGCCTAGACCTGCCCAGCCCACCCCCATCCCTACTCTCCTTCACATGATCTCCTCCTGTCTTCATAGCCTTGTTTATGCTAGCAGCATCTCCTGAGAGAGAGAGGGGGGGGGGGGGGGGTCACGTGACCGGCACAATATAGGAAAGAAGCAAGGTACAAAAGAAGATTTGTGAAAGTTTACAAGGATACAGATCCATTTCTATTCCTCATTACATGTAAGTAATGAGTTTTAGGCTCCGTTTCTACTAGTGCAACTTGTCATGCAACTTTAGACACATTATTTTGCATTATTTTGTGTGACAAGTCACAGCCCATTGATTTCAATGGCACCCGTTCCCATATATGTCACTTTCAGCGACATTGAAAAGGTGCCTAAACTACCTTCATGTGTACCTTGATGCGACTTTGATCCAGAGAGTGTAGAGTTGGACTAAAGCTACACTCAAAGTCGCACTCTAAATCGCACAACGTAAGAGTCGCACTAGTGGAAACATAGCCACTAGGCTTGAGTGCAACTTTGGAGTGCAAATTTGATCCAACTTTACACTCTCTGGATCAAAGTCGCATCAAAAGTTGCATCATAGTAGTGCAGGTACCTTTTCAAGGTCGCTGATTTTCTAAGTCACATAGATGGGAACAGGTGTTATTAAAATCAATGGGCTGTGACTTTTAAATACGACTTTGTGTGTCCAAAGTCGCATGACAAGTAGCACTAGTTGAAATTGAGAATTAGTCTTTGGACCCCAAAGGACTTGGACCTATGTCTTTGGACCTCAAAATGCATCAAAGTCGGACGAAAGTAGTGCAGGTACTACTTTGAAGTTGTTGCAACTTGAAGTCGCACAGATATAAACAGTACTCATTGGACATCATGGAATGTGACTTGTCATGTGACTTTGCAGTCCCAAATTGCAGGAAAAAGTAAAAGAACTCAATAATGTCCCATGTATGGATGCTCCTGTATTAGTTAAAATTCTGTGTCATTTATCCCATGAACTTCTGTAAGAGTCAAACTTCAGGAGCTGAAACTTACAGTCTTGGCTCTACAATAGTGATGACAGAAGGTTGCTTGCTCTCTGCCCTTGTCGATTTTCACAGAATACAAGACATTCAGTAAATGGATAAGGGGAGAAGATAGACAGATAAACATATCTCGTTCATTCACAGAACATCTTGTATTTTGTGAAAAGAATACAAAATTTTTTGTATTGTATGTTTTGAATTAATGAGTTAGAGAGTGAGCTATTCATAGTTACATAGTTAGGTTGAAAAAAGACACAAGTCCATCTGGCTAAACCAATAAAAAACAAAAACCAGTAAAGAAAACCAAACCATACAATCTCATATACACAATCCTATACCCGCAGTTGATCCAGAGGAAGGTGAAAAAACCCAGCAAAGCATGATCCAATTTGCTACAGCAGGGAAAAAAATCCTTCCTGATCCCCGAGAGGCAATCGGATATTCCCTGGATCAACTTTACCTATAAATGTTAGTACCCACTTATATTATGTACACCCTGGAAAGAATCCAGGCTTTTCTTAAAGCAATCTAGTGAGCTAGCCAGAACCACCTCTCAAGGTAGTCTATTCCCCATTTTCACAGCGGTTAAGAAACCTTTCCGTATTTGGAGACTAAATCTGTTTTCCTCTAGACGTAAAGAGTTCCCCCTTGTCCTCTGTGATTACCTTAAACTGAAAAGCTCAACATCAAGTTCACTATATGGACCCCTTATGTATTTATACATGTTGATCATATCCCCCCTTAATCTCCTCTTCTCAAGAGAGAATAAATTCAGTTCCTCTAATCTTTTCTCATAGCTGAGCTCCTCCATGCCTCTTATCAGTTTGGCTGCTCTTCTCTTAACTTTCTCCACTTCCCCGATATCCTTTTTGAGAACTGGTGCTCAAAACTGAACTGCATATTCCAGATGAGGTCTTACTAATGAGCTTTCAGTGGTCATTGGTAAGTGACGCAGAGTGCAAAGATCAGTAGTAAGGGAATCAGAGTGCAGAGGTGAGTAGTAAGGGGTGCAGCGTTCATTGGTCACTAGTAAGTGATGGAGCGTTCAGTGGTCACTAGTAAGTGAGGCAGCGTTCAGTGATCATTAGTAAGTGACACAGAGTGCAGAGATCAGTAGTAAGTGACGCAGAATGCAAGTAGTAAGTGGTGCAGCGTTCAGCAGTAAGTGGTGCAGCGTTCAGCAGTAAGTGATGCAGCGTTCAGTGGTCATTAGCAAGTGAAGCAGCATTCAGTGGTCAATGGTCATTAGTAAGTGACACAGAAAGCAGAGATCAGTAGATAATCAGTAGATAAGTGACGCATAATGCAGAGGTGAGTAGTCAGTGGTGCAGCTTTCAGTCTTCAGTAGTAAGTGATGCAGCGTTCAGTGGTCATTAGCAAGTGAAGCAGCATTCAGTGGTCAATGATCATTAGTAAGTGACACAGAATGCAGGGATCAGTAGATACTCAGTAGATAAGTGACGCAGAATGCAATGGTGAGTAGTCAGTGGTTCAGTGTTCAGTGGTCAGTAGTAGTAATTGACCGATATCGGTTTTTCGTTACCAATGCATACATTTAAAAAAAAATGTATTTTTTATTTTTATTACTTGACAGGTACTTTTACAGACAAAGAGAGACAGGGCGCCCAAACAACCAGTAGATGAAAAGCCTGTGTATAACCTCAGCAGCTCCGATGGGGACTCCTGGGTGCAGAGTCAGATCAGTGAGAAGGCTGGAAGTTAGGGAGTGCTTCTGGTAATAATTGTATTGATGAAATCAGTCACAAACACCTGATGGTAAACGGCATAGCGGCATTAGCGCTCCCTAACTTCCAGCATTCTCACTCAATATTTGGGATATCGGCAATATCAGCCAGTTCCGGGGCCGATACAGATATATCGGCAAAAGTCAATATCGGCCCTCGATATATCGGCCTTGCCGATAATCGATCGATCCCTAGTCAGTCAGTGGTCATTAGTAAGTGAAGCATCTTTCAGTGGTCATTAGTAAGTGAAGCATCATTCAGTGGTCATTAGTAAGTGAAGCATCATTCAGTGGTCATTAGTAAGTGACGCAGAGTGCAAAAATCAGTAGTAAGTGATGCAGAATGCGGAGGTGAGTAGTAAGTGGTGCAGAGTTCAGTGATCAGTAGTAAGTGGTGCAGCGTTCATTGGTCAGTAGTAAGTGATGCAGCTTTCAGTGGTCAGTAGTAAGTGACACAGAATGCAGAGGTGAGTAGTAAGTGGTGCAGAGTTCAGTGATCAGTAGTAAGTGGTGCAGCGTTCATTGGTCAGTAGTAAGTGATGCAGCTTTCAGTGGTCAGTAGTAAGTGACGCAGAATGCAGAGGTGTGTAGTAAGTGGTTCAGTGTTCAGCAGTGATGCAGTGTTTAGTGGTCAGTAATAATTGATGCAGAGATCAGTAGTAAGCCCCGCAGACTGCAGAGATCAGTGACAAGTGGTGCAGAGTTCAGTGGTCAATAGTAAGTGATGCAGCGTTCAGTGGTCATTAGTAAATGATGCAGTGTTCAGTGGTCATTAGTAAGTGAGGGAGAGATCAGTAGTAAGTGATGCAGAAGGCAGAGGTGAGTAGTAAATAGTGCAGCATTAAGTGGTCAGTAGTAACTGACACAGAGTGCAGAGGTGAGTAGTAAGTGGTGCAGCATTCACTGGTCAGTAGTCAGTAGTAAGTGACGCAGAGTGTAGAGATCAGTAGTAAGTGACGCAGAGTGCAGAGGACAGGGGAGGGCTGGCAGCCTTAGGCCTGGGGGGCAAGTCCAGTCAAGTGGCCCATTGAACCACCGAATCAACTCACCATCCATCTGCACCACGTTGCCCACAGAGAGAGAGAGAGGGAGACTGCTCCACATTTCCCATACAGAGAGAGAGAGAGGGGGAGACTGCTCCACATTGCCCATACAGAGAGAGAGAGAGAGAGAGAGAGAGGGAGACTGCTCCACATTACCGTACAGAGAGTGAGAGAGACCGCTCCACACTGCTTGCACAGAGAGAGAGAGAGAGACCGGTTCACACTGTCTGCACAGAGAGAGAGGGAGACCGCTCCACATTGCTCGCAAAGAGAGAGAGGGAGACCGCTCCAGATTACTTGCACAGAGAGAGAGAGACTTCTCCACAGTGTGGACCGGTCTCTCTCTGCGCAGGCAATCTGGAGCTGGAGCCCACTGTGCGGGCAGTGTGAAGCGGTCTCACTCTGTGCGGGCATTGTGAAGTGGTCTCTTTCTGTGTGGGCAGTGTGAAGCGGTCTCTTTCTGTGCGGCCAGTGTGAAGCGGTCACTCTCTGTGGGGCAGTCTCTCTATGTTTGGGCAATTATGTGTAGCAGTCTCACAGACTGATTGCCCCCAGAGAGATTGAGACAGAGAGCCTGCCCCTTCCCCACACTCAGTACACAGACCAAAGAGACTGCAGGAAGATTTAGGCCCCTTTCACACTATCCGTCCGTCGGACGGATTCCGTTTTCTCAGCGGGGGATGGAGCCGCCGATCCCCCGCTGAGCAGCAGGAGGACAGCTGTGTCTCCGTGCTGTGTGCGGAGATACAGCTGTCAGTTCCCCATGCATCTCTATGGGGGAAATCGGATGGGAACGGACCGTCTGTCCATTCTCATCCGATCCCATCCGATCCGCTGGACGGATGGAAAATAGGGTTTCCATCTGTCCAGATTTGACGGATCGGATCGGGTGTCAGCGGACATGTCTCCGCTGCCATCCGATGCCCCATAGGAATGCATGGGGGGACCGTTCAGATCCGCCAAAAAAACGAACAGGCGGATCTGAACGGTCCGCCTGTGTGAAAGGGGCATAAGAGTAAAGGCTACTTGTGAAGTCTGGACCTTCTCTGGTGAGTGAGCACCACACCACTGGGCAAGCCAAGCAAGCAGTGTAGCTGAGAGTCACAGTGAGCGCAGCAGGCTAAAAACGCAAGTCCTGCTGTCTCCCTGGGCACAACCACCAGGTTCTCCAGGCTGCAGGCTCCTCCTGTGTCAATTGCGAGTAGTGAGAAAAGCACATGCATGCACATGCTGGTGCACCGGCCCCCAGGGGCCAGATTAAGGGCATTGTGGGCCTGGTGCTGCAGTGGAGCAAGTTTAGGAGTGGCAGGGATATAACGTACAGTAAGTAACATCATATCCCAGCTCTCCTCTTACTGGCCACCCTCCTGTGTTTCCAGGAACCTGTTCTGGCTTGTGTCCAGACTTGGTGGCAGCCACACAGGTGTGATGCTAGGGAAGCCTGGCATTCGATTTACCAAACTTCCATAAGAGTCGTGTGTTGGTGTGTGAAGGTTTCCCAGCCATCAGAATAAACACTGCCGGAAGCTATAACAGCCAGCAGTGATCGACAAAAAAAAGACACGCTGGTTGTACTGCAGCCAGTTGATAAATTCTGTGCAACCAGTCCACACATAGAGAGATCTAATCCTGCCAGTTCAGCAGACATTTCAATCTGTCTATGGTGGCTTAATTCCATTAGTCTCTGGGTTTAATAATATCCTCAAATCTTCTAAAAGGGATGCTCCACTAGGTGAAGAAATTCACTTTGAACGTCACCTTATTTCCATAACTCTCTATAGGTAATAGATGTGCAAACAATAAGGTGAATGGAATAGAAATAAGGTGATGTTCAAAGTGAATTTCTACACCTAAGTGGAGCCCCCCTTTTAGAAGTGCCATTAATCTGGAGGGACTGGCATAACCTGGAGGGACTGGAATAACCTGGAGGGACTGGCATCTAGGAAGTTAATACAGGCAGGGAGGAAATGTGATATCACCTCCTCACTGCCTGACAAATGCCTTTTGAAAAGTGACCTGAGCATGGATCACTTTTCAGTGAAGTGGCAGTCCCTGCTGTAAGTGCATACAAGCCTTTGGGGTCACACGGTGTGCTGCGGTTTGGCTGATGTGCTGATTGTGACAGAACCATCTGACTTTGTATTATATTGTTGCTGCCTCCTTTCGTCTGTTTGTTTGGCTGTTCCACGGCCCGTACAGCCCCCCTTTGTTCCCCTATGTTTTAGCTGCTACGCTCCAAATTCCTTTAAAGAGGTTGTCACTATGTCTGCAAATTCAATGTGTATTAGCTGCAGATTGAGGGGGGGGGGGATTGTTTCCAGCAGCCCCCTCCTAAAGAATGTCTACTGATTAACTCAGTGCTTTTGTCTAAAATAGGACAGTATGTTAATAGGGTCTGAGACTATTGATAAGCATGTTAATGAGCTCACCTGGCTGTAATTACACAGTCATTGTTCATGTGGTATTCTCAAAGTATATATAAGTGTGTGTTTCTTGCAATAAAAGAGAAGAGAGTTACTCTTGATCAAACCTCACTACAGAGCCTTGTCTCGTACTTGGGGGGGGGGGGGGAATTATTGATGTGCTTCATGTATGGCGCATTGGGGTGGTCGATAGCTGTCCGGGTGTTCGGGAGTGGATTATCCTAGACGACTGTAACCCCTTTCATACTTTGGGGTGTCGTAACAATTGGTGGTAAGTGACGGGATGAGTCCCACCGCCCAGAACAGTTACCGATGCAGTATGAGGAGCTGAAACGGATTACCCTCAAAAAGTTATTGCAACGTAGAGGACGACCAGCAGGTAATTTAAAGAAACGAGAGATTATTGCTCAATTGTTGGAGATGGATGCAGCACAAGAAAGGGAGAGAGCTAATGTGACCGGCATCTTGGATTTAACACCCGAGGAAATACAATTTAACCGGGCAGTGCAAATAAGGCTGGAACATTTTGGCCCCAACCCTACAGCTGACATTGTGGAACGAGTGCAAGCAGCGCTAACAGCCCAACTGCAAGGAAGAGGAGCGGCAGCAGCGGATGTACCCCATAATAATGTGGGAAGAAAGAAGGTACCTTTTGCTGCGTTTAAAACTTTTGTGGAATCTGAGGAGGAGATTGATGGATTCTTGGCAGACTTTGAAAGGCAGTGTACCTTACACAGGGTGCCCACGGACGAATGGGTCACCATCCTCTCTGGGAAATTGTCCGGCCGGGCCAGTGATGCTTTTCGGGCCATCCCGGAGGAGGAAATTATAGATTACCAGGCCGTTAAAGTATACCGGCGGAGGTTCAGAGAGACCCCCAAGCAAGTGAGTGACTCCTATATGGAGTGGGCATGCAGAGTACACCGTGCAGCAACCCACTGGATGGCAGGATGCCAAGCTGTATCTGGGGAGGAGATCTTACAAGTGTTTTTGTTGGAACATTGCTTCAACAAGTTACCTGCCGGGGTCAGAGAATGGGTCCGGGACCGTAAACCCTCCACTTTCCCGGAAGCCGCTCGATTGGCAGATGAATATACTGACGCTCGTAAGCTAGATGATAATGTGCCCAAAGCCCCTGCCAGGGTGGAGTACCGACAAGCAACACCCACCAGTACTACTATTTACCAGGCTCCAGCACACCGCACCCCGGCTTTGCCTGCAACCAACAGCTATGCCCAGCCACCCCGTTTTAACTCCAGGGATTATTTGCAACCCATCCGGTGCTTTGGATGCAAACAGCTTGGGCACAAAAGGCCGGAGTGCCCGTTGAACACAGCCAACCATGCACAGTCATGGAGACGGCCAGCCGGCGGAAATCCACGCAATTCCCCGCCTGCTGCTCACTGCATTGAGCAGGAGGAATGTTGGGGCGTCCTCCATGAAGCAGACCCGGTCCAAGCCGCTCATCAAGACAACAGGCAGCAGCACCGGCAGATGGTTAAGCTGAACGGAAGGGAAGTCAGCGGGTTACGAGACACTGGTGCCACTATGACTTTGCTGCAGAAAGATTTGGTGTCTGAACATCAACACACCGGAGACGCTGTGGCTGTGAGGGTAGCAGGGGGTGCTGTTTTTCGCCTACCTGTTGTCCGAGTACACTTGGATTGGGGAGTGGGGGCTAGACATGTTAATGTGGGGGTTATGAAAGACTTGCCTGCGGATGTTCTTCTTGGGAATGACTTGGCCCCCCTTGTTTCTGCATATGCTCCCATGGGCCCCAATGAAGTTAATGCTGTGACCACTCGTGCCCAGACCCGCGCTGCCGGAACCGACCCACCTGCTACTGAGACCCAGGTAAGACCTTGTTCCCCGACGATTCCCTCAGATCAGGCCCCTTTGAGTTGGGATACCCCAGAAGAGTTTGGGAGGGAAACCCGGGCAGATCCAACCCTACAGAAGTATAGAGCTAAGGCAGATGCTAGAGAGGAAGGACCAGATGGGGAGCGGTATGAGTGGGTGGGGGATCGGTTATACAGGATCCCTAAACCGTCCCAGAAAAGTTTGGCCCCTTCTCCGAATCGACAACTGGTGGTACCTGCTAAGTACCGTCAGGAGATTCTGCGAATTGGGCATGATGTACCGTTAGCTGGACATCTAGGGTCCCGCCGCACAGCCCATAGAATTATGCAGAATTTCTTTTGGCCCAGTTTTAATCAGGCTGTGCGGGTATATTGTAATACGTGTGACACTTGTCAACGGGTAGGGAAGCGGGGGGACCACCCAAAAGCTAGGCTTATGTCTATGCCCATCATTGGGGAGCCCTTTGCCCGCATAGCCGTTGACATAGTGGGTCCACTGGCCAGGGCTAGCCCATCCGGTAAGAAATATATTCTTACCGTGGTGGACTACGCCACACGCTATCCAGAGGCAGTAGCGCTGTCTAATATAGAGGCAGAGACGGTTGCTGATGCCCTGGTTAAGGTTTTCACTAGAGTGGGGTTCCCTAAGGAGATTCTCTCCGATCAGGGGACCCAGTTTACCGCTGTGCTTACCCAGCAGCTGTGGAAGGTGTGTGGCATCAAACCGCTACTTAGCTCACCTTATCACCCACAGACTAACGGTCTCTGCGAGCGCTTTAACGGCACCCTCAAGCAAATGCTGAGGACCTTTACTGACGCTTGCAGGGACTGGGAGAGGTTCCTGCCCCATCTGTTGTTTGCGTACAGAGAGGTGCCCCAGGAATCTACTGGGTTCTCTCCTTTTGAGTTACTCTATGGGAGAAGGGTCCGTGGACCTCTTGATCTCATCCGAGGACACTGGGAGGGAGAGACAGAGCAGGAGGGGACCCCCATAGTGCCGTATGTTCTGGAACTCCGGGACCGCATGGAGAGTCTGTCTCTGATGGTAAGGGAGAGCCTCCAGGCGGCCCAGGGGAGACAGAAGAGATGGTACGATCGGGGTGCCCGGCAGCGAGTCTTCCAGGTTGGGCAGAAAGTGCTAGTGCTCAAGCCTGTGAAGACAGATAAGATGCAAGCAGCTTGGCAGGGACCGTATAAAGTGTTAGCTCAGATGTGTGATACTACCTATGTCATAGCCAGCTGTGCAGATGAAAGGATTCAGCGATCCTTTCATGTAAACATGCTCAAGGAGTATCAGGAGAGACCAGAGGATGTCGCTGGCAGTATGCGCTCCTGCTGCAGACGACCCAGAGAATCTACCCCTACCAGACTTGTTAGAAAGGGACCCCCAGACTGACCTTACTGCCTTAGTACCGCTGGGTTAAACCCCACGGAAAGGGCTCAGGCTCAACAGCTTCTGTGGGAGAAACAGGCGACGTTCTCCCAAGAACCGGGTTACACTACTCTAGCTGTACATAAGGTAGAGACCCCCGGACAGAACCCCCTACGACAGCCCCCCTACCGCATCCCGGAAGCAGTCCGAGAAGGAATGCGGAAGGAAATACAGGAGATGACCCAGCTTGGGGTTATCGAGCCCTCCAATAGTCCTTGGGCCTCGCCTGTAGTCCTAGTGCCTAAGAAAGATGGAACTACACGGTTTTGTGTGGACTACAGGCGACTCAACGAGCGGACCACCACTGACGCCTATCCGATGCCCCGGGTAGACGACTTACTTGATCGTATTGCTAGGGGACGTTATCTGACCACCATAGACCTGTGTAAAGGCTACTGGCAGATTCCCCTGGCCGAGGATGCTATCCCCAAGTCGGCATTTATCACCCCGTTTGGCCTGTACCAATTTAAGGTCATGCCATTCGGGATGAAAAATGCCCCGGCTACCTTCCAACGTATGGTGGATGAACTCCTCGATGGCTTCCAGGAATTTGCTTGCGCATACCTGGATGACATTGCGATATTCAGTGAGTCCTGGGAGGAACACCTGGTTCATGTAGGGGTGGTGCTGGATAAGATTCGGGCCGCTGGCCTGACATTGAAGCCAGAGAAGTGCCATCTAGGTATGGCAGAGGTACAGTACTTGGGTCACAAAAGTGGGGTGTGGGAGCCAGAGACCAGAGCCAGCCAAGGTAGAGGCAGTGGCTAACTGGCCCACACCTATCACTAAGACCCAGGTGCTAGCCTTTTTGGGGACAGCAGGGTACTACCGACGTTTTGTCCCTGACTACAGCACTATTGCTAAACCCCTGACTGACCTGACTAAAAAGAACCTCCCTAAGCAGGTCCTGTGGTCTCCAGCTTGTGAAGCCGCGTTCCAGGCATTAAAACAAGCTCTTGTGAATGCCCCTGTCTTGGCTGCTCCAGTCCCTAACAAACGCTTTCTTGTCCACACAGATGCTTCCATGTATGGACTGGGGGCTGTGCTGAGCCAAGTCGGGGAGGATGGAGGAGAGCACCCTGTCGCATATCTCAGCAGAAAACTGTGAGTTATGCGGCAGTGGAGAAGGAGTGTTTGGCCCTGGTCTGGGCCCTGAAAAAGTTGAGTCCCTATCTGTACGGGCAGGAGTTCTCCCTCGTGACTGATCACAACCCATTGGTGTGGCTTAACCGGGTCTCTGGGGACAATGGCAGGTTGCTACGCTGGAGTCTAGCCCTGCAACCGTATAACTTTACCATCACTTACAGACCCGGTAAGTACAATGGCAATGCTGATGGGTTGTCCCGACAAACAGACATCACTCCGGCTTCCTAGTCCTGGTCATCCCAACGTTGACCCGCAAGAGTCAAGCCGGGTCTGCCGGAGTGTCCCACAAGGAGGGAGCCATGTGACAGAACCATCTGACTTTGTATTATATTGTTGCTGCCTCCTTTTGTCTGTTTGTTCGGCTGTTCCACGGCCCGTACAGCCCCCCTTTGTTCCCCTATGTTTTAGCTGCTACGCTCCAAATTCCTTTAAAGAGGTTGTCACTATGTCTGCAAATTCAATGTGTATTAGCTGCAGATTGAGGGGGGGGATTGTTTCCAGCAGCCCCCTCCTAAAGAATGTCTACTGATTAACTCAGTGCTTTTGTCTAAAATAGGACAGTATGTTAATAGGGTCTGAGACTATTGATAAGCATGTTAATGAGCTCACCTGGCTGTAATTACACAGTCATTGTTCATGTGGTATTCTCAAAGTATATATAAGTGTGTGTTTCTTGCAATAAAAGAGAAGAGAGTTACTCTTGATCAAACCTCACTACAGAGCCTTGTCTCGTACTTGGGGGGGGAATTATTGATGTGCTTCATGTATGGTGCATTGGAGTGGTCGATAGCTGTCCGGGTGTTCGGGAGTGGATTATCCTAGACGACTGTAACCCCTTTCATACTTTGGGGTGTCGTAACACTGATGTACTCGCAGTTTTCCTTAGCCGTAGTCCCTTCTTTTTAGGTTGTGCGTTTTTGCTGCATTTTCAGAAAGTGCACCAAAGATGCAGCATGCAGGATTTTTTGTGCACTTTCAGAACATGCAGTAAAAATGTGCAGTCTAACAGGAGGTCTATGGAACTGGGGGTAACATGCAGGAAGGCTGCCAGTACACCAGCATTGCAGCCAAACCACAGCATACCAGTGTGAGCCCAGTGCATTGTGCCTATAGCAAGCAAGGTACTGTCACAGACTGCTAGAAATAAAAATCTCTCTGCAGAGAGGGGGAGGGAGACACAGCGGGGGGGGGGGGGGGAGGGGGGAGAGGTGAGGAGAAGTTCACTTACTTGCACGGGCACTGGACATTCACAGGATTCATTTCAGGCTCTGACTGCTCAGCTTGAACTTTCCCGCCCACACATTCTCTTCACAGACAGTCACAGCACACAGTGTGGGCGGGCAAAGAGAGGGCAGAGCAGCCTCTAGCAGCCAATCCGTGTGGAGGAGGGAGGGGCTGGTAACTCGTTCCATAACACAGAGACTGTCAGCCCTGTCTGTGTCTGTGACAACACATCGCTTCATACACAGCCGCACTCGGCCAGTTCTGGAACTGCTCGTGTGCAGTTCTGAGCTGGCAACACAGCGGCCTTTTTACAGCAAATCAGAGCGGCCCAGGGGGAGATTGCCCTCCTTCCCCCCAGCCCAGTCCGCCCCTGGCAGAGGATGAGTAGTAGTTGATGAAGATTTCAGTGGTCAGTAGTAAGTGACGCAGCATTCAGTGGTCATTAGTAAGTGATGCAGAATGCAGAGATCAGTAGTAAGTGACGCAGCATTCAGTGGTCATTAGTAAGTGATGCAGAATGCAGAGATCAGTAGTAAGTGACGCAGCATTCAGTGGTCATTAGTAAGTGATTCAGAATGCAGAGATCAGTAGTAAGTGACACAGCATTCAGTGGTCATTAATAAGTGATGCAGAATGCAGAGATCAGTAGTAAGTGATGCAGAGTGCAGAGGTGAGTAGTAAGTTGTACAGAGCTGAGTTGTCATTAGTAAGTGGTATAGCGTTCAGTGGTCAGTATTGATGCAGCGTAAAGGATAATAACTAAAGGATCCCAAAACAAAATTTACATAAACTGCTGCAGTACTGCACTCACTGTCTGCAATGATTAAATCTAGTAGCTGCAGTGCAAAAGACAGTGGACTGGACACTAGTACTACTTACTTTCAATATTCCCAGTTAAGTAGAAGAATATTATAGTGCAGAAAGCAGAACATTTCAGCATGTTCACCAGTTAAACGGTTTCTGTTTTTTTCATAAATTGCTGCCACTTCACTAAAAACACGCTCACTTTGTACAGAGGAAGGAAGAGCAGAAAGGTATCTTCTAGCATGAGAAGCAAGTATTTTGTAGCGTGCCTCATTTTCTTTCCACCACTGAAGAGGATCACCACTTCTTCTGTCAACTACTGGTTTCTTCAAATAGAGATGAATTGCATCATCCAGGCTCATTATAGCAGATTCAGAAGAATCCTCCTTATGAGGCCCCAATAAAACACTGAACATGGCATCTATTCGACCATGATGAAGTTTCTCTTCTGTCCGTTGTCTTTTTGGACATTTTTCTCTTTTTGCAGCATCCTGCCCTTTCAGATGGCTGGCTGACACCCTGTGGTGGATGACTGGTTGGCTGGCACCCTGTGGTGGGTGACTGGCACCCTGTGGTGGTGGGTGGCTGACTGTCTAGCATCCTGTGGTGGGTGGCTGGCTTGCTGGCACCCTGTGGTGGGTGGCTGGCTTGCTGGCACCCTGTGGCGGGTGGCTGGCTGGCACCCTGTGGTGGGTGGCTGCCTGTCTGGCATCCTGTGGTGGGTGGCTGGCTTGCTGGCACCCTGTGGCGGGTGGCTGGCTTGCTGGCACCCTGTGGTGGGTGGCTGGCTTGCTGGCACCCTGTGGCGGGTGGCTGGCTGGCTGGCACCCTGTGGTGGGTTGCTGCCTGTCTGGCACCCTGTGCTGGGTGGCTGGCTTGCTGGCACCCTGTGGCGGGTGGCTGGCTGGCTGGCACCCTGTGGTGGGTTGCTGCCTGTCTGGCACCCTGTGGTGGGTGGCTGGTAATGATGAGCCGAACACCCCCCAGTTCGGTTCGCACCAGAACACCGCGAACAGAGGAAATGTTTGTTCGAACAAACGAACCCCATTGAAGTCTATGGGACTCGAAAATCAAACAGCCTCATTTTGAAGGCTTAAATGCAAGTTATTGCCCCAAAAATGTGTATGGGGGTCCGGGTCCTGACCTGGGGAACATGTAGCAATGAAAAAAAAGTTTTTAAAAACGATCGTTTTCAAAGGAGCACTGATTTACTGATTTTAATTAGGCTTAAAGTGAAACTATAAAAATGAAAAATTCCTTCAAATATCGTGCCTGGGGTGTCCCCTGAATGTGCCTGTAAAGTAGTGTATCTCTACGATGTATGTAGCCTGCTGCAGCAATACTGACATTTCTAAAGCAAAAAAATGTCATATACAAATATACATACAAGTTTCAAATCACATGTACTTGTCATACGGGTGCAGAAAAATTGAGCCTTGCTTGTTGATGGTGCCTGAACACCGTAACCTCTCGCAGTAACTCTTGCTGGGTGTAGGAACGGGCCCTGCTGCTAAAAAATCCATACAAATTTGAAATCGCATGTACAGGTGACAAAAATTGGGCCTTTAGTGTTGCTGGTGCCTGAACACCGTAACCAACCCCTCACAGTTACTCTTGCTCAAACTCAAAGCTCATCCCTAGTGGCTGTCTTGCTGGCACTCTGTGATGGGTGGCTGGCTGGCTGGCACCCTGTGGTGGGTAGGTGGCTGGCACAGGGGCTGTGGGTGGCTGGCTGGTACAGGGCCTGTGGGTGGCTGGCTGGCTGGTACAGTGCCTGTGGCTGGCTGTCTGGCGCCTTGTGGTGGGTGGGTGGCTTGCTGGCACCCTGTGGTGGGTGTCTGGTTGGCACCCTGTGGTGGGTGGGTGGCACAGGGGCGGTGGGTGGCTGCCTTGTACAGGGCCTGTGAGTGGCTGGCTGGTACAGAGCCTGGGGCTGGCTGTCTGGCACCCTGTGGTGGGTGGCTGGCTTGCTGGCACCCTGCGTGGGTGGCTGGCTGTCTGGCACCCTGTGGTGGGTTGCTGGCTGGCTGGCACCCTGTGGTGGGTGGGTGGCTGGTACAGGGCCTGTGGGTGGCTGGATGGCTGGCTGGTACAGTGCCTGTGGCTTGCTGGTACAGGGCCTGTGGGTGACTGGCTGGTACAGGGCCTGTGGGTGGCTGGGCTTGCACCGGGCTGCTGTGTTAGGCTAAAGATCAAAGTCTTTCTGGTGAGTGGGGACACCACAGGGGAGCACTTTCCAAGCACGATTGCAGCACCTGAAGGAGTGTATTTTAAGCACCAAGAGCACTTTATATGGACTTGAAAGTGACACAGAGTGCAGAGGTGAGTAGAGAGTGGTAAAGTGTTAGTTTTTTTTTTCTTTTTTAAAGTGGACCAGATTGGATTGGAGGAAAGCGGGTGTAAACGGACAAAAGTCTGTTTACACCCGCTGGTCCATTGGGGTGAATGGACTGTCTGATCAGGTTTGTCTAAAAAACTGAAAGGCAGACCTGAGCAGACCCTTCGTGTAAAAGGGGTCCAAGACTAGTTTCACACTGCTGTGGTTTGGCTGCAGTACGGTTGTACCTGCGGTTTTCCTTCAGTTAACCTGCAGTTTCCCATAGACTTTCTATTAGGTTGTGTATTTTTGGCGTTTTTCTGAGAACACATCAAAAGTCCTGTTTGGTGCACTTTCAGAAAATGTGCCAAAAACACAGGACCTAATACAAAGTCTATAGGAAATCGTGAAACACCCATGCCGTGGCCAAACTGCAGCGCAGCAGTGTGAAACCAGTCTAAGCAAATGTGAATGAAAGCTGTCATTGCACCAATAACCTATAACAATCTGAATAGTCAATAAAATTATCCATCTACAATATAAGGTCTGATTTTATTGTATTTTGTTTTACTGTAACAGTAAATGTGGGCAATGCTGGTACAGTATGTTGCTAAAGCTAATGTATTCTATGCATTATCATAAGAGGAAGAATAAATATACATTATCTCACAAAAGTGAGTACACCCCTCACATTTTTGTAAATATTTTATTATATCTTTTCATGTGACAACACTGAAGAAATTACACTTTGCTACAATGTAAAGTAGTGAGTGTACAGCTTGTATGACAGTGTAAATTTGCTGTCCCCTCAAAATAACTCAACACACAGCCATTCATGTCTAAACTGCTGGCAACAAAAGTGAGTACACCCCTAAGTAAAAATGTCCAAATTGGGCCCTATTAGCTGTTTTCCCTCCCCGGTGTCATGTGAATCATTAGTGTTAGAAGGTCTAAGGTGTTAATGGAGAGCAGGTGTGTTAAATTTGGTGTTATCGCTCTCACTCTCTCATACTGGTCACTGGAAGTTCAACATTGCACCTCATGGCAAAGAACTTTCTGAGGATCTGAAAAAAAGAATTGTTGCTCTACATAAAGATGGCATAGGCTATAAGAAGATTTCCAAGACCCTGAAGCCGAGCTGCAGCACAGTGGCCAAGACCATACAACAGTTTAACAGGACAGGTTCCACTAAGAACAGGCCTCGCCATGGTCGACCAAACAAGTTGAGAGCACATGCCCAGCGTCATATCCAGGGGTGGTCTTTGGGAAATAGAAGTATAAGTGTTGCCAGCATTGCTGCAGAGGTTAAAGGGGTGGGGGGTCAGCCTGTCAGAGCTTAGACCATATACCCAACACTGCATCAAATTGGTCTGCATGTCTGTCGTCCCAGAAGGAAGCCTCTTCTAAAGATGATGCACAAGAAAACCCGCAAACAGTTTGCTGAAGACAAGCAGACTAAGGACATGGATTATTGCAACCATGTCCTTTGATCTGATGAGACCAAGATGAACTTTTTTAGTTCAGATGGTGTCAAGCGTGTGTCGCGGCAACAATGTGAGGAGTACAAATACAAGTGTGTCTTGCCTACAGTCAAGCATGGTGGTGGGAGTGTCATGGTCTGGGGCTGCATGTGACATACTGAAACAGAGCATGATCTCCTCCCTTCAGAGACTGGGCCGCAGGGCAGTATTCCAACATGATAACGACCCCAAACACACCTCCAAGACAACCACTGCCTTGCTAAAGAAGCTGAGGGTAAAGGTGATGGACTGGCCAAGCATGTCTCCAGACCTAAACCCTATTGAGCATCTGTGGGGACTCCTCAAATGGAAGGTGGAGGAGCGCAAGGTCTCTAATATCCACCAGCTCCGTGATGTCGTCATGGAGGAGTGGAAGAGGACTCCAATGGCAACCTTTGAAGCTCTGGTGAACTCCATGCCCAAGAGGGTTAAAGTAATGCTGGAAAATAATAATGGCCACACAAAACATTGACACTTGGGGCCCAATTTGGACATTTTCACTTAGCGGTGTTCTCACTTTTGTTGCCAGCGGTTTAGACATTAATGACTGTGCGTTGAGTTATTTTGAGGGGACAGCAAATTTACACTGTTATACAAGCTGTACACTCACTACTTTACATTGTAGAAAAGTGTCATTTCTTCAGTGTTGTCACATGAAAAGATATAATAAAAACTTTACAAAAATTTGAGGGGTGTATTCACTTTTGTGAGATACTGTATACAGTAAAATAAGCAGCACTTTAAGTGACTTCTCATACAGTCACTGAAGTTTAGCTGCTATTACTGAAGGCTGGTCTGTGCATACCTCCCAACTTTTGAACTTGGGAATGAGGTACACTTGAGACGAGGGGATGACCTGCGTCACGCTTAGCGTGTTGTGGCAAAATGTGGGTGTGACGAAAAGTCTCACCAGTGGGAGGGGATTAAGGGGCGTGGTAAAATAAAACCCAGGCTTCCTAGTATAAAATATGCTTTGATTCCTTTGTCTTAGCCTACCTTACAGAAGAACTTCATTAAAATAGTCAGGGACTGCATAACAACCAGCAACTGTTGAGACAATGAACACTTGAGAAGTATATAATGTACAGTATTGTGTATATAGCGCAGGAGTCTGTATGGCAGAGCACAGGGGTTGGGGAGTGCTGCAGTCAGTGTCGGGTTTAGGATGCATAACGCAGAGGGAGGAAGGGGGTGAGAGAAAAAGCAAGGGGGGGGGAGAAAGGGGTGAGAGAGAGGGAGGTGATAAAGAGAGTGGGGTGAGAAAGAGAGAGAGGGGATAAGAAGGAGAGAGAGGAGAAGAGAGGGAGGGTGTGAGAGGGAGAGAAAGGGGTGAGAAAGAGAGAGGTGGGGTGAGAGAGAAAGAGAGAGAGGGGAAGGTGAGAAAAAGACAGGGTGAGAGATGATATGAGGGGATGAGCGAACTGTCTTTGGGAAGGTGTGTGTGATGCTTGGTATGCTACCTTCCATTCCAGCAGGATGCCAGCATTGGGCAGGACTATTTCTCTTAGCTGGGTGATAACATGAGGTCATGGAGCTTCTTTGCTTCTTCCAGAGGATCTGTCTGCTGTGAGATGGAGTGGACCCTGGCTGCCTGCACCTCCCGCTTGTCCTCGTTCTCTGGCCCATTGGTCTGATAAAGGAGCACTACTGCATATGCTCGAAACGCGTTACTGCCCTCCGACATCATTACACCTGGTGCGGTCCACAGGTGAGGCGTGCCTTCCATCGCAGCCTCGGACTGAGTCACTACCCCTAGTTGGGCTCCTCCATTCCATCATCATTCTGCTGCTGGAAGGCTTAGGAGGATTGAGCCGCAGGGTCAGGAAGGGACCCTGAGCAATGACGCTTATGTCCGTTCATCCTGTAAATGTGTTTTATTATCGTGTGCAAAATAAAAGTATTATCAGCTGCACTTAGAGTCACCTTCTCTTATTCCCTGTATTAACAGTTGGAGTTGCTTCTACCAATCCAGAAGAGCTGCCCCCTGTGTCAGCGTGGTATTTCCGCACGATCATGGAAGTCCATTAACCACTTTTCCCCCCTGTTGAAGATTGATTTTCCAAACAGAAGCGTCCTTTGTTCCATGTATCATTCCCTGGCCCCGGTCAGCCTGTCCTCCGGCCCTAGGAGGTCTTTATAGCTGTTCTCCCTCCAAGGCTATCAGTTCTTGTCACCCTCACTGCTAACCTTTCTCGTGGCCTCCTGGAGATGGGTACAGTCATCCTGCCCGCACCTTCGCTGTCCTGCTCCCTGCACCTGCTGTCATCAGACCCTCCATGAAAAGCCCCTGTTGACCGATTGGTCAGTCTGCCCCTGGGCCACAGAGTCCCAGCAAAGGAAGGCGAAGCTACAGGCGCCGACATTCGCAATAAATCACAGGCTTATAAGGTGGCTGCCAGGTGATCACCTAATTTGCCTAATTAAAGAGCTGCCTCTGGCAGGGAGAAGCGAGCAGCGCCGGCTGCAAATAAACCACAGCTGGTGCCCGCGCCAGCGTGCCCTCTCCCAGTTCTGGGCTCCACTCCTAGACTCCTAGCTCTAATTTCCTCGGGACGCCGGGACTTACATCAAATCCCAGGATGGTCCCAGCAAGTCCAGGGCGGTTGAGAGGTATGGTGCCCCCCCATCAGTTTACGCCCCTGTCAATGGCTGGTGAGTGGGAATGGAAGAAGAAGCTGGAGGGGGGTAGCAATAAAAAGGGGGGGGGGTTGTGACAGCTTGTGAAGGGATCCAAAACTATTAGCTTTGTAGGTGTGCTGCATGGTGGGGAAATGACTGCAAGCAGTGGCAGGTGGAGGAGTGAAGAAAGTCTCACAGGCAGGGAAGCATGGAGCAGCAGTGACAGCTAGCAGGAGAGGGATTATAACGCACTGCCCGGCTTGGATGGCGTGTTGCTGTCAGGGGATGACAATGGCCAGATTGATCGTCGGCCAGGCTTGCAGGGGATGGCTCTGGTCTTTGTGCTTCACCGTGCTGCCGCGGGAGCGAGAGAGGCAGGAAGATGAAGGCGGGGGATGGAGCTGGAAAGTGGCCTACAAACGGTGTCATCAGATGCTAGGACGCCAGCAGTCCTAGCAACTAATGACAGTATTAAAGATTGATGCTTTGCTCACGAGACTCCTCAGTAAAGATCACAAGGGCCCTGGCTAAGCCTACCACATGCATTATGAGTGATTCATGTAATCAGAGACAGCAGAAGGTCTAATGCAGTCGTGGTCAAATAAAAAATTATAGCGAGTCTCAAATACAGCCTCCACACTATCAGCATACCACACAATTGCAGCTTGTTTTCGTGCAGTGAAGTGCATTTCTTTGAGCTAGTCAACCCATTCATAAAGAACAGGCCGTAACACACATAAACACCTAAAGGTTTTGTTGCTATAGGTTTAACAAGCACTAAAGAGAAAGTATAAGTAAAATAGGCCCAATCATTGGTGTCAGTGGCAGTAACAGTAACTCCTAGCATTGGGGTCAGTGGTTGCAGAAACAACCCCCCAGCATTGGTGTCACTGGGCACAATATTTAACCTCCTGCATTGATGTAAATTACTGCATTAATAACCTCCATCATCTGTGTCAGTAACCACAGTAATAACCCCCAGAACTATTGTCAGCTGTCACAGTATTAACCCTCAGCTATTGTGCCAGTGACCACAATAATAACCTCCAGCATTAGTGTCAGTGACCTCAGTAATAACCTCTTGCATCAGTGCCCTTGACCACAATAATAATCCCCAGAGATGGTGTCAGTGGCCACAATAAAAACCCCCAGCATTGGTGCCAGTAACGGCAATTATAAACCCCAAATTGTTTGGTTCAAGGCAAAGCTATTTTAAATCCTCTTCATTGGAGATCAGTGACAATTTTGGTAACCCTCCCTTAACTCCTACCCTGTATTATTATTCAGTGGTAGTTCTGTTAACACCCCCCCCCCCCCCCTCCAAACCCCCATTATTAAAATGATCATCGTTGGCTAATTTATATAGGATACTCTATATCTCTATATATAGATATCGTTTTTGAACATAGGTGTGGACTAGGCTTAACACAGCTGGCAAACAAGTTTCATTTTACATATCAAAGGTGCCAAAGCCAGTTACTTAAAGGGGATTGTAAAATGTTAATTTACCTTGTCAGACTTGGAAGGAATGGTAAACACAATGAATGGAAGATAACTGACTGCAACTGTCCATGGCCAAGAGACATCATCTGTCATCCAGAAGGACAAAAGCAGATCAAAGGCCTAATAAAACTGGCCAATTAGAATTGCTTGTCCTTGTTACCCAATGGGGACGATGTGTATATTAGGGCAGGTTCTTT
Organism: Pelophylax lessonae; assembly: GCF_965119305.1. Lineage (NCBI taxonomy): Eukaryota > Metazoa > Chordata > Amphibia > Anura > Ranidae > Pelophylax > Pelophylax lessonae. The sequence goes on from NC_138778.1 coordinate 88,027,393, forward strand.
TTGGTTAAATTGTGACAGGAGAAACTGGGTTCTCTGAAGGTGTCTGAGTGTTACATGAATGTTTTCCAACTATCCTGTCATCTACCTTGTCTGTAGCTCTGTTGGCTGTTCTGAAGTTTAAGTAAATGCATCTCTCTGGATGAACTGAATTGCTGCGGAATAACTTTAATTTTAATAATTATAATTATCATCATCCCTACAACTACATATGGCTACATTCATCTTCTACATCTACATCACTACATTGGTGTCTTGCAAGCAACCAGAAGTGCATTTCCGACTCAGTAACAGAATTTGTGGTGACAACAGTCCTGTGAGGTGGACAGGAGCCTGGTGGAGACCCAAAAGCTGTGCTGTGACTCCAAAGTATGGTGGTGACCTAAGAGTCTGATCTACAAAATTGAATAAGTTTGGAACCCCAGAATTATTCTCTGGAGTAGGGGTCTTCAAACTACGGCCCTCCAGCTGTTCAGGAACTACAATTCCCATCATGCCTAGTCATGTCTGTGAATGTCAGAGTTTTACAATGCCTCATGGGATGTGTAGATCTGCAACAGCTGGAGGTCCGTAGTTTGAGGATCCCTGCTCTGGAGACTTGAAAACTAAACGAAAAGACTGTGTTGTGTACCAGAAGATCTGACCTGGAAGTTGAAGAAGTAACTTCAAGGTGGAGCCTCAAATGCAGTGAGTAAAATATTTCCTTTATTTGTAATTACTAGCAATATAGTTAAAATGTTTACTAAGCATAAGCTAGCGTGAGTTCTGATAAAGTTAGCAGATGGGTGTTAAAATGTATTAAGGATCATGGCGATCCTTATGAAATTCCAGAAAAATGTAAGCAGTCATGGAATTTAATGAAGGAATTTTTAGAGAAAAATATTTTTGATAACAAAATTTCAGAAAGTAAAAGAAAAGGTTGTATTGTGTAGGACTTGTTATCTTGCTGTTCAACTTTAACAAATTGAGGGGTAAGGTTGAGGAAATCGCCCAATTACAGAATGCAGTTGATAATAGCAACAAGATCATTGAGATGTTACAAAACATCAGAAACTGAGACTGTAAATTTAAAATTGCATGCAGTTACTATCGGGGAAGCTTTGATTGAGAAATCTAAACGTTGTGATGTATTATCAGAAAAAACGAGAGATTGAAATTAAGAATAATGGAATTAGAAAAGAGATCACAGGAATGTAGATATGCATCAAATCCTAAATTCAACAAATTGCAGCAAAATATAAACACACACTTTCTATCAATTGAAAAAAAATCTCATATAAAATCTGATAATTCTTTGCCAGCAGCACCCACTATAACTACCACATTTTACAATTATATTAATACACATGAAGTTCAGCTTGTAATAAAATATTTGAAACCAAATGAATTAGATTGTTAAAGGACTTTACTAATACATTTTTGTTAGAGAGTTTCTTGTCTTTCAGATACTGCCGGGAAAACTCATTTGCATGTGAATTACAGAAGCGCAGACGTTTCTGACAAAGCTCGCTAGTGGGGGAGAAACTCTGGATAGACAATCAAATGTGTTCATTTGTGTTGATATCATCATCACAAGGACTTTAAAAAATAAACTTTCTCAATATTCATAAAGCAATGGGCTTTTTTTACCTCTATTTTTTTTTTCTTTCCCCGGTCTATTTTGCTTTAATATTTTGCTTTAGTTTTAATTCTTGATCTCTATTTTAAAACCAAAGAGAAGCATTTAAACCTAAAATAATTTTCATAACATTTGTACATATTACTTAATACGTATTGATATAAATATATTTGACATTTAAGGTGAGATGCTGCACAATGGCTTGGCATAGCATAAATAACTGGGTTTTTAAGTATTTTCACACGTAGGCTGGGTAGAACAATATAAGTTGATATTGGGTGGTTTTCCCTAAATTTATAAGAGGGATGAGTAAAATAACAATCTAGTCATAATTTTAACTTATTTGAACCAGTTGTTTTAGAATATGCTGAAGACTATGACATGTATGGATATAAAGAACTTTCCACCTTTCATGGCAAAGATACTGGCAAGAATTTCCACTACTGTTTTGTCTGCATAGATGATCTAATGAACGTTAATGTCAAGCTGATACTACCTAGACAATCTTATGGTCCCATTCAGTGGAATTATGGACTGAATGATCCAATTAACTGTACTATTGAAGGCAATGTGGGGTCGGCCTAGAACAATTTACAAAAGCAAATTGTGGCTGTTAGAAGCTTAAGTGCCGGTTCACTTATGTGCGGCTGCGGCGATCTCATGTAATGTCGGAGCGCACTGCTCCTTCATTACATGCGATCGGCTGTGCGGTGCGAGTTCAGCCATATACTTTGTTTGGCTAAATTCGCACTGCACCCGCAACAAAGACGCACAGGACCCTTTTTTGCAGCCGCATGAGGATCGGATCGCACAGTGGTTCACACTTGTGTGATCCGATCCTGTGCGAACTGTAAAGATCGCACTGCGATATGCGATCAAACTGGGGGTGTCGTTGACACTTCATTGACACCCCCAGCGTATCGCATATGGCAGTGTGAACTGCCAGGGGTGCGTTTGCGATGCGGGAACAGGCTGCGAATTCGCAGCCTTCCCGCATCGCATAAGTGTGAACCGGCACTAAAGCTGTTGTATACTCACCTAAAAACCTAAAAAAAACAAAAACAGAACCCTTGCCGGAGAAAGGCATAATGAGCTAGTATGCATCGCATACTAGCTAATTATGAAATACTTACCTTAATACGAAGCCCCGACAAGGTCACCCGATCATCGCTGAGGGAGCCGTCATGTTACCTCAACGTCTCTTCCTGGTTCGGCGGCTCCGGCCAGAGCCACAATGACGTCACTCCCGCGCAAGGATCCGGCAAAGAGCTTTGAAGGACCTCCGGACCTTCAGAGCGCATACGCCCCTGGTTTCAGCCGCTGCATGCAGGACAAATATCTCCTAAACCTTGCAGGTTTAGGAGATAGTACCTTGCAGGTTTAGGAGATAGTAATTATATCTACAGGTAAGCCTTATTATAGGCTTACCTGTAGGTAAAAGGTAAAAAGTGGAGTATACTACCACTTTAATTTTGGACTTGTGATGACGATTGCCAAAACTGAACAATTCATCTTTAAAAATGAAACATCTGAGCCTGGAGATAGAAAATCCTGGATTTATGTGGATTGGAGCTCTCAGAACTTAATAGCAAGTTTTACTTTCAGTGAGATGGTGAGAGATGTGATAAAGTCAAACCGAAGCTTGGACTGTGACGTCAGTTTGTCTTTGCATAATATTCAAGATCTTGGTGTGATAAACCTGAAGAAACTACAAGCTTTGAAATAATGCCTAACAGCTATACGGGCCACTGATGTTTATCAAATCCTTTTCAAGTGATGGTCTAAAGTTGTATTATCTAATAACTGTTTCATGGGGATATTTTATAGGCTGGTGAAGAGAGATGTAACCAGTTTTCAATTACATATTCAATATGAGCCATTGTGAAGCATTCAGTACCTCAAATCGCAATGATATATTTGATTTATGGGTCAGTTCTAGTAGTTAGAACTAACCCAAGTGGGGGAGTATGTTGGCCAATTTATGTAGGATAATATATATATATATATATATATATATATATATATATGTATATATACAGTATATACAGTATATATATATATATATATATATATATATATATATATACACACACATCGTTTCTAATATGAACTAATATGAAATTAGGACACAGCTGGCAGACAAGTTGCATTTTAAAATGCAGGTATCTAAAGGGGATTGTGAAATGTAAATTTCTATGGTCAGAGATGGAAGGAATCATAAAGACATTGAATGTAAGATAACTGACTGCAACTGTCCACGGCCAAAAAGGCATTATCTGTCACTCAGAAGGACAAAAGCAGATCAATGGCCTAACAAAACTTGCCAATCAGAATTGCTTGTCCTTGTTAGTGATTGGTGGGTTGATGTATATATTATACCGGTTTCTATTTTGCTAAATTGAGACAGGAGGAACTGGGTTCTCTAAAGATGTCTGAATGTTGCATAAATATTCAATTATCCTGTCATCTACCTTGTCTGTACCTCGGCTGACTGTTCTGAAGTCTATATAAATGTATCTCTCTGGATGAATCAAATTGCTGCAGGAATAACTTCAATTAAACTAATTATTAATCATCCCTTTTCTACATCACTACAATCATGATCAGTGGCAATCCTGTTAACATCTCAGTATTCCTTCTCTGAATTGATCCTCATTGGCAGCACTGTTAGCCCCACCTTATTGATCAGTGGCAGTGCTGTTAACCCCAGCTTCACATTGGTGATGTGGCAGGGTTTTTAACCCCACTCAGTGCTTACTTACAAAATGACATGCTCCTGTTCTGCTCTCTCTCTCTGATATAGTATTAACCTAATTTCAGTGCTAGGTGTAATAACACAGTCGGTGTCCCAATACCTGGCACCCCGTGTGTATTTATTAAATAGTCAGGCAGGCCAAACTGTGCCTACGTAAGGTAAACCAGATTGCCAGCACCAGAAAACAGTGCAAGCTTATGCTAATATTCATGTGTGTGCGCATTGTTTATGTGCTAATACTTTCTAGGCAAAGATGTACTATTCCTATTCAACGTGCTTAATTCTAGATCCATTTCCTGTATGTAACCCGAGTCCTACAACACCAACCATAATTGATGATGAGGAAGAATATGAAATGTAGGCCATTGTGGACTGCAGAAAGAGGAGAGGTCTCATTCAGTATCTAATTAAGTGGTCCAGAAGAAAACTCATGCCCCAAGACTGGTAAGAAAGTTCTTCCAAACTCACCCTGAGAAGATGATTCAGATGGGCATCCTGAGGCTGCCCATTGGGGAAGGGGGGGGGCAATTATGGGTAAACTAGATTCCCAGCACCAGAAAACCAATGCAAGCTTATGCTAATATTCATGCATGTGTGCACTGTTCATGTGCTAATACTTTTAGTCAAAGATGTACTATTCCTGTTTAATGTGCTCTCATTTGTGCGTGCACTCGCACAGATGGTCATGCATGTGCACATATGAATTAGCCTGCATACCTAGCGCCCAGATTCCTATTTAAACTGGCCCGTCACCATGAGCAGTTGCTGAAAGGTCTTCAGCTTGTACCTGAATTCCTGTGACTTGATCCATTGAACCTGCTTACCTATGTATGTAAGGAGACACAAGCGCACAAGTTCAGCACAGAGCTCGATCCTGCACCCTCGACGACGGAACCCCAATGGTCCTTCTGCCAAGCCTCCAGCGCTGTCGGCCAAGTGCGCCTGCGCCCGGGCCGGCCTGCAAAGTGACTACCACGCATGCGCGCCTCCGCCCAGGCCGGAAGACTGATAATTGGGGGATTGCGGGGAAGAAGGACAGAGGCAATCGACACGTCCCTCGTCTGTTGCTTTGACAATGCATTTCGGAGGCGTGGCCTCCTTCTTCAGGTCACGCCCATACCAACGCCCAAATTCTTTTTAAATGTAGTGGCCCCTCCTCCATCCCTCAACCTAAAGAGGCCATACCAAGAGAGGCTTAATAACATGGGGAACTTGTTACCCAGCTTCTGCTGGTTGCTGCCTGCATACTGGCTCTGCTATGATCTCCTACTCTGGTGCCAAGATGCTTCAGTATCCTGTTCCTAGGACTGCGACCCCCTAGCTTCATCCACCTAAGTGTGGACTTCACCAGCCAGCTACTCATGCCACTCTGTGCCCTCTCTGTCTCCACCTTCATGAGTGTTGGGTAGGAGGTACAAGAGAGACCATCACAACATTCCCGCCATCACCAGGTACGTGATAGACTACCATGCCTCTGTAAAACCTTTTTCCTTTTCATCCTTTTTGTCCTGATTTCTTTGCATTACAATGTATCCTCATCCCTGCCTACCTATTCATGTAGGTGCTACACTGCTTGTGTTGGCGCCAAAATGTACCAGTCCTTCCCCACTTCTTGGTCAGAGAGGACTGGGAAATGTTGGTCTGTTAGACAAATGCAAAAAAACTGGCCCTTTGGTGGGTGAAACAAACAAGAAACAAATCGCACCATGGTGCCTCAGTGATTGGTAGCAGTCTCATATTTAGTTTAGTATAGTAAAATACACCTAGCTGTATCTATATGCTATATAAATAGGGTGAAAGAATGACTTGATACAATACATTTTTTTGTGAGGTTAAAAAGATGACTGTAGGTTTGTGAAATAGATTTACTTAAATAAAATACGAAGTCAAATCTCTTGCTATCAATACAAAGAAGTGTTGTCATTCAGCTACTTTTGACAAAGGAACACAGTGCATGACTGCTGAGGTGCATAGGCTCATATGACTGTTAACATACTGAACAACCCCTTGCCCCCCACATAGGAAACTACACTTACAACCAATAGGTTGGAAAAGGGCAAGGCCACAGCTTTATTTAACTTCCAATACAGAACATGTAAACACATTTACCAGTGCCATTTACAGTTGTACTGTGAGCACGCTTTAACTCCACCAAGCGCTCTTAATCCACGTCATTACCCCCAGCATGAAGGACCAAAACAATGGGGCCAGAAACATTAGATCGAAGACATAAGCACTCTGGGAGGACCTGCGCCCAGCGTATACCACGCAGCCCATGCCAACAAATTCTGGCAACATCATAAGAGAAGCCCAAATTTAGTCCAAAGCTCTGAACTTTTGCCTAGCGGGAGGCCCAGTAAAAAAAAAAAGTCCCCGGCGATCCAGATCAAGGTCGGGCGAAATCCTGAAATTAACAACAAATGTGGGTGAATATACAAGGAAAAGCTAGAAGATTTACCCCTACCCAGACGCTTAAGCTCTGTATTGGAAAACCGATGGCAGAAGCCATGGTGGCGGTGCCGATGCGGAAAGAGTGCACTGAAAATTCCTGTTAGGGAAGGCCTAGTTTGTCGAGGCAACAAAGGAAGACTCACAAAAATCGGAACCTGTTCAAAGGGAAAGAATCAGAGTGCACGAGGAAAACAGGGGACGGAGGGTGGATGGATAATTAAACGAGAGGCCAACAAGACTGGGCAAAACGGACCCTTGTAAGCATATAACACTATGTGCCTGCTCCTGCCGCAGTGTTCCATTTTTGAGGTGTGCAGTAACTCGGAAACGTAGTGCTCAGAGATAATCATGTCCTCAGAACTGCCCCTCCCAGCAGAGGATCTGGATTTGGAAACCAACTCACCTATTCGGAAGGCAAAAAACGCCCAGGAGAAAGCAACCTGGAACAATAGGGTTTTAAAAACCGAGAAACAGCCTGAAAGCAACAGAGAGAGGATATTAGAAAGAATATGGAGTGAAACTGGTCGTCGAGAATCTGGGGCTAGGGTAGAGCGCCTCCAACCTTGCAACACCTGACAAACAGGGAACTCCTTTGTGATGTCTTCCCAACCAAGGAGCCTGAACCAAAAGGACAAGACAGACAAGGAGGAACTCACCGTTGAGCCAGCCGAGCCCTTTTGGAGTAAATACATGAGGTATGAAAACAAAGCCAGGCGTCTATCCTGGGGGGATGTAATGGAAAACTCACTGCACGATACCTGAACCCCTTCGTCCCAGATCCGGTAGTACGATACCCAGGTCCTTGAGACAGTGACAACCAGGTGAGGTCTAACAAGCATCAGAAACGAGGTTCCACAAATAGGTCGGTCTGGGAAGGCCCTCCAGAGATGCCGACAGGGCCAGGGAACGAAATCAGTTGAGCTGGGAACGAGAGAGCATCAGCAATATCGTTAGCTATCCTGGGAAGATGCTTAGCTTTAAACCATATGTTAAACTACAAGCATCTAAGAACTAGAAAACGCAGCAAAGACACAACCGGAGGGGATCTAGCGAAAAGTTGGTTGATGACAAAAACTACGCTCAAGTTTTCAGACCAGAAAGCCACCTGCCGGTTCCGCAACCTCTCATCCCACAAATCTATGGCGACAATGATTGGGAAAAGCTCCAGCAAGGTGAGATTATGCAACAGGTCCATGTGGGCCCATGAGGCGGACCAAGTCTCCCTGAAAGAAGGCACTGAAACCACAGGAGCCTGCTGCATCAGTGTAAAGCTCCAGCTGCGAATTCAGTACCTCCTCCAGCATCCAACAAGAATGACCATTGTACGACTGGAGAAAGAATAACCAGACTTCCAAGTCCTTCCGCATTTGTCAACTGTCTCCCTGTCAGGAGGGACCAGCGCGTGAACTTTGCAACGCCATAACTATTCTATCCTTGACCTCCACAGGGAGATGCATGCCAGGCAGCGAAACCGCCCACAGAGTGACTCCCACCATGGTCCCCGAACCAGCCGCAGATGCAGACACACCCATACGAGACAATACAGATTTGACAACGCCGAGAATATGCGCTTCTGGCATGCCTGATACAGCAGCGTCATGGGACCTACCCCAAACTAAGTCACAATCATACTCCCTGATTTTAGAAGAGGGATGATCATCATGAGATCCAGGAGGCCTGGCCACAGCAGCATCGACCACGGTAGGGGCAGGCAAATGCCTGGGATATCCATCTGCAACAGGTGATGCACGGTGATGCAGGAAGGCAGTTCAAGGAGAGATCCAGGGGTGGATGTCCAGCCATTGGCTCAAGTGAGCCCAAATGGTGATGAGCAGCAGCAGGCACATCCAGTGTCTTTTGCAGGGGGGCCCATATGTGCAGCGAAGCCATCTGAGGCAGCTGGGCACGGCCCCAGTCGAGCATGGAAACCTCCCACCCAGCCAGGTGCTGGGAGATGAGGAGGAGCAACCGACAAAGTCAGGTCTGCAGGGGGGCGCATAACAATCGGGGTTCCCACCCAGCAGGGTGCTGGGAGATAAGGAGGAGCGGCTAGCATAGACAAGTCTGTAACAGAATATATATACTGTATTTAAAGAAGTGTCAGATCCGGTCCGGCCAGCAGGGGGCGATGTGAGCCATTCCAAGGGACAGGCAGAGCGGTGAGCAGAAGGGAGCGAGGAGCCAGGGGGCAGAGGCACTGCAGGGATGTCTCCCGCCCTGCTGGTCACAGGGAGTGGGGGGGCAAATGTGATGCAGCTACCTCCAGTACCCTAGTGCTCACTGGTGAAGCCGCCAAGGCCAAAACCCACACCCTGGAGGGTGCAGAAGGCTGCATGCAGGATATGGGAGCAGAGACACTGAGAGCCGCAGCAGGGGAACCCCGTGGGGCCCTAGGACTCCGAGAACAAGGGGAGCGGGTACGGGCCATGCAGGATACATCCACAGGTAGAGGGGGCCACCAAGAATAAACTTAGCAGCGGCGGGCAGAAAACTGGGGAGCCGCGGGTGGAGGAGAGACAGCACCATCAGTGCCCATGGCTCCAGGGGTCAGGTGAGCAGTCCCTTCTCTGTAACTGGCCCAGGAAGGACTAGGACTCAGGTGGGACAGCGGGGGAGAATGTCTCCATGTCCTGGAGGCCAATGGGCCCAAATCAGGCATCTCAGGTGGTCGGGCAGCCGTAGGGGACAACAGACCAGGGGAAAGGAGGGGGAAAAGCCAGTCAGCCTGACCTCTGTCCAATAGCTCCCAGACCCTGTATAGTAGAAAACCAGCACCCATTGTGAAGGGAATGCCACTGCAAGGTCTTCAGCACTTGCATCCACGTGTGTTTCAAAAGTCCCAGAATTCTCTGGGGCAGAACTTTTGAGCTGAGGCCCAGCCCAATTGCCAATATCCAATCCTCTGCGACCACTTTTTTCACTCTTTTCTTCGCCAATTTCCTGGCCATGCCCCATCAGTCAAAGCTCTCTTTCTCAAGGGATCAAGAGGCCTTCATTGCAAAACAGGCAAAACCTGTTGGATTCTGAGCAGCAAAGCATGTAAAAAATAAATAAAAAAATAAATTATGAATGTGGTTACCCTTAATGTTATACAATATAAAAGTACAAGCATTGTTTTAATCTGAACACTATGCTATATAAGGCATACATTATGCAGCTATACAATATATACATTAATATATGAATTTTATATATATAACTAGGGTAAATACCCAAATTTGACTTGGTATCACCGTCTTTCAATTCCCTACAGCAGCACTAGAGAGGGAGGGGCAGGACTGAGAGCAAATCAGGTGTACTACATGCAAATGTGCTAACAAGGAACATGCTGATAAAAGGAAAGGGCAGAGTGAAGCAAAGAGGTGACTTCATCAGTCTTCTACTGCTCTTTTATGTCCAGTTAACAGGCTTAGTAGGAGAGAGGCCACCACTCTATACCTTAAATATAAATTATGTCATCCACCTGAGTAAGAACAAGAAGCTGAGCCTTAAGCTGGGAAAGGAATTTCCCATATAATACTTCCAATATTTGTCATCCACCTGGCTGTGCTGTGTGGTGGGGCACTGTAAATTTCAGGACATGAAGGACAAAAATACAAATCTATTTAGAAGAGTGGAGAAACAGAAGCAATGAGACAGAGGGATGCTATATTTAGTGCATGTGCGTATATATATATGTATATATATATATACAGTGCCTTGCGAAAGTATTCGGCCCCCTTGGACTTTGCAACCTTTTGCCACATTTCAGGCTTCAAACATAAAGATATAAAACTGTAATTTTTTTGTGAAGAATAACAACAAGTGGGACACAATCATGAAGTGGAACAGAATTTATTGGATATTTCAAACTTTGTTAACAAATAAAAAACTGAAAAATTGGGCGTGCAAAATGATTCAGCCCCTTTACTTTCAGTGCAGCAATCTCTCTCCAGAAGTTCAGTGAGGATCTCTGAATGATCCAATGTTGACCTAAATGACTAATGATGATAAATAGAATCCACCTGTGTGTAATCAAGTCTCCGTATAAATGCATCTGCACTGTGATAGTCTCAGAGGTCTGTTAAAAGCGCAGAGAGCATCATGAAGAACAAGGAACACACCAGGCAGGTCCGAGATACTGTTGTGGAGAAGTTTAAAGCCAGATGCGGATACAAAAAGATTTCCCAAGCTTTAAACATCCCAAGGAGCGCTGTGCAAGCGATAATATTGAAATGGAAGGAGTATCAGACCACTGTAAATCTACGAAGACCTGGCCGTCCCTCTAAACTTTCAGCTCATACAAGGAGAAGACTGATCAGAGATGCAGCCAAGAGGCCCATGATCACTCTGGATGAACTGCAGAGATCTACAGCTGAGGTGGGAGACTCTGTCCATAGGACAACAATCAGTTGTATACTGCACAAATCTGGCCTTTATGAAAGAGTGGCAAGAAGAAAGCCATTTCTTAAAGATATCCATAAAAAGTGTTGTTTAAAGTTTGCCACAAGCCACCTGGGAGACACACCAAACATGTGGAAGAAGGTGCTCTGGTCAGATGAAACCAAAATCAAACTTTTTGGCAACAATGCAAAACGTTATGTTTGTCATAAAAGCAACACAGCTCATCACCCTGAACACACCACCCCCACTGTCAAACATAGTGGTGGCAGCATCATGGTTTGGGCCTGCTTTTCTCCAGCAGGGACAGGGAAGATGGTTAAAATTGATGGGAAGATGAATGGAGCCAAATACAGGACCATTTTGGAAGAAAACCTGATGGAGTCTGCAAAAGACCTGAGACTGGGACGGAGATTTGTCTTCCAACAAGACAATGATTCAAAACATAAATCAAAATCTACAATGGAATGGTTCACAAATAAACATATCCAGGTGTTAGAATGGCCAAGTCAAAGTCCAGACCTGAATCCAATCGAGAATCTGTGGAAAGAACTGAAAACTGCTGTTCACAAACGCTCTCCATCCAACCTCACTGAGCTCGAGCTGTTTTGCAAGGAGGAATGGGCAAAAATTTCAGTCTCTCAATGTGCAAAACTGATAGAGACATACCCCAAGCGACTTAGAGCTGTAATCGCAGCAAAAGGTGGCCCTACAAAGTATTAACTTAAGGGGGCTGAATAATTTTGCACGCCCAATTTTTCAGTTTTTTATTTGTTAAAAAAGTTTGAAATATCCAATAAATTTCGTTCCACTTCATGATTGTGTCCCACTTGTTGTGGATTCTTCACAAAAAATTACAGTTTTATATCTTTATGTTTGAAGCCTGAAATGTGGCAAAAGGTCACAAAGTTCAAGGGGGCCGAATACTTTCGCAAGGCACTGTATTTTTATATATATATATATATATATATATATATACATACACACACACACTATATTGTCAAAAGTATTGGGACATCTGCCTTTACATGCTCATGAACTTTAATGGCATCCCAGTCTTAGTCCGTAGGGTTTAATATTGAGTTGGCTCACAATTTGCAGCTATAACAGCTTAAACTCCTCTAGGATGCAATGTCCATGAAGAAATAAATGAGTTTGTTTGGGTTGAAGGAACTTGACTGGCCTGCACTGACAAGGTCCTGATCTCAACCCGATAAAATACCTTTGGGATGAATTAGAGCAGAGACTGCAAGCCAGGCCTTCTCATCCTAAACCTTTCTTTCTTTTGGATTTATCCTCAACTATGTAGTACAAGGGCCTGCCTGATTGCATACAAATTGAAAGTGCTTAGGTTTGACCTCATATTATATGGTTTTGGTAAATCTAAAGGTAAAAATTTAAAGGGAATCGTATAGTGTGTATACAGCTTTAGACTAGGATGCCATTAAAGTTCATGTGCATGTACTTTTGACAATTTTATATATATATATATATATATATAGTGATGTGATAATTTCTTTGCCCATCTATCAAGTGTGTATTCCTGTTATGCAGTGTTTGTTTTGCCCTTTGTCAATATGGCTGCTGTGCTTTCTTTCTCTCTCTGCAAGAAGGATGAGGTCATCAAAAAGGGCAGAGCAAGGATTTCTGGGTAAGACTGGACAACAGAGAGCACATGAGGAGACACAGAAATTTCCTGCTGAGGGAACAGACTGTAAGTGCTGTAACATCCCCTCACTGAGACACACAGACACTGCTAATGATTTCATGTTCCTATGAGGAAAATATCTTATGTTGTATGGTTCACTGAATGTTATTTATTCAATACATGGACATTTAAGGTGTGGATTATTGTCTATATGGATATGTTTTCTCGATTGGGATTTCACTTGCTAATCACAAGCCCTGATTGAGTGGAGGCGCTTACTAGCGCTTACTATAAATCCTGTCCTGATCACACAGATATAGACTCTGCTCCTAAATACTACACTATACTAGGTGGCGTCATCATACCCCAGTAGCCGCCAAGAGTGATCAAAATAGCGCTACATTTGGAGGCACTGCTGAGATACAAATCTTGGAACAGGACATTAAGGAACGACCATATCATTGTTATCTACAGAAGCTGTGAGGCAGTGGGCCCTGGAAGAGGGACTGCCACCTAAAAGGACATTTGCTATTTCATATGTACCTATCCGTGAGAATGTCCACAAACTGCAGGAGGCGCTAAAAGCAAATTAAACCGTGCAGTATGCCACTCCTGTGGATAAAAGAGAGGAAGATGAGGTTTATGAACTGTATACCCATTATCTCTGTCTCAGTGAGGTGGATTTAAATCCAGTTAAAGGGATCTTTTGTATATATCCGAAAAGGGGTGAAGAAATTGGTTGTGCTGTAGTATTTCCAATAAAGTTCACCTCCAGTAAGGCGGAAGTTACCAGCCCTGCCTGATAAGTGTGAACCATTGAATACAACTGCTTCATCAGGAGAAACTGTAATGCTGACTGCTGCGGCTGTTAAGCAGGAAACAGATATTGAGCATCTGCTGCTAAAAGTCACTGAAGTCATTGCCCAGAATTTACATGCTGATTCTTATCGCAAATTAAAGGCTTTTTCAGGAGTGCTACCTGTCCTTGTTGGTGAAGAAAGCTTTGAGGTGTGGAGAGATTTTGCAAAGCAAGTGATAGAGGAATGGACCTGTTCAGAGGAAAAGAAAAAACAGCGCATCATGGAAAGTTTAAGACCACCAGCATCCATTATCATCAGAGCTTACAAGGAGACTCATGTGAGTACAAGTGCTCAAGAATATATTGATATTTTGACAGATGCTTATGGACTGCATCGTGACCCTGATTAGATGCTTGCTGATTTTAAACAGACAAAGCATAAAGAGGGAGAGGATGTTTCTGTGTTTGTGAGGAGGCTAGAAGTACTACTGGGGAGATTACTCACTGACAAGGTCATCTCTCCTACAGATGTTGACAGATTAAGGACTGCTCAAATAATAAAGGAGCTACTGCCACATCAGCCAATATCACCAGTTCTAGGAGTTGTTTTGAGAGAGAGGAACTTTACTTTCACTGAAACTATGACTGAAGTAAAGAGACAGGAGTCTGATATTCTTTTTAGTACCCCTTCCAAGAGAAAAGTTAAACAGAATTCTGGGGTGGAGCCCACAAATGAGACTGTTGCTAAGAACAAAGAAGTGGGTAGATTCCCAAAGCCTAGAGCTCTATCTGCTGATAAAACCTCCAGTGATAAGCCTCTCTTCCACATTAAATGTTTCCGCTGTGGACAAGCAGGCCACACAGTTCGTCAGTGTCCACTGCTTGCTGATAGTTCTGAAATTCACAGTAAAGCTGGATATATGTGCCAAAGAAAACAGGGAAGATCAAGAAAACAAACGTTTACCAAGCTACCTGGGGTAGGCCTTAGATGTACTTTCAATTTGTTTGTTAATGATATACCCACTACTGCTCTGTTTGATACTGGTTCTCAGCTGACGATCATATACAGGCCCTTCTATCAGCAACACTTAAACCACCTCCCTTTTGAATGACAGTTTAAAAACAACACAAAGACAAACAACCACACACTACAGGCCACACCACCCCAGAGGGGAACATAATGTCTCAGGCACAGTTTCAGCGATTAGCAGTATATGGTCCAATCAGACCGTGTAATACTGCCACAAACACTGAAATAGTGCCGGCATGCCACGGAGAGCTGCTAAATGGAAGGTGTACACCATTTCACAGGTAACCAACACATTGGAATATCTAAAACATTTTTGTAAATAAGTTGCAAACTCATGTGAAATCACTATGGTTTCCCACCGAAACACATTGGGACAGCTCCTATGT
The DNA here is from genome assembly GCF_965119305.1 of Pelophylax lessonae. Lineage (NCBI taxonomy): Eukaryota > Metazoa > Chordata > Amphibia > Anura > Ranidae > Pelophylax > Pelophylax lessonae. The sequence continues at coordinate 88,042,457 of NC_138778.1, forward strand.
TGGTGGATGTACACAACACTCTAGAGTATCTAAAACATTTTGTCTATAAGTTGCAAACTAATGTTGAAATCACTATGGTTTCCCACTGATGCACATCGAGACAAATCCCTTGTAGAAGGATGTTCCCAGCCAGGATGCTCAGTCACTGGGATGATGGGACTAATCTAGAGGTGAAGATGGTATCTCAATGAACAAAATTGTGTATTGAAATTAGAAAAACTTCTTATACTTTTCCATGGCAGCATAAAGTACGGAGAGAAGGGGAACAGTTGATTCTTCTAATAGACTCCAGATCACAGGGGGTCACATGTGACAAAGCTCGGATCACTGGAATATCACCACAGATGACCAATCAAACCATCCATAAGCCCAGAGTGGGCAGTGAAGAGGGGATAGGCCGTGTGGACCAATATGGTCTCAAATGGATAGACCTCATATGACCGTGGTTTAAGAGGCAGGGAGAGACGATGCATGTAGAGGCAGCGAGGGCTCACACCAGGTAAGTATCCTACAGTATGTAGCATTTAGGCCGCTCTCATAGAGAGCAAGTGAAATGAATTCAGGCAGAGTGCTTACCGCATCGTCAGGATACTACATCACTTGCAGATGCCTGGTGGTCACGGCCCAGTTCTCTATTAGAGATGTATAGAACTGTTCGCCGGCGAACAGTTCCCGGCGAACTTAGCATGTTCGCGTTCGCCGCTGCCGGCGAACATATGCGATGTTCGGTCCGCCCCCCATAAGACATCATTGAGGCAAACTTTGACCCTGAACTTTACAGTCAGCAGACACATTTCCAGCCAATCAGCATACCTCCCTCCCACACCCTCCCACCTCCTATAAATAAGCAAGGGCAGCATCCATCTTAGATCATTCTGAAGCAGTGTGTGTAGTGAGAGTAGGGAGAGAGCTGCTGCTGCTGCTGCTGCTGCTGCTGCTGCTGCTGTTAAGCTAGGGACAGTTAGTCAGTGTTCCTGGTCTTGCAGTGTTCTTGGTCCACTACTGCTGTAATATCAGCACCCCAAAAAGCCCTTCTAAGGGCTGGTATTTGTGTTTTTTTTTTTTTTATATATATATATATATATATATATATATACCTAGCGTCCCCAAAAGCCCTTTTAAGGGCTGGTAATTGAGTTGTTTCTTCATATATATATATATCTATATCTATATCTATCTAGTGTCCCCAAAAGCCCTTTTAAGGGCTGGTAATTGAGGATTTTTTTTATTTATATATATACATATATATATATATATATAGTGTCCCCAAAAGCCCTTTTAAGGGCTGGTAAAGTAATAGATTTTTTTCTTTATATATATATCTATATATATCTATTGTACACTGCAGTTGCCTGCCCGCTGTGTGTGAGAGGCCACAGACCTACCACAGACTGTACTGTGTGCACACCACACTCATTTCGGGTGGCACAGGCACAGTACCTGGCATTTTAAAAAATATTTTTTTTTTCCTCTGTCATAATTGCAGTGAGTGCTGTGTCAGGTCCACAGAGTGCACTGTACCCACTGCAGTGCACTGCCCACCACTGATATATATACGGTGGCACAGCATCTTGTTGCAATAAATTGAAAAAAAAAATATTTTTTATTATTGCAGTTGCCTGGGCTGCCAGTTACTGTCAGGTCCACAGAGTGTACTGTGCCCACTGCAGTGCCACTGTGTGCCCACCCACCACTGATATATAAGGTGGCACAGCAGCTTGCAAAGTAAAAAAAAATATATATATTTTTTAATTGCAGTTGCCTGGGTGCCAGTGACTGCTGTCAGGTCCACAGAGAGTGTACTGTGCCACTGCCCACCCACCACTGATATATAAGGTGGCACAGCAGCTTGCAAAGTAAAATAAAATATATTTTTTTAAAATTGCAGTTGCCTGGGTGCCAGTGACTGCTGTCAGGTCCACAGAGAGTGTACTGTGCCACTGCCCACCCACCACTGATATATAAGGTGGCACAGCAGCTTGCAAAGTAAAATAAAATATATATTTTTTAAAATTGCAGTTGCCTGGGTGCCAGTGACTGCTGTCAGGTCCACAGAGAGTGTACTGTGCCACTGCCCACCCACCACTGATATATAAGGTGGCACAGCAGCTTGCAAAGTAAAATAAAATATATTTTTTAAAATTGCAGTTGCCTGGGTGCCAGTGACTGCTGTCAGGTCCACAGAGAGTGTACTGTGCCACTGCCCACCCACCACTGATATATAAGGTGGCACAGCAGCTTGCAAAGTAAAATAAAATATATATTTTTTAAAATTGCAGTTGCCTGGGTGCCAGTGACTGCTGTCAGGTCCACAGAGAGTGTACTGTGCCACTGCCCACCCACCACTGATATATAAGGTGGCACAGCAGCTTGCCAAGTAAAAAAAAAATATATATTTTTTAATTGCAGTTGCCTGAGTGCCAGTGACTGTCAGGTCCACAGAGTGTACTGTACCCACTGCCCAACACTCCTATAGGGTGGCACAGCACCTTGCACTCATAGTACACAACACATTAAAAAAGAAAATGACAGGCAGAGGCAGGCCACCCCGCAAGGGCCGTCGTGGTCGTGGTGCTGTGATTTCCTTAGGCCCTAGAATAATGCCCAGTGTTCAGAGGCCACCACAGACCCTGAACTCAAAAAATTCTGAGGCCATAGTTGACTGGCTTACACAAGACACCCAATCGTCTACAGCTTCCGCTCGGAACCCTAATGCACCATCCTCCTCCAGCTCAGCTTCGGGCACCTCTCAATTTACCACTCGCCAGCCCGCCGGCACCACCACCAACACTAGCACCACAGCCGCTTCACTTGATCCGTCAGAGGAGTTATTTTCACATCAGTTTGAAGAAATAAGTGATGCGCAACTATTAGTGCCAGAGGATGTAGATAACGGGGATATGTCTCAGTCAGGCAGCATTATACACATGGACGTACATTGTGATGATGATGATGTTGTACCTGCTGCTGCTGCCTTTGCTGAGTTGTCAAGTGAAGCGGCTGATGATGACGATGTGTCTGTGGATGTCACCTGGGTGCCTGCTCGAAGAGCAGAAGAAGAGGGGGAAAGTTCAGATGGGGAGACAGAGAGGAGGAGGAGACGAGTTGGAAGCAGGGGGAGGAGGTCATCGCAAGGAGCTAGTGGCGCAGTCAGACAGCATGTAGATTCGGCACCCGGGGTCAGCCAGACAGCACGCCAATCAACGCAAGCTGTTGCCACCACCAGAATGCCGTCCTTGCAAAGCTCAGCAGTGTGGCATTTTTTTTTGTGTGTCTGCCTCTGATATCAGCGATGCCATTTGTAACCTGTGCCAAAAGAAACTGAGTCGTGGGAAGTCCAACACCCACCTAGGTACAACTGCTTTGCGAAGGCACATGATCTCACATCACAAACGCCTATGGGATCAACACATGAGTAAAAGCAGCACACAAACTGAAAGCCACCATCCTCCTCCTGGTCCAGCATCTTCAGCCACGTCAACCACTGCTGTCCTCCATGCCCCCTATCAACAACCCGCCCCTCCGCCTCTCACCTTCAGCAGTTCCTGCTCGTCACCTGCCCACAGTCAGGTGTCTGTCAAGGAAATGTTTGAGCGTAAAAAGCCAATCTCGCAGAGTCACCCCCTTGCCCGGCGTCTGACAGCTGGCTTGTCGGAACTCTTAGCCCGCCAGCTTTTACCATACAAGCTGGTGGAGTCTGAGGCCTTCAAAAAATTTGTCGCTATTGGGACACCGCAGTGGAAGGTACCCGGCCGAAATTATTTTTCACAAAAGGCAATCCCCAACCTGTACTCTATTGTGGAAAAGGAAATCATGTCACGTCTGGCACACAGTGTTGGGGCAAGGGTCCATCTGACCACTGATAGCTGGTCTGCAAAGCACGGTCAGGGCAGGTATATAACGTACACTGCGCATTGGGTAAACCTGCTGGCGGCTGCCAAGCATGGAATGCGTGGCTCTGCTGCAGAGGAGTTGGTGACACCGCCACGACTTGCAGGCAGGCCTGCTGCCACCTCCTCTACTCCTCCTACTCCATCCTCTTTGCTAACCTCCTCGGCTGAGTCCTCTTCTGCTGTTGCGTCTTGCTCCACACCAACTGCACCCCCCCCAGCTCCCCAGGGGCTATTCCACATGCCGGATACGACAGTGTCACGCTGTCTTGGGGTTGACTTGCCTGAAAGCAGAGAGTCACACCGGACCAGCACTACTGTCCGCCCTGAATGCACAGGTGGATCAGTGGCTGACCCCGCACCAACTGGAGATCGGCAAAGTGGTGTGTGACAACGGGAGCAATTTGTTGGCGGCATTGAATTCGGACAAGTTGACACATGTGCCGTGCATGGCACATGTGTTGAATCTGATTGTGCAACGTTTTGTGCAGAAGTACCCAGGCTTACAGGACGTCCTCAAGCAGGCCAGGAAGGTGTGTGGCCATTTCAGGCGTTCCTACACGGCCATGGCGCACTTTGCAGATATTCAGCGGCGAAACAACATGCCAGTGAGGCGCTTGATTTGCGACAGCCCGACACGTTGGAATTCAACACTGCTAATGTTCGACCGCCTGCTCCAACAAGAAAAAGCGGTCAACGAGTATTTGTATGACCGGGGTGCTAGGACAGCCTCTGCGGAGCTGGGTATTTTTTTGCCACGCTACTGGACGCTCATGCGCAATGCCTGTAGGCTCATGCGTCCTTTTGAGGAGGTGACAAACCTAGTGAGTCGCACTGAAGGCACCATCAGCGACATCATCCCATATGTTTTTTTCCTGGAGCGTGCCCTGCGAAGAGTGCTGGATCAGGCCGTAGATGAGCGTGAAGAGGAAAAGGAAGAGTTGTGGTCACCATCACCACCACCAGAAACAGCCTTACCATCGATTGCTGGACCTGCGGCAACACTGGAAGAGGAGTGTGAGGAAGAGGAGTCAGAGGAGGAATGTGGCTTTGAGGAGGAGGAACACCAACCACAGCAGGCATCCCAGGGTGCTCGTTGTCACCTATCTGGTACCCGTGGTGTTGTACGTGGCTGGGGGGAAGAACACACCTTCAATGACATCAGTGAGGACGAGGAATTGGACATGAGTAGCTCGGCATCCAACCTTGTGCAAATGGGGTCTTTCATGCTGTCATGCCTGTTGAGAGACCCTCGTATAAAAAGGCTGAAGGAGAACGACCTGTACTGGGTGGCCACGCTACTAGACCCCCGGTATAAGCAGAAAGTCTGTGATATGTTACCCAATTACCGGCAGTCGCAAAGGATGCAGCAGCTACAAAATAAGTTAAAAACTATGCTTTACACAGCGTATAAGGGTGATGTCACAGCACAACGGGAATCCAACAGGGGAAGAGGTGAAAGTAATCCTCCTCCTACCACCACAACCACGCCGGCAAGGACAGGACGCTTTACAGACGTCTTGTTGATGGAGGACATGCGGAGCTTTTTTAGTCCTATGCATCGCCACAGCCCTTCGGGGTCCACCCTCAGAGAACGACTCGACCGACAGGTAGCAGACTACCTTGCCTTAACTGCAGATATCGACACTCTGAGGAGCGATGAACCCCTTGACTACTGGGTGTGCAGGCTTGACCTGTGGCCTGAGCTATCCCAATTTGCCATTGAACTTCTGGCCTGCCCCGCTTCAAGTGTGCTGTCAGAAAGGACCTTCAGCGCAGCAGGAGGTATTGTCACTGAGAAGAGAAGTCGCCTAGGTCAAAAAAGTCTTGATTACCTCACGTTTATTAAGATGAATGAGGCATGGATCCCGAAGGGACTGACAGTGGGGGATGCATTTGACTAAAAAAGGCCTGGTGATGACTGAGATGCCTTGGCCTAAAAATGGTCCACACGCTGCTGTATATAATCATTCTCTGCATGCCGGATGACTTACGTGACGTCTCCGCCACCAACTACGGTTCAAGCCGCAATGTTTTAGTGCACTTTCTGCCTTAAAACCTCAATTTTTCAGGCCGCTGCTACAGCAGCGGCTGCAACAATACCTACTTTTTCATGCATGTGTACATGCCTAATTTTTCTGGCCTCTGGTGCTACACTGTGGCTGCAAAAAAACAAAAAACAAAAAAAAAGGCCCATACATGTGTCAATTCCCCTTCGTGATCGTTACCTTGTCGTGGTGAAGGGGCTTGCGTATCACAATGAAGCGATCACCTCTAGGATTGTGTTGGCACACCCCAGATGATAAGGTCGTTGCTTCATTGTGTACAGACCAAAAGCGATCCGCAGGATAATTTTTCATAAAAAAAAACATTCATTTTCTTTCATTCTTTCTGCGGAGCTGGGTATTTTTTGGCCGCGTTACTGAATGCTCATGAACAATGGCTGTAGGCTCATGCATCCTTTTGCGGAGATGACAACCCTGGTGGTCAGTCAAACCCAAGGCAACATCATCGACCTCATCCCATATGCGTTTTTTCTGGAGCGTGCCCTGCGAAGAGTACTGGATCAGGCTGTAGATGAGCATGAAGAGGAAGAGTTGTGGTCCTCATCACCACCAGAAGCAGCCTTGTCGTTGTCAATTGCTGGACCTGTGGCAACGCAGAGAGAGGAGTCTGAAGAAGAGAAGTCAGAGGAGGAAGGTGGCTTTGAGGAGGTGGAATACCAGCCACAGCAGGCGTCCCAGGGGGCTTGTTCTCACCTTTCGGGGACCCTTGGTGTTGTATGTGGCTGGGTGGAGGAAGAGACCTTCAATGATGTCAGTGAGGACAAGGAACGGGACATGGCTAGCTTGGTATCCAACCTTGTGCAAATTGGGAGTTTGCGGTTGTGCAAATGGACTGACTGACTGTTAAACGGGGAGTTTGGTCTGTCAGAGTTTGGTCTGTCACTGTGAAGCGGGCGACGGGCGTAACCCTTACACTACTTGACCGATAAAACATCATACCTGATCGTATTCACACACTGGATGTTTTAGTGCTGGTTTACACTGCCGCTACCACTAAAGTAGCGTCGCTTCCAGTGCGACTTTGGCGCGACTTAGCGCGACTTTGGCGCGACCTCATCGCGAGGCGACTTTTTATTTGGCCAATCACAATATCATGTTTTGTGACCGTCACCTAATTTCCTTTTCCTGTTTTTTGTTTTACATATTTCCCCATGTGTGCAGTGTTGTCTGTGTCATAGCTCAACTGATAGGCATGTTTGCCTTGGCATATCATATTTCAGCTTGCCAGAAAGAAAAAAAGACAGCTGGAAAGACACTGCATTAGTTTTCTACTAAAAATCATAAGAAAAATGCTGTTTTTTTTGGGTTGTGGACATACTACAGAGCTGAAACTTGACAGGTACACTTTTTAGACCCCCCAGACACTAAATACAAAAAATGACATGCCTGCCTAAAAAAATGTCCGATAAATGCCTGCAAGAGAAAAAGCCAGCCGCAGAGAAGCCGTATTACTGAAAATATAATAAAAATGCTGTTTTTTAGGGGTTCTGGACATGCTACAGAGCTGAAATTTGACAGGTACACTTTTTAGACCCCCCAGACACTAAATACAAAAATGACATGCCTGCCTAAAAAAATGCCCGCTAAATGCCTGCAAGAGAAAAAGCCAGCCGCAGAGAAGCCGTATTCCTGAAAATATAATAAAAATGCTGTTTTTTAGGGGTTCTGGACATGCTACAGAGCTGAAACTTGACAGGTACACTTTTTAGACCCCCCAGACACTAAATACAAAAAATGACATGCCTGCCTAAAAAAATGCCCGCTAAATGCCTGCAAGAGAAAAAGCCAGCCGCAGAGAAGCCATATTCCTGAAAATATAAGAAAAATGCTGTTTTTTAGGGGTTCTGGACATGCTACAGAGCTGCAACTTGACAGGTACACTTTTTAGACCCCCCAGACACTAAATACAAAAAATGACATGCCTGCCTAAAAAAATGCCCGCTAAATGCCTGCAAGAGAAAAAGCCAGCCGCAGAGAAGCCATATTCCTGAAAATATAAGAAAAATGCTGTTTTTTAGGGGTTCTGGACATGCTACAGAGCTGAAAATTGACAGGTACACTTTTTAGACCCCCCAGACACTAAATACAAAAAATGACATGCCTGCCTAAAAAAATGCCCGATAAATGCCTGCAAGAGAAAAAGCCAGCCGCAGAGAAGCCATATTCCTGAAAATATAAGACAAATGCTGTTTTTTAGGGGTTCTGGACATGCTACAGAGCTGAAACTTCACAGGTACACCTTTTAGACCCCCCAGATGCTAAATCCAAAGAAATTTTTTATTTTTATTTTTTTTTAATTTTTCCAATAATTGGCTCTCTATCAAAAAATTATAATTTTTAAGAACTTTGTTTTGCGTGATCCCTCTCCGGCATGCCACAGTCCAGGTGTTAGTCCCCTTGAAACAACTTTTCCATCACTATTGTGGCCAGAAAGAGTCCCTGTGTGTTTTAAAATTCGCCTGCCTATTGAAGTCTATGGCGGTTCGCCCGGTTCGCGAACATTTGCCGATGTTCGCGTTCGCCGTTCGCGAACGGCGAATTTTATGTTCGCGACATCACTATTCTCTATCCCTTTTACTCTGTGGAGCAATCCTCTTTTGATGGCTTTACTTCCGGATCTTTACACATGGGGCTTTCAAGCATGACTGCAGCGTCAGAGTGCCTCTACCTGTTCAACACTTCCGCCTATCGTACTGCTGGCAGCATCAGCTTGAAACCATCAGACAGGCTCAAGAGTATGAGAGGTTCCCCGTGGTGGGTGGGCGGTAGCGCGTGACGTCAACGCGTTTCGCATGCGTGACGCACGCTTCTTCAGGACGAAGAAAATCCTGTTTTGATGGATGGTTGCCTAGAAGTTGAGCTTTGCATTCCTGGCGTGATAGCTGAGGAGGATCCCCCACTTAAAGTTATTGCTTATGTGAGCCCTCCACCTGGGGGTAATGAGTATGCTCCTATGGTTGTGGGTTCCAATGTTGAAGCTGTTGAGGCTGCTTTCATACGGTTTCTTCAGCCCCAACGGGGAACTCCCCTACCTTCACTGCCTGTTGCTCCAGAACTTCAAAATATCTGCCGAACTTTTGCTCCTGATCTTCCTGGAGGGTGTGTGGGAAATCCATGGCATCCCATAGAGCTTCCAGCAGGGGGAATGAGAGTGTTGCGGGTTTATGTGGAAATTTCACCAAGTGCAAATGGTAGTTTCTTTTTGCTAGAGACTGATACAAAAGAGGGTACAAAGAATGGCTGGGAGATAGTACCAGAAAGGAAAGACTATTGTGTAAAATGTCCAAGGATGGATGTTGTTACTGTCCGGAACATTACCACACACCCAGTTATAATACCAGCCTGGAAAGAGGTAGCCTATTGTTACCCAGTGGAAACCATTAGCTCCTACACTGCCAAAGTCAAGGAGAAAGAAACCAAATTAGACTTTCACTTGAATGATGCTGATAGTCCTGCAGAGCACCAACAAGCACAAGGAGAGCAGCTAATGGAATACAATGATGTTTTCTCTACCGATGACATGGATGTTGGGTGTGCAAAAAGTATTCAGCACAGTATTCGCCTAACAGATAGCACCCCATTTAGAGAAAGATCCAGGCGCATACCTCTTAAAGATCTGGATGATGTTCGAGAGTGCTTGCACAAAATGAAAGATGAAAACATCATTGCTGAGTCTAAAAGCCCGTATGCATCCCCAATAGTGGTAGTCAGAAAGAAAAATCATGGAGTGCGAATATGTGTTGACTACAGGACTCTAAATCGGCGAAGAGTCCCAGATCAATACACGCTACCTCGCATTGAGGAAGCTCTTGATGCCCTGCAAGGCAGTAAATGGTTCACAGTAATGGAATTAAGATCTGGTTATTACCAGGTCCCAATGAGTGAGGAAGATCAAGAAAAGACGCCTTTTATTTGCCCCCTGGGGTTTTTCCAGTTTGTTCGCATGCCTCAGGGCATTAGTGGTGCACCTGCAACCTTTCAATGTCTAATGGATCGGACTCTGGGAGACCTTTGTCCCACTCAATGTATTATCTACCTTGATGACATAATTGTTTTTGGCTCCACTTTGGAGGAGCATGACCAGATCGTTTGAGGAAGGAAGGTCTGAAACTTTCACTGGACAAATGTAAGTTTGCTCATTCTTCAGTAAACTTTGTGGGTCACATCGTATCTGCAGAAGGGATAGCAACTGATCCTGCTAAGGTGGAGGCTGTGGTTACCTGGCCCCGTCCCACAAATCTGACAGAACTGAGGTCCTTCTTGGGATTTTGTGGCTATTATCGTCGATTCATCAGAGGCTATTCCAAGACTGCTCGGCCTCCTAATGACTTGCTCAAAGAAACCCCTGGCATGGACACAAACCGCAAAACTCATTTCAGTGAGAGATGGACTTCTGCTTGTGAGGAAGCTTTTCTACAGCTTAAGAAAAGTCTTACAGAAGCACCAGTGTTGGCTTATGCAGACCCACAGAAGCCATACATTCTGCATGTGGATGCCAGCTATGATGGATTGGGAGGAGTCTTACATCAAGAGTACCCAGGAGGACTAAGGCCTTTTTCTTATATCAGTCGCAGTCTAAGCCCAGCAGAAAAGAATTATCCTGTTCATAAACTGGAATTTCTTGCCCTGAAGTGGGCTATTGTTGAAAAGCTGCATGATTACTTGTATGGAACTCAGTTTGAGGTGAGAACCGACAACAACCCCCTCACTTATGTTTTGCCTACAGCTAAGGTAGATGCCACTAGAGATGTATAGAACTGTTCGCCGGCGAACAGTTCCCGGCGAACTTCGCATGTTCGCGTTCGCCGCTGCGGGCGAACATATGCGATGTTCGGTCCGCCCCCCATAATACATCATTGAGGCAAACTTTGACCCTGAACCTCACAGTCAGCAGACACATTTCCAGCCAATCAGCATACCTCCCTCCCACACCCTCCCACCTCCTATAAATAAGCAAGGGCAGCATCCATCTTAGATCATTCTGAAGCAGTGTGTGTAGTGAGAGTAGGGAGAGAGCTGCTGCTGCTGCTGCTGTTAAGCTAGGGACAGTTAGTCAGTGTTCCTGGTCTTGCAGTGTTCTTGGTCCACTACTACTGTAAGGACAGCACCCCAAAAAGCCCTTCTAAGGGCTGGTATGTGTGTAATTTTTTTTTTTTATATATATATATATATATATATATATATATATTTCTAGCGTCCCCAAAAGCCCTTTTAAGGGCTGGTAATTGAGTTGTTTCTTCTTATATATCTATCTATCTATCTATCTAGTGTCCCCAAAAGCCCTTTTAAGGGCTGGTAATTGAGGTTTTTTTTTTTTATTTATATATATACATATATATATATTTAGCGTCCCCAAAAGCCCTTTTAAGGACTGGTAACTGGTAATAGAGTTTTTCCTATATATATATATATATATATATATATATATATATATATATTGTACACTGCAGTTGCCTGCCCGCTGTGTGTGAGAGGCCAAAGACCTACCACAGACTGTACTGTGTGCACACCACACTCATTTCGGGTGGCACAGGCACAGTACCTGGCATTTTAAAAAATATTTTTTTTTCCTCTGTCATAATTGCAGTGAGTGCTGTGTCAGGTCCACAGAGTGCACTGTACCCACTGCAGTGCACTGCCCACCACTGATATATATACGGTGGCACAGCATCTTGTTGCAATAAATTGAAAAAAAAAAAAAAATGTATTATTGCAGTTGCCTGGGCTGCCAGTGACTGTCAGGTCCACAGAGTGTACTGTGCCCACTGCAGTGCCACTGTGTGCCCACCCACCACTGATATATAAGGTGGCACAGCAGCTTGCAAAGTAAAAAAATATATATATTTTTTTTAAATTGCAGTTGCCTGGGTGCCAGTGACTGCTGTCAGGTCCACAGAGAGTGTACTGTGCCACTGCCCACCCACCACTGATATATAAGGTGGCACAGCAGCTTGCAAAGTAAAAAAAAATATATATTTTTTTAAATTGCAGTTGCCTGGGTGCCAGTGACTGCTGTCAGGTCCACAGAGAGTGTACTGTGCCACTGCCCACCCACCACTGATATATAAGGTGGCACAGCAGCTTGCAAAGTAAAAAAAAAATATATATATTTTTTAAATTGCAGTTGCCTGGGTGCCAGTGACTGCTGTCAGGTCCACAGAGAGTGTACTGTGCCACTGCCCACCCACCACTGATATATAAGGTGGCACAGCAGCTTGCACTCATAGTACAACAGTAACAACACATTAAAAAAAATGACATGCAGAGGCAGGCCACCCCGCAAGGGCCGTCGTGGTCGTGGTGCTGTGATTTCCTTAGGCCCTAGAATAATGCCCAGTGTTCAGAGGCCACCACAGACCCTGAACTCAAAAAATTCTGAGGCCATAGTTGACTGGCTTACACAGGACACCCAATCATCTATAGCTTCCGCTCGGAACCTTAATGTACCATCCTCCTCCAGCTCAGCTTCGGGCACCTCTCAATTTACCACTCGCCAGCCCGCCGGCACCACCACCAACACTAGCACCACAGCCGCTTCACTTGATCCATCAGAGGAGTTATTTTCACATCAGTTGGAAGAAATAAGTGATGCGCAACTATTAGTGCCAGAGGATGTAGATAACGGGGATATGTCTCAGTCAGGCAGCATTATACACATGGACGTACATTGTGATGATGATGATGATGATGTTGTACCTGCTGCTGCTGCCTTTGCTGAGTTGTCAAGTGAAGCGGCTGATGATGACGATGTGTCTGTGGATGTCACCTGGGTGCCTGCTCGAAGAGCAGAAGAAGAGGGGGAAAGTTCAGATGGGGAGACAGAGAGGAGGAGGAGACGAGTTGGAAGCAGGGGGAGGAGGTCATCGCAAGGAGCTAGTGGCGCAGTCAGACAGCATGTAGATTCGGCACCCGGGGTCAGCCAGACAGCACGCCAATCAACGCAAGCTGTTGCCACCACCAGAATGCCGTCCTTGCAAAGCTCAGCAGTGTGGCATTTTTTTTGTGTGTCTGCCTCTGATATCAGCGATGCCATTTGTAACCTGTGCCAAAAGAAACTGAGTCGTGGGAAGTCCAACACCCACCTAGGTACAACTGCTTTGCGAAGGCACATGATCTCACATCACAAACGCCTATGGGATCAACACATGAGTAAAAGCAGCACACAAACTGAAAGCCACCATCCTCCTCCTGGTCCAGCATCTTCAGCCACGTCAACCACTGCTGTCCTCCATGCCCCCTATCAACAACCCGCCCCTCCGCCTCTCACCTTCAGCAGTTCCTGCTCGTCACCTGCCCACAGTCAGGTGTCTGTGAAGGAAATGTTTGAGCGTAAGAAGCCAATCTCACAGAGTCACCCCCTTGCCCGGCGTCTGACAGCTGGCTTGTCGGGACTCTTAGCCCGCCAGCTTTTACCATACAAGCTGGTGGAGTCTGAGGCCTTCAAAAAATTTGTCGCTATTGGGACACCGCAGTGGAAGGTACCCGGCCGAAATTATTTTTCACAAAAGGCAATCCCCAACCTGTACTCTATTGTGGAAAAGGAAATCATGTCCCGTCTGGCACACAGTGTTGGGGCAAGGGTCCATCTGACCACTGATAGCTGGTCTGCAAAGCACGGTCAGGGCAGGTATATAACTTACACTGCGCATTGGGTAAACCTGCTGGCGGCTGCCAAGCATGGAATGCGTGGCTCTGCTGCAGAGGAGTTGGTGACACCGCCACGACTTGCAGGCAGGCCTGCTGCCACCTCCTCTACTCCTCCTACTCCATCCTCTTTGCTAACCTCCTCGGCTGAGTCCTCTTCTGCTGTTGCGTCTTGCTCCACACCAACTGCACCCCCCCAGCTCCCCAGGGGCTATTCCACATGCCGGATACGACAGTGTCACGCTGTCTTGGGGTTGACTTGCCTGAAAGCAGAGAGTCACACCGGACCAGCACTACTCTCCGCCCTGAACGCACAGGTGGATCAGTGGCTGACCCCGCACCAACTGGAGATCGGCAAAGTGGTGTGTGACAACGGCAGCAATTTGTTGGCGGCATTGAATTTGGGCAAGTTGACACATGTGCCGTGCATGGCACATGTGTTGAATCTGATTGTGCAACGTTTTGTGCAGAAGTACCCAGGCTTACAGGACGTCCTCAAGCAGGCCAGGAAGGTGTGTGGCCATTTCAGGCGTTCCTACACGGCCATGGCGCACTTTGCAGATATTCAGCGGCGAAACAACATGCCAGTGAGGCGCTTGATTTGCGACAGCCCGACACGTTGGAATTCAACACTGCTAATGTTCGACCGCCTGCTCCAACAAGAAAAAGCGGTCAACGAGTATTTGTATGACCGGGGTGCTAGGACAGCCTCTGCGGAGCTGGGTATTTTTTTGCCACGTTACTGGACGCTCATGCGCAATGCCTGTAGGCTCATGCGTCCTTTTGAGGAGGTGACAAACCTAGTGAGTCGCACCGAAGGCACCATCAGCGACATCATCCCATATGTTTTTTTCCTGGAGCGTGCCCTGCGAAGAGTGCTGGATCAGGCCGTAGATGAGCGTGAAGAGGAAGAGGAAGAGTTGTGGTCACCATCACCACCACCAGAAACAGCCTTACCATCGATTGCTGGACCTGCGGCAACACTGGAAGAGGAGTGTGAGGAAGAGGAGTCAGAGGAGGAATGTGGCTTTGAGGAGGAGGAACACCAACCACAGCAGGCATCCCAGGGTGCTCGTTGTCACCTATCTGGTACCCGTGGTGTTGTACGTGGCTGGGGGGAAGAACACACCTTCAATGACATCAGTGAGGACGAGGAATTGGACATGAGTAGCTCGGCATCCAACCTTGTGCAAATGGGGTCTTTCATGCTGTCATGCCTGTTGAGGGACCCTCGTATAAAAAGGCTGAAGGAGAACGACCTGTACTGGGTGGCCACACTACTAGACCCCCGGTATAAGCAGAAAGTCTGTGATATGTTACCCAATTACCGGCAGTCGCAAAGGATGCAGCAGCTACAAAATAAGTTAAAAAGTATGCTTTACACAGCATATAAGGGTGATGTCACAGCACAACGGGAATCCAACAGGGGAAGAGGTGAAAGTAATCCTCCTCCTACCACCACAACCACGCCGGCAAGGACAGGACGCTTTACAGACGTCTTGTTGATGGAGGACATGCGGAGCTTTTTTAGTCCTATGCATCGCCACAGCCCTTCGGGGTCCACCCTCAGAGAACGACTCGACCGTCAGGTAGCAGACTACCTTGCCTTAACTGCAGATATCGACACTCTGAGGAGCGATGAACCCCTTGACTACTGGGTGTGCAGGCTTGACCTGTGGCCTGAGCTATCCCAATTTGCCATTGAACTTCTGGCCTGCCCCGCTTCAAGTGTGCTGTCAGAAAGGACCTTCAGCGCAGCAGGAGGTATTGTCACTGAGAAGAGAAGTCGCCTAGGTCAAAAAAGTCTTGATTACCTCACGTTTATTAAGATGAATGAGGCATGGATCCCGAAGGGACTGACAGTGGGGGATGCATTTGACTAAAAAAGGCCTGGTGATGACTGAGATGCCTTGGCCTAAAAATGGTCCACACGCTGCTGTATATAATCATTCTCTGCATGCCGGATGACTTACGTGACGTCTCCGCCACCAACTACGGTTCAAGCCGCAATTTTTTAGTGCACTTTCTGCCTTAAAACCTCAATTTTTCAGGCCGCTGCTACAGCAGCGGCTGCAACAATACCTGCTTTTTCATGCATGTGTACATGCCTAATTTTTCTGGCCTCTGGTGCTACACTGTGGCTGCAAAAAAACAAAAAAAAAGGCACATACATGTGTCAATTCCCCTTCGTGATCGTTACCTTGTCGTGGTGAAGGGGCTTGCGCATCACAATGAATCGATCACCTCTAGGATTGTGTTGGCACACCCCAGATGATAAGGTCGTTGCTTCATTGTGAACAGACCAAAAGCGATCCGCAGGATAATTTTTCATAGAAAAAACATTCATTTTCTTTCATTCTTTCTGCGGAGCTGGGTATTTTTTGGCCACGTTACTGAATGCTCATGAACAATGGCTGTAGGCTCATGCGTCCTTTTGCGGAGGTGACAACCCTGGTGGTCAGTCGAACCCAAGGCAACATCATCGACCTCATCCCATATGCGTTTTTTCTGGAGCGTGCCCTGCGAAGAGTACTGGATCAGGCTGTAGATGAGCATGAAGAGGAAGAGTTGTGGTCCCCATCACCACCAGAAGCAGCCTTGTCGTTGTCAATTGCTGGACCTGTGGCAACGCAGAGAGAGGAGTCTGAAGAAGAGAAGTCAGAGGAGGATGTTGGCTTTGAGGAGGTGGAATACCAGCCACAGCAGGCGTCCCAGGGGGCTTGTTGTCACCTTTCGGGGACCCTTGGTGTTGTACGTGGCTGGGTGGAGGAAGAGACCTTCAATGATGTCAGTGAGGACAAGGAACGGGACATGGCTAGCTGGTATCCAACCTTGTGCAAATGGGGAGTTTGCGGTTGTGCAAATGGACTGACTGACTGTTAAACGGGGAGTTTGGTCTGTCAGAGTTTGGTCTGTCACTGTGAAGCGGGCGACGGGCGTAACCCTTACACTACTTGACCGATAAAACATCATACCTGATCGTATTCACACACTGGATGTTTTAGTGCTGGTTTACACTGCCGCTACCACTAAAGTAGCGTCGCTTCCAGTGCGACTTTGGCGCGACTTAGCGCGACTTTGGCGCGACCTCATCGCGAGGCGACTTTTTAATTGGCCAATCACAATATCGTGTTTTGTGACCGTCACCTAATTTCCTTTTCCTGTTTTTTGTTTTACATATTTCCCCATGTGTGCAGTGTTGTCTGTGTCATAGCTCAACTGATAGGCATGTTTGCCTTGGCATATCATATTTCAGCTTGCCAGAAAGAAAAAAAGACAGCTGGAAAGACACTGCATTAGTTTTCTACTAAAAATTATAAGAAAAATGCTGTTTTTTTGGGGTTCTGGACATACTACAGAGCTGAAACTTGACAGGTACACTTTTTAGACCCCCCAGACACTAAATACAAAAAATGACATGCCTGCCTAAAAAAATGCCCGCTAAATGCCTGCAAGAGAAAAAGCCAGCCGCAGAGAAGCCGTATTCCTGAAAATATAAGAAAAATGCTGTTTTTTAGGGGTTCTGGACATGCTACAGAGCTGAAACTTGACAGGTACACTTTTTAGACCCCCCAGACACTAAATACAAAAAATGACATGCCTGCCTAAAAAAATGCTCGCTAAATGCCTGCAAGAGAAAAAGCCAGCCGCAGAGAAGCCGTATTCCTGAAAATATAAGAAAAATGCTGTTTTTTAGGGGTTCTGGACATGCTACAGAGCTGAAACTTGACAGGTACACTTTTTAGACCCCCCAGACACTGAATACAAAAAATGACATGCCTGCCTAAAAAAATGCCCGCTAAATGCCTGCAAGAAAAAAAGCCAGCCGCAGAGAAGCCATATTCCTGAAAATATAAGAAAAATGCTGTTTTTTAGGGGTTCTGGACATTCTACAGAGCTGAAACTTGACAGGTACACTTTTTAGACCCTCCAGACACTAAATACTAAAAATGACATGCCTGCCTAAAAAAATGCCCGCTAAATGCCTGCAAGAGAAAAAGCCAGCCGCAGAGAAGCCGTATTCCTGAAAATATAAGAAAAATGCTGTTTTTTAGGGGTTCTGGACATGCTACAGAGCTGAAACTTGACAGGTACACTTTTTAGACCCCCCAGATGCTAAATCCAAAGAAATTTTTTATTTTTATTTTTTTTTAATTTTTCCAATAATTGGCTCTCTATCAAAAAATTATAATTTTTAAGAACTTTTTTTTGCGTGATCCCTCTCCGGCATGCCACAGTCCAGGTGTTAGTCCCCTTGAAACAACTTTTCCATCACTATTGTGGCCAGAAAGAGTCCCTGTGTGTTTTAAAATTCGCCTGCCTATTGAAGTCTATGGCGGTTCGCCGGTTCGCGAACATTTGCAGATGTTCGCGTTCGCCGTTCGCGAACGGCGAATTTTAGGTTCGCGACATCACTAGATGCCACTGGTCATAGATGGCTTGCTGCCTTGTCTAATTATCAATTCACTCTCAAGTACAAGCCGGGTCCCAAGAATATTGGGGCTGATGCTCTTTCTAGGCGCCCTGGATTACCCATGAATTTGGAAGAAAGTGACTGGGAGGAAGTACCTTGGCCTATTGTGGCTGCCTATTGTGCTACAGCTGCTGTACAAGGAGACAATATTGTTTTCTCTGACCTACGAGCTATTGATTGCCTGGGAGCTGGTGAAGAGTGTATTCCAAACATGTATTGCTGCCCCACTGCTTTAGGGGTGCCAGAAAACATCCAGCTGCAAAAGAAAGATATGATCCTTCTACAAAAAAGAAATCCAATAATCAGACATGTCAGAGAGTCTGTTTTCTGCAAAGATCCTAACTACATGAGAAAATACCTACCTGAGCAGAGTACCTACTATCTCAAGGAATGGGATAAGCTCAAAATAATTGATGGACTTTTATACAGGGTACATTTGTTTCATGATCATCCTGGAAGGAGACAGCTAGTGCTCCCTCAACTCTGTTTTGAGAAGTTTGCATGATCAACATGGGCATCTAGGAGTTGAAAAAACCTATGGATTAATCCAAGACTGATTCTTTTGGCCACGAATGAGGGAAGCTGTTGTGGACTATTGCCGCCATTGTGTGAGATGTCTGCAACGGAAAACTCTGCCTACTCGAGCTGCTCCTATGGAACAATTGAATAGTTCTGGTCCCATGGATTTAGTGTGCATGGACTTTTTGTGTATTGACAATGACAGCAGTTGTGTGGGAAATATTTTGATTGTGACTGATCACTATACTCGCTATGCTCAAGCCTATCCCACCAAAGATCAGAAAGCAGTAACTGTAGCCAAAGTGCTGTGGGAGAAGTTATTTGTTCACTATGGATTGCCAAATTGACTTCACTCTGACCAGGGGCGGGACTTTGAAAGTTGCCTAATTAAAGAGCTGTTAACGTTGCTTAACATCAACAAGAGCCGCACCATCCCTTATCATCCAGAGGGTGATGCTCTCCCTGAACGTTTCAATCGTACCTTGTTGAACATGTTGGGTACCCTCCCTAATGGTGCTAAGCAGACCTGGAGCCGACATGTTGGAGCTATGGTACATGCCTACAATTGCACCAGACATGAATCCACTGGCTTTTCTCCTTATTTTCTCAGGTTTTGGAGAGAAGCCCGTCTCCCTATTGACATTCAGTTGGGCGTGTCTACTGATGGAGTGGAACAGAGGAATAACTATCAGTATGTGGCACGACTTAAACAGAGTTTGAAAGAGGCCTATCAGATGGCTGAGAAAAATGCTGCGAAATTAAATGCTGCCAATAAAAGGCGTTTTGATTCCAAAGTTCGTTACAAAGACTTACAACCTGGTGATAAAGTGCTTCTCCACAATTTAGGACCCTCAGCCAAACATAAGTTAGCTGATCGCTGGAGAAATGATTTGTTTGAAGTTGTAGAAAAACTGCCTAGGATTCCAGTATACAGGATTCAAGGACCTGAGGGTCGGATCAAAGCCTGGCATAGGAATCATTTGCTTCCGGTACCACAAGTTGCTACTGTTGATGAGGAGCCACAGTGATGACATTGACTGGTTTACACCTCCACCAGAGTCTCCTGTACAGGTTCCTTCACCTAGTACTGATGGGGGCCTCCCTCAGAGGGGAGGTTTGAACACAGCTACTCCTGCTTTTGAACCAACAGCCAAAAATTTTGTGCCTACAGTTCCAGGCATGGTTGGAGCACCAAGTTTCCCCACTAATGCTGTCCCAGAGTTCTCTGGATTTATGCCTGAGGGGTTGAGGAGAGGAGATCGTGTTCGACGTCCTCCACCGGTGTTTACTTATGACACTTTGGAAAGACCCTGCTATGCTGTACAGAACTATGTACAACATCATGTTCTGACGGACATGATTGCAGCTCATTCTAGAGTGGTTAGCGTGATGCCTATTTGTTACTAACTATACTTTCTTTGCAGCTAAGCTCTGTAATAGATTGCTTCTGGAGAATTGGTCTGCAGAAGGCAACAACGATTTTAATTTTTGTTGTTATTTTATGTGTATATCCTTGCCGGGTTGGAAGGATTTTCAGCAGGAGGAGAATGCAGTGATGTGATAATTTCTTTGCCCATCTTTCAAGTGTGTATTCCTGTTATGCATTGTTTGTTTTGCCCTTTGTCAATATGGCTGCTGTGCTTTCTTTCTCTCTCTGCAAGAAGGATGAGGTCATCAAAAAGGGCAGAGCAAGGATTTCTGGGTAAGACTGGACAAAAGAGAGCACATGAGGAGACACAGAAATTTCCTGCTGAGAGAACAGACTGTAAGTGCTGTTACATCCCCTCACCGAGACACACAGAGACACTGCTAATGATTTCATGTTCCTGTGAGGAAAATATCTTATGTTGTATGGTTCACTGAATGTTATTTCTTCAATACATGGACAGTTAAACACTATGCGGTGTGGATTACTGTCTATATGGATATGTTTTCACTTGCTAATCACAAGCCCTGATTGAGTGGAGGCACTGGTGCTTACTATAAATCCTGTCCTGATCACACAGATTATATAGACTCTGCTCCTAAATACTACACAGGTGGCATCATCATACCCCAGTAGCCGCCAAGAGTGATCAAAATAGCTCTACATATATATGTGTGTGTGTCCTTTTGCTCATTTTTGGAACTTCATTCGCACACAGGATGTACAGTATAGTGCATGATCAGGTGGATGGATACCTGCTCACTGATTAGATCTGCAATCACAGTGCCCAGCAGAGGGAAGTTACCCCCCCCCCCCCACTGACTTCCTTTGCAGCTATACTTATACTATATGACATCTCAGAGACATAAAGGAAATCACTGCTGGAGGATCTACCTCTGCTAGGCTTTGTGATTGCAGGTCTCATTAGGGAGTAGCTTTATAGTGCAAAGGTACTGTGACTAAGGTCTGAATAGGCCACCAGCCAAAGATACTGTATCAGTATTTGCCCAGGTGGTTCTTTGTCCAGTCCTCTAATGGTCAAGCTGTACTGCAGGGCATTTTCTAGGAGGCTACAGTTCAACTTTAAGGCCTGACGCCAGGAAAAAGTAGCTGTAAAAACGCGCTTTTAGGAGCGTTTTGTATTGATGCACATTTTAGCCTTGTTTAGCAGCATTAGCATTTAGCAGCCTTTCTCTGCCTTCTTCTATTTTCCAACCTCAAATCCAACTACTACAGCTTAAAAACGTCTGACGTGGCCTAACACTGTATGCAGACTTTAGCAGCCTTAGGCGTTGTTTTAACAGATTAACGCTGCTGCTCCAGAACTCACTGGCCCTGGGTTTTTTTTTTACAGCCTAAAAACGCCTATGCCATTTGCAGCTCCTAAAAGCCTGTGTGTGCATGAGGCCATAGAATAACATAGAGGGGCCTTTTTAACCTCCCTAGCGGTATTCCCGAGTGTGGCTCGGGGTTAATATTCAGTGCCAAAAGCGGTAACCCCGAGCCACACTCGGTATTACCCCAGAATGATACTCACCTTCCCCTGCAATCCCCCGCTGTCCTCCCCAGCCTTCCTCCAGCCATCCTCCCACTGTCCTCCCGCTGTGTGTTTGGCCGATGCCAGCACCTTCCTTCTTCCGGTTCCCTACCCTGCGAGTGCCATGTTGCATGGGGGTGGAACCAGCGGGAGATTAAAAAAAAAAATGACATGATACAGTGTAATCTGTTAGAATTACAATTTTGGATCATGCCATTTCACCTAGTGGCTTTTCCAGTGCCCTGCCTGTACTTTGTGCCTGGAACATCCATGGCGTTCAAAAAGCGTTCTTTTAGCTTAGAAACGCTTTTGGACGAACTGAAAAACAGCGACGGTGTATCGGAAATATTTGAAGAACTGAGCGATAGCGATTCATGGGAAAATTCGTCATCAGGTACTAAAAGTGACAACAGTGACAATTCTGCAACGATGTGCGGACTTGGTGCTCTGTTGACTGCGGTACGGATCAGGCAGCCCCCCCAAGATTCCCATTTACTGGAGCACCTGGTATGAAAGTTGACGTTGATCATGACAACCCCTTGGCATACCTACAATTATTTCTGACCGATGAAGTTATTGAAAAAATTGTTACCAAGACAAACCTGTACAAAGAGCAACAATGCGCTACACATCGGAAGTTTGCAAGATGCAGAAAGTGGGAACCACTGACCAAAGATGACATTTGAAATTTCTGTGCCTAATAATTCTTCAGGGAGTGGTGGGTAAACCCCTGCAAAAGTGGTATTGGACAACCAATACATTACTTGCAGTTCCATTCTTTGGCATGGTCATGTCAGAGTACAGATTCTCCCTTATAATGAAATATCTCCACTTCGAAAACAATGAAGAATTTGATGAAGTTTATTATTATTACATTATAATTTATGATTTCGTGTTTCAAACTTTATCATACCCGGGATGTCTACTAGACTCTTGTTTGGACAGATTTAAGTGGATTATTCCTAAGAATTACAGGCCTAAAATATAAAACATATTTCCATGCGAAACAACGTACTGCTTTTAGCACAAAAACGCTGACATAATCAGACTGCCAGGGAGGTTAAGCTGCAAAAAAAAAAAAAAAAAACATCTGACGCTCCTAAAAGCAGCTGTAAAAAAGCCCTGTGTGCATGAGGCCTTAGGGTAGAATGCTATAGTGGGGATCTTCTAACTTCAGCTTGTTCAATTAGACTTTGACAATAAAACCTAGAAGCGGATTGGTTGCCAAGTATAGCTGCTCCAGATTCTGGCTGCTCCAATCTTAGTAAATTGTCCTCTTTGTGTCTAATTCTGTTGCCAATACAGTCACTTATACTAACAAAAAAAGGGATTTTAACTGGATCAGCCCCTGTACAAGACAGAATTATTCTTAACCGCTTGCCGACCGCTGCCAGACTATTTACTGCGGCGGTCAGCCCCTCACAGGCAAAGCGACGTAGTACTACGTCGCTAGCCTGTGAGGGTCTCGGGAGCGAGCGTGCGCCGCCACTCGCGATCGTCGGGTGGAAAGGGAGAAAGGCAGGCGGCTAATGTAATCAAGCCGCCTGTCATTCTCCCCTGTGTAGGAATAGTGATCATACGGTTCTACTATGTAGGACCGTTGATCACTGTTCCTACACCTCAAGCCACAGCCAATCGCAGTTAGAATCACGCCCCTAGGGACACACATAACCCCTCCCTCTCAAAAAAAGTTAACCCCTTCACTGCCAGTGTAATTTTACAGTAACAGTGCATATTTATAGCACTGATTACTGTAGTAATGTCACTGGTAACCCCAAAAGTGTCAAAAATGTCAGTCAAGGGTCCGATCTGTCCGCTGCAATGTCGCAGTACCACAAAAAAAATTGCAGATCGCCGCCATTACGCGTTAAAAAAAAAACAACAAAAATGACAAAAATCTTTCCCTTTGTTAGTAAACGCGATAACTTTTGCGCAAACCAATCAAAATACGCTTTTCGCAATTTTTTTCACCAAACATATGTAGCATAAAACAAATTGGCCGAAAATGTTAAAAAATTTTGATTTTTACATTTTTTTGGGGGGAATTTCATATAAAAAAATGTAAAAAATATTGATATTTTTGAAAAATTTACACTGTTTTTTTGTTTATAGCGCATGATCAAAAAATTGCACAGGTGATCAAATACCACCAAAAGAAAGCTCTGTTTGTGGGAAAAAAAGGACGTCAAATTCGTTTAGGTACAGCGTCGCACGACCACGCAATTGTCCGTTAAAGTCACGCAGTGCCGAATCGCAAAATAGGCCCTGGTCAGGAAGGGGGTAAAATCTTCCGGGGCTTAAGTGGATAATTTGTTTGATATTATTCAGTAAAATAAAGCAAAGAGCAACGATAATGTAAAAAGTGCAAGTAATCTATAAAAAACAGGTTTCTATATATTCATGAGAAGATGAATTCGGAATTGGTATGGCGTACTGCACTCTGCAAATTTGTTATGTTCTTAATAAATCAATCCAAACTAAAGGCACAGAATATCGATGAAAGTATTCAATTTACATTGAGCAGCAGGAGTGGTAATTTCCATTCTAATTTATTGTTTCTGTAATTGCTGTACCATTCTACAAAACAATAGATATCCACTGTATCCCTGTTTTGTGTCCGAATATGTATGTGAGAACACTGCTCAGCTGTATAGACATATATAAAGTCGCCCAACAGCAAAGTTGTATCATAGCAATCTTTTTTTCTTACTATTTCCAAACAGCAATGAAGGAAAGAAAGGGAGGATATGATCAATTTTGTATGTAGCCGGGTACTTGGCTAAGAGTGGACAGTGAGAGAAACACTGGCAGCTGCTGCTGCTCTCTATAACTGCTGTTCTGTGGTGCTGAACTGGTTAACAGCTTTATTAGCAAGAGGAGGAAGCTGCTGAGCAGGAAGGGTTTCAATAGACTGAGTCAGGTAGCACTTCACTATGGGAACTGTAGTCCAGAAACTGTACTGTATTTAAAAGCTTTTGAACTGCATTTCCCAGAGGGAGATTACAGTAGGAGGGGAAAGAGCTGCATTTTCTCAGGTTGTACAGGACACCACTTCCTCTTGCCATGAGGGAGTCCGGAGAGTGCACATCTCTGTCCGGTGTGCACCACCACTGCACCATAATTGTGACCTCAGCAAGATCTTGAGTACTGAATTTAGATGTGGCAACAGCCAGAGTCACCTGGGTACAGAGCAGAGAGTTGACTAATTGCTGTGTGCGTGCAACTGGATGGTGAGCTGCAATATCGCTGGGACTGGAGAGCGGCTGCTCTGGAGACTGACCATACAGCCATATCGTAGCCTTATTGCTCTCTGCAGGCTTGACTTGGATAATTCTCATGTGCACTAACGGTACAAGTGGGCCCGAGTGCTGCAGACTGAAGAGTTAGTACTAAAGACTTTCCCTTTACAGCTGCTACACACAGACCTACACCATTTGCTTATGCTAAAAGTTACCATCCTAGCGGACATTGCACCATATCCTAGCAATTCTCCTAGAGTACTCTGTAGATTATTTACAGTATTATTATTCACATTGCATTTAATCTTTATATGCACTGCTTATTTTTGATCTTGCTGATTTATGAGTTGATTCCAGTCTAATGGTACAAAACTGTAACCTAAGTCACTTGGGCCTAGAGATCAGATTGTTTAGCAGACTGTGTCTGAATCTTTCCTCACTGTGCACATTTGCCCAAACCACCATTTTTCCTAACCCATACCAATACATTGAGATAATTTACTAGTAAATGGTCTTTATCTATTTCCTGATACTAATTCACAATCGAGTTAAAGGTATCCACACTTATGTTCCTATAAATGCATACAGTAAGCATGTGTGTCTAAGGGACTGAGGTTGTTCTTAAGTCCAGGTGCAGAACAGAGATCCTAATTTACCAAGCTGCTGCTGCGAAGGTAGCGCTACATGCACAACACCATTCCTCTTTCAGACATTTTTAAACAAAGTGTCCATTGTATTAGGAGCAGCACTCAGGGGTCTTATGAAATACACTTACTTGTCCTTCTTTCAGTGATAGCTGGCCTTGTTCTTTGACCCCGTGGAAAGTCTTTATGCTCTTCCACACTGTCTCCCCCAGCCGAACCCTCTGCACAAAGTTTGCTGGAAAGAAACCAGTCCGGTCGCCACATTTTCCCTGCAAGGGGATGTATGAATTTAGAAGTCACATGACTTTCCCTTCTTTGCTTCCTTCAAACATCAGTTTTAGACTGTACAGAGCTTATGTATAAATAATAGCTTGGGCAAATATTTGAAATTTTAAATATATACAGTATACACACACACACATTACTGTGTAAAAGTTTTAGGCATGTGGAGAAATCCAAATCAAAACAATATATGGTGTGACCACTGTTTGCCTTCAAAACAGCATTAATTCTCCTAGGTACACTTGCACACAGTTTTTGAAGGAACTCGGCAGGTAAGTTGTTCTTTATATCTTGGAGAACTAAATCACAGATTTTATGTGAACGTAGGCTGCCTCAAATCCTTCCAATTTTTCATGTAATCTCAGACAGACTCAATGTTAAGATCAGGGCTCTGTGGGGGCAAAACCATCACTTACAGGACTCATTGTTCTTCTTTTCACTGGTGATAGCTCTTAATGACATATGCCCTATATTTGGGGTTGTTGTGCTGCTGCAAAATACATTTTGGGCCAATCAGACACCTCCCTGATGGTATGGTATGATGGATAAGTATCTGCTTGAATTTCCCAGCACCAATGAACCTGACCAGATCTCCAAATCAATTTGCAGAAATGAGGCCTCAAACTTGCATTGAACCTCCCCCATGCTTCACTGTTGTCTGCAGACACTCATTATTCAACCACTCCCCAGCCTTTTGGCAAACAAATTTCTTCCTGCTACAGCCAAATATTTAAATTTTTGACTCATCAGCCCAGCGCACCTTCTGCTATATTTCTACACCCTAGTTCCTATGTTTTTGTGCATAGTTGAGTCGCTTAGCCTTGTTTCCACATTGGAGGTATGGCTTTTTGGCCACAATTCTTTCACGAAGACCACTTCTGGCTAGATTTCTCTGGACAGTAGATCAGTGTACCTGGGTCCCATTGGTTTCAGCCAGTGCTGTGCTTGTCTGGCGTTGCTGGACATCTTCCGATGTCGAAGGGATGTAAGTATGATGTTTTTCATCTGCTGCATTAAGTTTCCTTGTTTGACCACTACGTCTACGGTCATCAATATTGCCCATTTTCTCATGCTTCTTCAAAAGAGCTTGGACAGCACATCTTGAAACCCCAGTCTGCTTTGAAATCTTTGTCAGTCAGAAAGAAACCTTGCTGATTCAGTATAACTACCTTTTGTCTTGTTGCTGTGCTCAGTCTTTCCATGGTATATGACCTGTGACATGAAACGTTCATTCACAACCTAACCTTGGTAGCAGAGTTTGGCTGATCCTTACCCAATTTTAAGCCCCCTACACAGCTGTTTCATTTTCAGTTAATGGTTGTGTTTCAACTTATATATGAAATTGATGATCATTTGCACCTCCAGGAAGACGTGAACTGTCACGAAACGCGCAGGGAAGGCGTGCTGACGTCACCACGATGCAACCCGGAAGTTGGGCGGCAGCGAGATACATGCATTGTTAACAAGCGCTTTGAATCTTTCCAAATGTAAGTGATTTTAACCGTTTTATGAATAAAATACCCGTACATACTACACTATTGTTGCTCCCCTCTCCTTTGTATTGGGTCCGTGGATCGGTGTGAGGTCGGTAGGATCCATTTGGGGTGCTTGCATATTATCGTCAGAGGCATTGGCATAGAGTGGCTCTTTCTGCTACGCTGAGGAGGTCTCATGAGATCAGCTGAGAAGAGGCGCCAGTCTGCAGAGTGGATCTATTCCCATGATATGCCTACTTTTTAATGATCTCTGGTAAGCCTGGTGTGAGCCCTTTGCATGCGGCACGGAATGCGGTTTTAGGCACATAGAAGTGGTGAAGGATTCCCTTTCTACACTGGACACTCTTTGCTTGCCCATCCCTGCTTAGCTTGGACTCTTATGTTTTGATGGACTTACATGTTTGATATATTGAACTATATCTGGCTCACTACTGTTTGATGAATGACAAATGATCGTTATACTATTGACTAGTATACACTGGTTTATGGTTTATATACATACTTGACTTCTTATCAGGTTATATCAGTTAGCGCAGCTCTTTTTATACAACATCATTTGCACCTGCTAGGTATAATTGGTTAATCATACACCTGACTCTAATCCTTCAAAATCCCTGACTTTGTGCAAGTGTACAAAATGTGCAAGTGTAAGAATTGATGCTGGGTTGAAGTCAAAGGGTAGTCACACCAAACATTGATTTGATCTTGATCTTTTCTTCTGTTCGGTTACTTTGCATTTTGTTTGAGGTAATTGTAGCTATAGTAGTGCACTTGCAACAGAAACAATTGAATACTGTCCGTGATACTTAAGACAAGCTTTCGGGGTATGCCCCCTTCTTCAAGGTCTAAGCAATACTAATTCAACTAATTCACAAAGGTTTTAGCAAAATGTTAAAAACACACAATGGTAATAAAACTAGCATAGTTAGTCAGATAAGACAGAGGGAGAGCTATAGACTGGGGGGAAGGGGGCATTACACTCACAGAGGGGGGTCCTAAAAGGTTGGATAATGAGTAAGGAAACCCATATCTAAGTTTTTGCACATTATCAATTGTGTCAAATAGAACTATCATTCGTTCAAAAGTTTCCTTTCCTGAATAGTTTTGAAATTCCCTTTAAGAACTAAGACACCGAGGTCTTCCATAGTGTGGCCTGGTTGAGATATATGATGTCCCACAAGTGTGCAGAACTCATCTCCTTTATGTTCTTTGATGGTGTGTCTGTGCAAATTCAGCCTTGTTTGTAACTCCTGTCCTGTTTCGCCAACATAAGATCCTTCGCTACATCTTTGCATGGGATGAGGTACACAACATTACTGGAGGTGCAGTTGTTTGACCCTGTGATATTGAAGGTTCCTTCTGTGTGTGTGTGACACTTTTAGATTGATTGATTTGGTTACACAGTTTGGGGAGTTTTTTTTATTGTAGTGTTTGCTTCCTTTACAGTATTTGTGACTTTATAATCAGAATGCAGTTTCCTATTTACGTACCAGCTAAAGATTAAGGAACAACCTCATTCACAAACTGTATGGTAAAAGGGTAACAATCAGGAAACAAAAGCAGTCTGTGTATGAAACCCTAACATCATTGGACTCTACAAGCATTAACCAAATTAAGAATGAAATGGAAACTTTACAAAGACAACTGTAAAAACTTGCAAAAAAAACTTCAGAAGCGACACCAAAAGCATACCTTTTGGACACAACCTAAACATAAAACCAACATAACATCTATACCTCCTGCAATCAGTGCCCTGGAATCAAATTCAGAATCCCAAGATATTGCTTTTGTAAATGCTGCCCTGACTGAAAATGTGGATATAATAGAAGAACTTGGAATCATCAAATTGTCAAATCATAACATTTCCGAGCCAGAAATAACAGTCCTCTCCAAAGGCCTCACATTCTGCCCAACCACCAAACTGGATAATTTATAGTTATTGTCAGATATGGAGGAATTCTTCAGGAGACAAAGTCTCAAAGAATATTTTCACAGTAATGAAAGTAATCCTAGGACAATGGAGTGTGACAAAAAGAAAAACAACAGCAAATTCACACCTCCACAAGGATGCAACCCCAAATTGGACACTTATATTGACAACTTCAGACTGCGAGTTACATCCCTGATATCCATCCAGCAAAAGAAAATTTCATACAATCTTTCTCACCATGGGAGCGAAAGGCTATACACGATTTATACAAAAATCAGACCATCACCATCAAACCAGCAGATAAAACAAATACATACAAGAGGCCCAGAGGCCACTGGCAAATGCCACCTACTATAAAAATAAAGTGGATTATGATCTGACCCAGGATTTTACAAAGCAATTAAAAGGTCTCAATGAAACATTACCAGTCTACCTACATTCAAAACTTATCAATGCAATTACGGGAAATCCAGAAATTGTGGACTTCTACATGCTGCCCAAGATTTACAAGCCAGGAAACCCAGGCAGACCCATCATAACAGGTATGATTACACTTACCAAACAAATCTCAGGCCTTGTAGAAAAAAAAAAATGAAAACTGTCAGTCATGAATACTGTGAGTTTCCTGCAAGACACAACTGATTTTCTGAACAAGCTCAGGGATATACAACAATTACCACAAAATACACTTCTAGTCACTATGGATGTTGAATCTCTGTACAGTAACATCCCACACAAGGATGGGTTGGCTGCATGTTAGAGATTCTTATCAGCCGTACCAAACCCCAAATACACTGCTGAGGATGTTAACACAGGTGATTTACCTCACTCTTTACACAC
The DNA here is from genome assembly GCF_965119305.1 of Pelophylax lessonae. Lineage (NCBI taxonomy): Eukaryota > Metazoa > Chordata > Amphibia > Anura > Ranidae > Pelophylax > Pelophylax lessonae. Next base: position 88,072,444 of record NC_138778.1, read on the forward strand.
AACTACTTCGCTTTCAACAATGACATCTATCTTCAGTGCATGGGTACTGCTATGGGAAGTAAAATGGCACCTCAATATGCAAACCCTTTTATGGTTGACCTGGAGGACAAATTCCTGAGCAGCATAATACAAAAGCCATACAGATACTATTGCTATATTGATGATAATTTCAACATATGGACAGAAGGTGAGGAAAATCTAAAACAGTTTTACTCATTGATCAACACTTTTCTCCCTTCAATCAAACTAAAAATGGATTATTCAAACACACATCTACTTCCTAGACACCACAGTATCAGGGATGACAAGCTTCACAGTTTGATATACAGGAAACCTACTGATAGATGAAACTATCTCCAAAGTTCCCAACACACTAAACGGGCCATCATACACAGCCAGGACATCAGGTACCACCAAATATGTTCAGACCCAGAAGACAGCGATAAATATCTCAGAACACTAGCAGACTCATTCCATAGGAAAGGTTACAAGGACAAAACCATCAACACAAGCATAAACACAGCCTTGAAAACCCAAAGAGAAAATCGACTTCAATACAAAGAGAAAAAGAAAAACCAATAACCATGTAACTCTAGTAACCACATACAATCCAGCAACAGAAGGGGTAAGAAAATAATAATAAGATTTACAACCCATCATAACAGAGGATGGTACTATGAAAGAAATATTCCAACAACCCCCAATACTGGCATTCAGACAACCACCCAACCTCAGACATAAACGAATAAGTAGGAAACTTCATTCTGATTATAAAGTCACAAATAGTGGAAGCAAACCCTGCAATAACAAATGCTGCAAACCAGTGATCGACCGATATCGTTTTTTCGGTGCTGATACCGATATTTCGCCGATCGCATATTGGCATCGGCCGATATTGGCCGATATGTTCACACATGTAAAATTTTGCCCAAAAAACACAAAATTCAACACAAATCTCTTAATAAACATGTGAATCTTTATTTATTAACATTTTTAACATGAAGTGCTTGTTCCTCACACCTTAACTGCATAAAAACTGATAGGAAAACTTCAATTGCAGGGACATTTGCTTAGCATTTCACAACATCTGATTGTGCATTATGCATAATAAAGTGCTGCAGTAGTGGACTCACTCACTGCAATATGTTACTGCAGTGCAGTCAGTGCAAAACCCCTGGAAAAAAAGCTAGGTAACAACAACAGCTACACAAAAAATACACAAACACAGTGGATTGGATGGACTGGAGTCAGTGGAGGACCACCGCTGCAGTAGGGCACTGACTGCAACTAATGCAGTGAAGTAAGTGCAAAACTGCTAGAAAAATAGCAAGGCAACAGCTACACATGTCACAGTGGATTGGACTAGGCTGGAGTGAGTGGAGGACTAACTCTGCACTGCAGTAAGGCACTGACTGCAACTAATGCAGTGCAGTCAGCGCAAAACTGCTAGAAAAAGAGCAAGGCAACAGCTACACATGTCACAGTGGATTGGACTGGAGTCAGCGAACTACCTCTGTCTGCAGTATGGCGCTCACTGCAACTACTGCAGTCAGTGCAATACTGCTAGAAAAATCAAGCCAACAGCTAGACAGTGGATTAGATTGGAGTCAGTGAACTACCTCTGCAGTAGGGCACTCACTGAAACTACAGCAGTCAGTGCAGAACTGCTAGAAAAAAAGCTAGGCAACAGCTAGATATTGGATTGGACTCTTAGCAGTAGGGCACTCCCTGCAACTACTGCAGTGAGTGCAAAATTGCTAGAAAAAAGCTAGGCAACAGCCGGACAGTGGATTGGATTGGAGTCACTCAGCGGACTACCTCTGCAGTAGGACACTCACTGCAACTACAGTAGTCAGTGCAAAACTGCTAGAAAAAAAGCTAGGCAACAGCTACACAATGGATTGGATTGGAGTCAGTGGACTACCTCTGCAGTAGGGCACTCACTGCAACTACAGCAGTCAGTGAAAAACTGCTAGAAAAAAAGCTAGGCAACAGCTACACAATGGATTGGAATCACTCAGCGGACTACCTCTGCAGTAGGGCACTCAATTGGAGTGAAGTGGACACTACTCTTTTCAATAATCCCAGTTAAGTAGAACAATATTATAATGCAGAAAGCAGAACATTTCAGCATGTCCATGGTCACCTGTTAAAGGTCTTCTGTTTTATTCAAACAATGCTGCAACTTCGTAAACATGCTCAGGAGGAGAGGACAGAGGAGCAGAGAGAGTGAGAGGTATCTTCTAGCATGGATAGCAAGTCTTTTGTAGCCTGCCTCATTTTCTCTCCACCACTGAAGAGGATGACTTCTTCTGTCAATTACTGCTTCTTTCAAATAGAGATTAAGTTCATCATCCAGGCTGATACCTGCAGATTCAGAAGAAACTGAATCCTCCACATGAGGCCCCAATAAAACACTGAAAATTTCCTGATCTATTCGACGATGATGAAGCAGATTCTCTTCTATTCGTTGACGTATTTTTGGACATTTGTCTGTTTTTTCAGCATGCTGCTCTGCATAAAAATAGTGTTCTGGACTTATCTTTTTGGCAGGAACCTCCTGCACCTCCATATCTTCTGTCAGCCATTGTTTCGCCTTAGCCAATACATCATCAGCAGAGAAAGCATGGCTCTTGTATCGAGGATTCAAAAGACTTGCAAGCACAACATTTTTAATCTCTTCATGCTTCTCAAAACAAATATCAATCAGAGTTATTTGGCTTGACAGACCATCATTTGAAAGTTGGATGGTGTTGTGTGCCATGATGACACAGAGGTCTGACGTATCAGCAAGCCTCATTCCTTCAGGAATGTTTGCTCCACTGTCTCTAAGTTGCGCAAGCATCACTCGGTCTTTGCTGATTCCCCATTCTTCAAGCATGCCTAGAAACATTTCTCTACTGTACTTAGTTGCATCACTTTTGTATTCAACCCCAATTGCCTTTTTTGTCCATCCACTGTCAATGAAGTGGCATGTAAGAATGAGTAGTTTGCAGTTACTGATCCCATGCTTATGTTGTTTGCACACTGCTGCTTTTCCTGGAGATGGTTGAGACGAGAAATAGTCCCAGACCACACTTTTACTCTTTCTCTCCTCATCCATCTCCATTTCAACTTGAAAGACAAAAAAAAAAGATTAAAGAAATGGTTTGCTGAAGCTGAAGTTGCTGCTAAAGCTGGCACTGGCACCCTGTTGTGGGTTGATGGCTGATGCCTGGCAGTGTGGCTGGCTTGGTGTCACTCTGTTGTGGGTGGCTTGCTTGCTGGAACACTGTGGTGGCTGGCTGGCGTCACCCTGTTCTGGGTGGCTGGCTTGCAGGAACACTGTGATGGCACTGGCTGGCTGGCTGGGTGTCACCCTGTTATGGGTGGCTGGCTTGCAGGAACGCTTGTTTAGGCTGGCTGGCTTGGTGTCACCCTGTTATGGGTGGGTGGCTGGCTGGCTTGGTGACTGGTGTCACCTTATTATTGGTGGCTGGCTTTCAGGAACAGTCTGACTCTGTGGTGGCTGGTTGGATGGCTTGGTGTCACCCTGTTATGGGTGGCTGGCTGGCTTGGTGACTGGTGTCACCTTGTTATTGGTGGCTGGCTTTCAGGAACAGTCTGTGGTGGCTGGTTGGTTGGCTTGGTGTCACCCTGTTATGGGTGGCTGGCTTGCCAGGAACACTGTGGTGAGTGGCTGGATTGTTTTGGTGTCACCCTGTTATGGGTGGATGGCTTGCAGAAACACTGTGGTGGGTGGCTGGCTTCGTCTCACCCTGTTATGGGTGGCTGGCTTTCAGGAACAGTCCCTGTGGTGCCTGGTTGGCTTGCTTGGTGTCACCCTGTTATGGTTGGATGGCTTTCAGGAACACTGTGGTGGGTGGCTGGATTGGTGTCACCCTGTTATGGGTGGATGGCTTGCAGGAACACTGTGGTGCCTGGTTGGCTTGCTTGGTGTCACCCTGTTATGGGTGGGTGGCTTGCAGGAACACTGTGGTGGCTGGCTGGCTGGCTTGGTGTCACATTGTTATGGGTGGATGACTTGCAGGAACACTGTGGTGGCTGGCTGGCTGGCTTGGTGTCACTCTGTTATGGGTGGATGGCTTGCAGGAACATTGTGGTGGCTGGCTGGCTAGCTTGGTGTCACCCTGTTATGGGTGCATGGCTTGCAGGAACACTGTGGTGGCTGGCTGGCTTGCTTGGTGTCACCCTGTTATGGGTGGATGGCTTGCAGGAACACTGTGGTGAGTGGCTGGCTTGCAGGAACACTGTGATGGGTGGCTGGCTTGCAGGAACACTGTGGCTGGCTGGCTTGCTGGAACACTGTGGTGGGGGGCTGGCTTTGGGTCACCCTATTGTGTGGGTGGCTGGTTTTGTGTCACACACACACTCACCCTGGCCTGTTGTGGCGGGTAGCTGGCTTGCTGGAACACTGGTAACGGTGGCAGCGGGGGGCTGGCTTGGTGTCATCTGGGTAGCTGGTTGCTTGCTCGCTGGGCTGGCATCCTGTTGTGGTGGGTGGCTGAGGCCAGGGTCTGTGGGTGGATGGATGGCTGGCAGCGTGACCGGACTGCAGCTGGCTGTGTAAGGGATGGGAGGCAGTCTTAAGTGCACCGCGCGCAGTGAAATGGTGTCACGTATGGGCTGTGAAGGCGTGGGAGACGGTGTTACAAGGCAGAATGTGTACATACGCAATGATGTCATGAAAATATCAGCAATATCTGTAAATCCAAAGGCCGATACAGATTTATTGGGGAAAGTGAATATCGGCCCCCAATATATCAGTGTTGCCGATAATCGGTCGATCCCTACTGCAAACCAAATCAATCCATATAAAAGGGTCACACATGCACAAAAGTGCACCTCCAGTAATGTTGTGTACCTCACCCAATGAAAAAGATGTAGCAAAGGATCTTATGTTGATGAAACAGGACAGAAGTTACAAACTAGAATGAATTTGCATAGACAAAGACAAACTGAATTTGCATAGACAAACCATAAAGGAACATTAAAAAGATGAGTTCTGCACACCTGTGGGTCATCACTTCTCACAACGGGACCACACCAAGTAATAGGGAAAATAGAACAGCCATTTTATTCAAACATTTATTTCTGATTAAGCAGATATATTGGATGTATATTTTGTCAGAAATCGTATTCTGTAACAGCTGTATTGCTTGTGTTTAAATGCTATTTGCACCTACAGTTTTGAAGATTGCTATCTCAGCCTTTTCCACCCAAAGAGCCACTGAAAGTGAAAAGCCTGTGTGAATGACCATCCACATCTCAATCAGTTTCACCAGAGACACAGATTTGACTTCAAAGGAAGTTTAGATAACTAGGTGCCATCCACTTCAGAACATATAAATTGTTTTAAAAGTTCTTAGTGAGTTAGAGCCATTCTTTTGAAACCAACACTGTGTATTGTACTGCTTTCCCTGCCTGTAGTTCTGGCTACATGCTTGTATAATAAATACATCAACATTTCAATCTGACTTTAGCAGTCAAAATGTTACTGAAACCTCTTGAGTTTTGGGTTTCCCCTACAACTTGGTCCTTCGTGAGCCAGAAGGGAAACTCTAGAGACAGACATCGCTAAGACACAGAACAGGGCAACACAACCTGGGAATTCACTTCCGCCAGCAATGATAAGCTGACTTTCGGCTTACTGTGATTTCCCCGTGTGCTGTGCCTACCTCTGTAGTCGATGTGGTGAAAAAGTACCATTTCCAAGAACCTTGACTGTTACATTTTTTTTTATTTTTATTTTTTTCTTATTTTCCATACTATCTTTTACCTATTACTGTCCTTTGCATGAATGTGTTCTGCTGAATAATTTGCTCTATTTCAGGCACAATGTGTGGATAGGTAGGATCTCTGCAGTTCCTGTTATCAGGAGATTGGGCAGGTCAGGGATTGGGTCTTAGGACTCAAGATATCATTCATAAGGTGTGACTGATTGTGGTAGGGCCTTGGTTCATTAACCACTTTACCACCGGAGGATTTTGCTGTCTTACGTCCAGGCCACTTTTTGCGATTCGGCACTGTGCGACTTTAACTGTCAATTTTTTTCCCACAAACAGAGCTTTCTTTTGGTGGTATTTGATCACCTCTGCGCTTTTTATTTTTTGCGATATTAATAAAAAAATGTTTATTTTTTGCGATATTAATAAAAAAATGCGAAAATTTTGAAAAAATAACAATATTTTTCTACTTTGACAGTTAAAATTTCAATTTCTGTCATATATTTCTGTCAAAATTCAATTTTTGTCATATATTTAGGCCAAAATGTATTTAGCTACATGTCTTTGACAAAAAAATTCTCAATGAGCGTATTTTCAACCACTTTAAGACCAGAAGATTTTACCCCATTCCTGACCAGGCCATATTTTGCGATTCGGCACTGCGTTATTTTAGCAGACAATTGCGCGGTCGTGCGACGTTGTACCCAAATAAAATTGATGACCCTTTTTCCCCCACAAATAGAGCTTTCTTTTGGTGGTATTTGATCACCTGTGCGACAGAGAAGGCAAGAAAGGAGGAGGAGTGGCCCTGTATGTGAAAGATAGCATTAAATCTAACCTAATACAAGTTGGTGAGGCCAACATAGAGTCAGTTTGGGTTACGTTGCAGTTTGCTAATCATGCAGTAACTTGTGTAGGTGTGATATATAGACCACCTGGTCAAGTCAAAGAACTAGATGATCTACTAGTTGAAGAAATAGCTAAAATGACAATGAAAGGAGAAGTTATCATTATGGGAGATTTCAATCTTCCAGATATAAACTGGAAAACCAAAATAGCAAGTTCTACCAGGAGTACAGATATTCTAAATTCCCTACTGGGGTTGTCTCTGCAACAAGTGGTTAAGGAGCCAACCCGGAGGGAGGCCATTTTGGATTTGGTATTCACAAATGGGGATTCGGTATATGATGTCATTGTAGGCGAAACCTTGGGATCTAGTGATCACCAGTCAGTGTGGTTTAATATAAGAACTGTGAAAGAGTCACACCACACAAAAACAAAAGTTTTAGATTTTAGAAAAACAGACTTTTCAAAAACGAAATTAGTCATAAATGAGTCCTTATCAGACTGGAACGGATTACATGGAGTCCAGGAGAAATGGGCCTACTTAAAAGGTGCATTATTGAAGGCAACAGAAAATTGCATTAGACTTGTCAGTAAAAGCAAAAAAAGGAAGAGACCACTGTGGTACTCAGCAGAAGTGGCCCAAATCATTAAAAATAAAAAGCTAGCATTTTGTAATTATAAAAAAACCCAGAGCAATGAAGATAAGGAAATCTACAAGATTAGGCAGAAAGAGGCCAAGCAAGTTATAAGAACTTCTAAAGCGCAGGCAGAAGAAAAACTAGCTCAGTCTATGAAAAAGGGGGATAAGACATTCTTCAGATATATAAATGAAAAAAGGAAATTAAAACAAGGAATAACTAAATTAAAAACAAAGGATGGAAGGTATGTAGAAGAGAATAAAGGGCTAGCCGACTGCCTTAATGAATACTTCTGTTCAGTTTTTACAGAAGAAAAAGAAGAAGGACCTCCACTTAAAAGGATGACTAATGAATCGTTTGATGCATGTGTCTTTACAGAGGAAAACGTTCTAAGATTGCTGTCTAAAGTGAAGACAAATAAGTCACAGGGTCCTGATGAGATACACCCAAGATTATTAAAAGAGCTTAGTGGTGAGCTGGCAAAACCATTAACAGATCTATTTAACCAATCATTAGTAACAGGAGTCGTCCCGGAAGATTGGAAATTGGCAAATGTCGTGCCCATTCACAAGAAAGGTAGTAGGGAGGAATCGAGCAACTATAGACCAGTGAGTCTGACATCAATAGTAGGCAAATTAATGGAAACCCTATTAAAGGATAGGATTGTGGAACATCTTAAATCCCATAGATTGCAAGATGAAAAACAACATGGGTTTACTTCAGGGAGATCATGTCAAACAAATCTTATAGATTTTTTTGACTGGGTGACTAAAATAATAGACGGTGGAGGTGCAGTAGACATTGCATATCTAGATTTTAGTAAGGCTTTTGACACTGTCCCACATAGAAGACTTATCAATAAACTGCAGTCATTGAGCATGGACTCCCATATTGTTGAGTGGATTAGGCAGTGGCTGAGTGACAGACAACAGAGGGTTGTAGTCAATGGAGAACATTCAGAACAAGGTCATATTACCAGTGGGGTACCTCAGGGATCTGTACTGGGACCAATTTTGTTTAATATCTTCATAAGTGATATTGCAAAAGGCCTCGATGGTAAGGTTTGTCTTTTTGCTGATGACACAAAGATATGTAACAGGGTTGATGTTCCTGGAGGGAAACGCCAAATGAAAAAGGATGGAAAACTAGAAGAATGGTCAGAACTCTGGCAGCTGAAATTTAATGTGGATAAGTGCAAGATAATGCACCTGGGGCGTAAAAACCTAAGGGCAGAATATAGAATATTTGACACAGTCCTGACCTCAGTATCTGAGGAAAGGGATTTAGGAGTAATTATTTCAGAAGACTTAAAGGTGGGAAGACAATGTAATAGAGCAGCACGAAATGCCAGCAGAATGCTTGGATGTATAGGGAGAGGTATAAGCAGTAGAAAGAGAGAAGTGCTTATGCCGCTGTACAGAACACTGGTGAGACCTCACTTGGAGTATTGTGCGCAGTACTGGAGGCCATATCTCCAGAAGGATATAGATACTCTAGAGAGAGTTCAGAGAAGAGCTACTAAACTAGTACATGGATTGCAGGAAAAAACTTACCAGGAAAGGTTAAAGGACCTTAACATGTATAGCTTGGAAGAAAGAAGAGACAGAGGGGATATGATAGAAACTTTTAAATACATAAAGGGAATCAACTCGGTAAAGGAGGAGAGCATATTTAAAAGAAGAAAAACTACCACAAGAGGACACAGTTTTAAATTAGAGGGGCAAAGGTTTAAAAGTAATATGAGGAAGTATTACTTTACTGAGAGAGTAGTGGATGCATGGAATAACCTTCCTGCAGAAGTGGTAGCTGCAAATACAGTGAAGGAGTTTAAGCATGCATGGGATAGGCATAAGGCTATCCTTCATATAAGATAGGGCCAGGGACTATTCATAGGATTCAGATATATTGGGCAGACTAGATGGGCCAAATGGTTCTTATCTGCCGACACATTCTATGTTTCTATGTTTTTGCGCTATAAACAAAAAAAGAGCGACAATTTTGAAAAAATAACAATATTTTTCAAATTTTTTTTATATGAAATTCCCCCCCCCCCCCCCCAAAAAAATGTAAAAATCAAAATTTTTTAACATTTTAGGCCAATTTGTTTTCTGCTACATATTTTTGGTAAAAAAAAATCACAATAAGCGTATTTTGATTGGTTTTCGCAAAAGTTATCGCTGCTACTAACTACGGGAAATTTATGTCATTTTTATTGTTTTTAACTAGTAATGACTGTGACTTTTTTTGTGGGACTGCGACATTGCGGCGGACAGATCGGACCCTTGACTGACATTTTTGACACTTTTGGGGGTACCAGTGACATTACTACAGTAATCAGTGCTATAAATATGCACTGTTACTGTAAAAATGACACTGGCAGGGAAGGGGTTAACTTTTATTGGTGATCAAGGGGTTAATGTATGCCTGGTGCTTACTAACGTGTGTGGGGGGAGGGGACTATGTGACACAGGCACAGATCGCAGGTTCAGCTATGAACGTTCAGCTGAATGTCACTTAGGAGATCCGCCCGGGCGGATTTCCACACTCGATCCCCGACGATCGGGGAAGAGCGGAGGTGATCACCGCCGCTCCTCCCCTGGCTTGACTCCCGCTGTGACTCAAGGGGAGGAGTCCAGCGACGTAGGTCTATGTCGCTGGACGATATCAAGCCACTTTGCCACAGTACGATCGACTTGACCGGTCGGCAAGTGGTTAAGAGCGACAGGCTGCCTAAAAAAACAGCACTGCTTGAAACCTTAGTACCAGTTTCGAATGATAATTCTGTCTTCATTTTCTCTTCTTCGTGGCTCTCCATAAGGTCACACCATAAGCAGAAGAACTGTCTTTTCTATTCTACAGCAGTATCTATAAATGGATGTGGAAGACTTTTTAGGGAAACAGAACTGTCAGATTATATGCCCTCTCTCACAGATTCTATAATCATCTCAAATTTTGATTACTGTACTTCACTGTGTTGAATTTTTTTGTGCCGCCATGCATCTTGCATAAAAGTAGACAGTTTTTTTTTTTTTTTTTTTTACAAAGGAGTGCCTTTTACATCCTAAATCCTGATATTCCTTCTTTAATCTGTATGACTGAACCCCCTTCATCAGTCTTTGTCACTGAAGCCCTTTTTGGTGTGTGTCTGTTTAGACTCTGTGCCTGAGTTGTACATAAGTATATTCTGGTATATATCCTTGTCCAGGATTGGGGCCAGACATACAGTTCAAGTAAATCAAGTCTGTGTGACCATGGGGGCTTAGTAATAGAATCATTCTTGAGGAACTTTCACCACCGTGTGAGATCGGGAATTGTACCACCGTGTACACCCCAGATGGGGATCTGCGTGATCCCATGGGAACTTCTCCTGGATTTCCAAAGATTGTATGATTTATAATTTTGGACAGGGGTTTGACCTTAAAAAGAGTGTAAAAAGTACTCTCAAGATACTTAAGAATCTAAGACAACGTGAAATATGTGAACAAGGATGTTGAGGAAAGGAAATGGGAGAGACTTGTTGTCCTGTGTGTGAATGTGAGCCTAATGGTAACATTGCTGAAAAAGCTGTAAGCACATTATACCCTATACTACCGTTCGGTCCACTTACAATGACCTAAGTAGAGGTATGGATTATAGCCTACTGTAAATGTGACCACCAGAAAAAAAAGAAGAGGAAAAGAATGAAAAATGGGACCTAGCCAAATGACAACTACAGCATGGTCGGCTTATTCTGGGAGGACGTACAATGACGTCCTCTCAGAATCGCACTTCCCGGCCCTGGGGGTGTCGTGTACACGGAAGTATCTGTGCTCACCGGGTCCACACGATCCAGGCGTATCATGGATCGTGGTAAAGGGCCAATGACAGTGGATCAGTTGTCAACAAACCAACCCATGTCCAGTTCAGTTCTCTCCTCGCACGCTGTACACACTGATCAGTACAGCATGCGAGAAGAGGAGAGAGACCACAGCACTGCTCCCCCCTGCCTCCTCCATGCCCCAATCATGCTTCAATCATGCCTCAGTCGTGCCTCAATCTTGCGTCAATCATACCTCAGTCATGCCTTAATCATGCTTCAGTCATGCCCATCCATGCCTCAGTCATGCCCATCTGTGCCTTAATCATGCCAATCTATGCCTCAATCATGCCCATCCGTGCCTCATTCATGCCAATCTGTGCCCTAATCATGCCAATCTGTGCATCAATCATGTCTATCCGTGCCTCAAACATGCCTCATTCATGCCCATCCGTGCAACATCCACGCCTCATCTGTGCCCACCCATGCCACCTCTGTGCTCATCTGTGGCTCAGCCGTGCCACATCCGTGGTCATCCGTGCCACATCCATGCCACATCAGTGCTCATCCGTGCCACGTCAGTGCTCATACGTGCTATATCCATGCCGCGTCAGTGCTCATCCATGCCTCATCCACGCCACATCAGTGCTCATCGGTGCCACATCCATGCCACGACAGTGCTCATCCTTGCCACAGCCATGCCACATTAGTGCTCATTCCTGCCACATCCATGCCACATCAGTGCTCATCCGTGCCACATCAGTGCTTATCAGTGCCCTACAGTGCCTCAAAAATGTGTAATGGGTAGTCAGGAAATGATGGTGCTCCCTGAATGTTGGGTCTCTATATGTGGCTAGGCTGTGTAAAAGTCCCACACATGTGGTATTGCCAAACATGGCAGAATGTATTTTGGGGTGTAATTTTTGCTATGTTCATGCTATGTGGTAGAAATATCTCATATATGGACAACTTTGTGTAAAAAAAAATGCATTTTTATTTCTTTCCACTTTTTCTTTTCCAAAAACTTGTGGGAAAAAATTATATGTTCAAAAGACTCAATGTGTCTCCTGGATTATGTGTTGGGGTGTTAGCTTTCCAAAATTTTTGTGGGTGTTTCCATTGTCCTGGTGTTTCAGGGCCTTCAAAAGTGTGATAGGTTGTCAGGAAATTATATGTGTAATTTATGCTCCAAGAACACCTGGAGGTGCTACTTGGATGTTGGGCCTCTGTATGTGGCCAGGCTGTGTAAAAGTCTCACACATGTGGTATCGCCATACTCAGGAGGAGTAGCAGAACATAATTTGGGGTGTAGTTGAAAGTATGTCTATACAGTGTGTGAGAAATAACTTGGTAATATGATAATTTTGTGAAAAAAAAAATCTTCACTTTGCAAAAAATTACAACTTCAAAAAACTCACCATGCTCTTCACTGAATACCTTGGAATGTCTACTTTCCAAAAGGGGGTCATTTGAAGGGTATTTGTACTTTCCTGACTTGTTAGTGTCTCAAGAATTAAGCTAGGCCGTCAGTACATCAGGTGTGATCAATTTTCATTAAATGGCACCATAGCTTGTAGACGCTATAACCTTCACAAAGACCAAATAATATACAGTATCTCACAAAAGTGAGTACACCCCTCACATTTTTGTAAATATTTTATTATATCTTTTCATGTGACAACACTGAAAAAATTACACTTTGCTACAATGTAAAGTAGTGAGTGTACAGCTTGTAAAACAGTGTCAATTTGCTGTCCCCTCAAAATAACTCAACACACAGCCATTAATGTCTAAACTGCTGATAACAAAAGTGAGTACACCCCTAAGTGAAAATGTCCAAAATGGGCCCAAAGTGTCTATATTTTGTGTGGCCACCATTGTTTTCCAGCACTGCCTTAACCCTCTTGGGCATGGAGTTTACCAGAGCTTCACAGGTTGCCACTCGAGTCCTCTTTAACTCCTTTATGACAACATCACAGAGCTGGTGGATGTTAGAGACCTTGCGCTCCTCCACCTTCCATTTGAGGATGCCCCACAGATGCTCAATAAGGGGTTAGGTCTGTAGGCATGCTTGGCCAGTCCATCACCTTTACCCTCAGCTTCTTTAGCAAGGCAGTGTTCGTCTTGGAGGTGTGTTTGGGGTCATTATCTTGTAGGAATACTGCCTTGCGGCCCAGTCTCCAAAAGGAAGGGGATCATGCTCTGTTTCAGTATGTCACAGTACATGTTGGCATTCATGGTTCCCTCAATGAACTGTAGATCCTCAGTGTCAGCAGCACTCATGCAGCCCCAGACCATGACACTCCCACCACCATGCTTAACTGTAGGCAAGGCACACTTGTCTTTGTACTCCTCATCTGGTTGCCGCCACACACGCTTGACACCATCTGAACCAAATACGTTTATCTTGGTCTCATCAGACTACAGGACATGGTTCCAGTAATCCATGTTCTTAGTCTGCTTGTCTTCAGCAAACTGTTTGAGGGCTTTCTTGTGCTTCATCTTTAGAAGAGGCTTCCTTCTGGGATGAAAGCCATGCAGACCAATTTGATGCAGTGTGCAGCGTATGGTCTGAGCACTGACAGCCTGATCCCCACCCCCTTCAACCTCTGCAGCAATGCTGGCAGCACTCATAAGTCTATTTCCCAAAGACAACCTCTGGAGATGATGCTGAGCACATGCACTCAACTTGTTTGGTCAACCATGGCGAGCCCTGTTCTGAATGGAACCTGTCCTGTTAAACCGCTGTATGGTTTTAGCCACTGTGCTGCAGCTCAGTTTCAGGGTCTTGGCAATCTTCTTATAGCCTAGGCCATCTTTATGTAGAGTAACAATTCTTTTTTCAGATCCTCAGAGAGTTCTTTGCCATGAAGTGCCATGTTGAACTTCCAGTGACCAGTATGAGAGAGTGAGAGTGATAACACCAAATTTAACGCACCTGCTCCCCATTCACATCTGAGACCTTGTAACGCTAACAAGTCACATGACAGGACACAAATAACAAACAAAGGGTGCCCCATGGTGTAGTATGTTACCATATAGAAAAACGAGTGCAGAAAACCTCACAATTGGATGATCACTTATCAGCGGGGAACGCCGGAACACTTCCGCGTTCCACGGTCCAAGCTCCCCTAACCGGAAGTGACGTTGACGCTGGAAAAACTCCGCCCTACGCGTTTTGTTACATAGACGTCATCTGAAGCGGCGCCCTTTGTTTGTTCTTTGAGCCTACTAGACCCGGCGGACTTCCTGGAGGGGAACCATAGCCCACCCAGCTACGGACATCCAGGACGCCCAGGACTCGAGCAAATAAACCAACCAAGACTAATATGCTTAAGCCAGCACCCCTGTTGAAAGGGGAATTCAGAGGAGTGAGTGCAATACCTAGTGGGGGGCCACGGGTATAGGCACTACAAGCACCCGCACTGAACCCGGTTAATCATCACCGGCAGCAACTGGTATTTCACTGCTTGACACACAGCACTGGGAGTGATCTCCCCATTATTATTTTTAACACTTTATGAGAATATTATTTGATTAGCACCTTCAATACTGTTACTATACCCCCAGGGTAGGGGGCATCACTGAACACACCGGTGGTAGATCTATATATATCTACTCCACAGTGAGCACATTTATTGGGCAAATAAAGTTTTAAATAGCACATTATTGAGCACTATTATTTATTCCGTTATTAGCTACATAGCCGCACTTGCACTAACACTCAGCACTCTGTAAGGGTATTTTTATATACCCAGCAAGAATTCCACTGGGCACGGTGCACTTTCATAAATTAATTTATTTTATTTTATGGTATTATGATTATTGATTGATGTTATCACCTTTGATTGTTTTGGAATTATGTTGGATTATTAATTTAGTCCACACTTCTAAATACACTGCACAATTTGGCACCACATTCCCCATTTCCCTTGAGCAGGTAGCGCCATATACCAACATTGGTTTTTATTTTTGTACTCACTTTTGTTGACAGCGGTTTAGACATTAATGGCTGTGTGTTGAGTTATTTTGATGGGACAGCAAATTTAGGGCCCTTTCACACGGGCATTCCGCATGTCCTCAAACCATCCTATTTTTTTGCGGATGATATACGGACATAATGTATGTCAATGGCATTGTGGAGGTCAGCGGATGACCATCCGCTGACATCCAATTTTCATCCTTTCAGTTCTGTTCCGTTTTTTGGAACAGAACAGAACCCTATTTTTGTTCCGTTTAAAAAACGGAACGGATGCAAAATCGGATGTCAGCGGTGTCATCCGCTGACATCCGCAATGCCCATAGACATACATTATGTCCGTATATCGTCCGCAAACAGATGGGATGATATGCGGACATACGGAGCGGATGACACAAGTGTCATCCGCTCCGTGAAAAAAAAAATAATAAGTGCCGGAGCGGATCGCAATGTGGTCCGCTCCGTGTGAAAGAGCCCTAATACAAGCTGTACACTCACTACTTTACATTGTAGCAAAATGTAATTTCTTCAGTGTTGTCACATGAAAAGATATAATTAAAATATTTACAAAAATGTAAGGGGTGTACTCACTTTTGTGAGATACTGTATACTTATTTGTTTTTTTTGTTTTTTTACCAAAGATATTTAGCAGTATAACTTTTGGCCAAAATTTACAACATTTTTTGTCTTTTTTCATTTATAGCACAAAAAAGAAAAAACCCAGTGATGATTAAATACCATCAAAAGAAAGCTCTATTTGTGTGAAAAAAGGGATGAAAGTTTTAATTGGGTACAGTGTTGCATGACTGAGTAATTGTCATTCAAAATGTGAGAGCCCCGAAAGCTGAAAATTGGCGTGGTTAGGAAGGGGGTTTAAGTGCCCAGTGGGTAAGTGGTTAATGTGCCTAAAGTTCTGTATCAGCAAAACATTTGATAACGCTGACAGCCCATTGAGACTGGCGTGACACGACTTTGTGGGACGACCTGTGAAGTCACATGTGACACAAGGGGCGTGGTCTCCCGATGACGTCATCTGGCGGCCACACCCCTAATGGCTATATAATAAGCTGCAGAGACCAGAGGCCGGCATAATCGCTGGAGACGTCGTCGGAGGAGGACCGGAGGAAGAAGGAGAGCCGACAGCCGACAGCACAAGAGCAGAAGAGCGGAGAGGAGAAGACAAGAAGAGAGGACATCAGAAGGGCGGACAGCAAAAGAGCAGAAGACCCCACGGAGAGAAGACAGCAGAAGACCCCCGGAGAGGAGAGGAGAGGACAGCAGAAGGGCGGACAGCAAAAGAGCAGAAGACCCCACGGAGAGAAGACAGCAGAAGACCCCCGGAGAGGAGAAGACAAGAAGAGAGGACAGCAGAAGGGCGGACAGCAAAAGAGCAGAAGACCCCCGGAGAGGAGAAGACCCCGAAGAGCCGGATGAAGATTTTTAATAAACTTTCCAAAACGTCTCCTGTCATTATTTACATACACTATCTTTTATGGGATGAATGGGTAGGGGTACAGTGTACCCCAATACCCATTCACACAGGGAGGGGGTCCGGGATCTGGGGGGCCCCCTTGTTAAAGGGGGCTTCCAGATTCCGATCAGCCCCCTGCCCGCAGACCCCCACAACCACCGGCAGGGGTTGTGGGGATGAGGCCCTTGTCCTCATCAACATGGGGGCAGGGTGCTTTGAGGTGGGGGGTGCAGAGCTCCCCCTGCCCCAAAGCACCAACACCCCCCCATGTTGAGGGCATGTGGCCTGGTGTGGTCCAGGGGGGGTGGGGACGCTCGCTCGTCCCCTCCCCTTTCCTGGCCTGCCGGGCTGCATGCTCGGATAAGGGTCTGGTATGGATTTTGGGGGGGACCCCACGCCGTTTTTTCGGCGTGGGGCTACCCTCAAATTCCATGCCGGACCCGAAGGGCCTGGTTTGGAACCTGGGGGGGAACCCCACGCAATTTTTTTCCCATTTTTGGGTGGAGTTCCCCCTCAAGATTCTCACAGTGCAGGTCGCGCCGCAAGTCGGATCATCCTGATCTGACTTGCGGTGCGCCTTCCATTCAAATCAATAGGCTCCCATAGGGAACCATTGATTTTGAATGGAGGCAGAAAAACGCTGCTAAAAGCAACGTGGCCAAACGTGCAATAACGCAAATGGAAAAAGCTACTGAAAGCACGTTTAACAGCTGCTTTTTCCCGGCGTCAGAAATAGCTTTGCAGGACGTTTTTTCTAACGTCCCGTGTACATGGAGCCTTAGTGTCATGCTGGTCATAGCAACATCTAGAAGGAGAAAATAGTATATCGCTTATTACAAAAAAAAAAAACACATACTGGCCCAATCAGGGCTTCAGTACTGTGCTGTCAATCAACAGATGTAATGAAAATGAGACCACACAGTATTGAACTAATCTCTTCACTCTATTCTGACTTGTTTACTGAATTTCTTTCCTTGCTGTACCTGCTGTGATCATAAAATCTGGATTTCTCACCTTCCACCAATCCTCACTAGAGTCATCCATCACCATAACTCTGTCACCAGACCTGTAGGTAAGAAGGAACAAGAGAAAAATTGAAGGAGCAAGGAATGGAGGAGGACAGGGGTGCTGTGGAGATAGAAGGTTGAGGCACAGAGATAGAGCACAGTTGTGAAACAAAAAAAGATAATAATAATAATAATACAGAATGAAAAATACATATTTTCAGTTAGTGAATGATAGGGTAAAAAAAAAAAAAAAACAACAAAAAGCTAAAGATGTCCTCCATGTTTTTCTCACCTTTTCTGACACAGAATTATGCCGTACAGTATGTTGGTTATTTATACAAAGCAATATTCCTAATTAAGGTTATACTGTACAAAAAGAGAAGGATATAGAGCAGAAAGATACGTGGATAGGATACAAACAAACAATGTGAATGTTTCTCAGCAAAAAACACTATATCAGCATATAAATATAATTAACAATAAATAAATTGTTCAAATATAGGACTGTGAAATATGCATGTAGTAAATTACATCTGTATTTTTTTAATGCATAGAAATAGAAAAGTATAAGGTTCTATGCACCCTGTTGCTGTTAAACTCGCGTTTTTGTGACTGGGTGTTTTTTTTTTCTGCTCTTAACCACTTAAGCCGCGGAAGATTTTACCCCCTTCCTGACCAGGACCTATTTTGCGATTCGGCACTGCGTGATTTTAACGGACAATTGCGCGGTCGTGCGACGCTGTACCTAAACTAATTTGACGTCCTTTTTTTCCCACAAACAGAGCTTTCTTTTGGTGGTATGTGATCACCTGTGCGATTTTTTGATCATGCGCTATAAACAAAAAAAGCGAAATTTTGCAAAAATAACAATATTTTTCACATTTTTTTTATTTAAAATTCCCCCCCAAAAAAATGTAAAAATCTAAATTTTTTAACATTTTAGGTTTTCTGCTACATATGTTTGGTAAAAAAAAAATTGCAAAAAGCGTATTTTGATTGGTTTGCGCAAAAGTTATTGCGTTTACTAACTAAGGGAAAGATTTTTGTCATTTTTATTGTTTTTTTTTTTTTTCAACGAGTAATGGCGGCGATCTGCGATTTATTTTGCGGGACTTCGACATTGCGGCGGACAGATCGGACCCTTGACTGACATTTTTTACACTTTTGGGTGTACCAGTGACATTACTACAGTAATCAGTGCTATACATATGCACTGTTACTGTAAAAATGACACTGGCAGGGAAGGGGTGAACTTTATTGGAGAGGGAGGGGTTAAGTGTGTCCCTAGGGGCATGCTTCTAACTGTGATTGGATGTGGCTGTGTGTGTAACAGCAGAGATCAATGGTCCTACATAGCAGGACCGTATGATCTGTGCTGTTACACAGGGGAGAATGACAGGCGGCTTTGTTTACATTAGCCGTCTGCCTTTCTCCCTCTGTATCCGTTGATCGCGAGTGACCAGCGGACATCGGGTCCGCCGGTCACACGTGCGGGCTGCTTAGGGAACGAGTGGGGGCGGGAGCGCGTCTCCGGCAGCGCGCGCTCGCCCCCTATTGGCTCCCAGGCTAGTGACGTAACGGTACGTCACTTTGCCTGTGAGGGGCTGACCAAGTCGGCCTATCCTGTCTATGACAGGTACATGAATTGGGCCAAGACACCAGCACATTTGGTTCTGGGCCCACGACAGAATTCTAAAGAGTGATACCTCTTACGAATTCCCCTTTCTGTCTATATGAGTGCTATCCTTTAGTAGATAAGGGTGTTCACTGTCAGAATACAGTAGTCCACCAGCAAGAGATTTGTCCATTTCCATTGTTTAACCACTTTAGACCTGGAATGTTTTACCCCCCCTTAATGACCAGGCCATTTTTTGTGATTCGGCACTGCGTTACCCTAACCACTTGCCGACCACCGCAAGTACATATACTGCGGCGGTCAGCCCCGTGCAGGCAAAGTGACGTATGGGTATGTCACTCGCCTGCGAGCCAATAGGGGGCAAGCGCGCGCCGCCGGAGGCGCGCTCCCGCCCACGCTCGTTCACTGTGATCCCCGCGCATGTGACCGGCGGACCCGATGTCCGCTGGTCACTCACGAACGTCCGTTACAGTGTATAGCACTGATTACTGTAGTAATGTCACTGGTACCTCCAAAAGTGTCAAAAATGTCAGTCAAGGGTCCGATCTGGATGTCGCAGTCACGCAAAAAAATCGCAGATCGCCGCCATTACTTGTTAAAAAAAAAAATATAAAACAACAAAAATGACAAAAATCTTTCCCTTAGTTAGTAAACGCAATAACTTTTGCGCAAACCAATCAAAATACGCTTATTGCAATTTTTTTTTTACCAAGCATATGTAGCAGAAAACAAATTGGCCTAAAATGTAAAAAAAAATTTGATTTTTACATTTTTTTTTTTGGGGAATTTCATATAAAAAAATGTGAAAAATATTGTTATTTTTGCAAAATTGTCGCTCTTTTTTTGTTTATAGCGCATGATCAAAAAATCGCACAGGTGATCAAATACCACCAAAAGAAAGCTCTGTTTGTGGTAGAAAAGGACGTCAAATTCGTTTAGGTACAGCGTCGCACGACCGCGCAATTGTCCATTAAAGTCACGCAGTGCCAAATGGCAAAATAGGGCCTGGTCAGGAAGGGGGTAAAATCTTCCGGGGCTTAAGTGGTTAACGGAAAATTGCAGGTCATACGAAGCTGTACCCAAATACAATTAATGTCCTTTTTTTATTACAAATAGAACTTTCTTTTGGTGGTATTTGATCACCTCTGCGGTTTTTAGATTTTGTGCTATAAACAAAAAAATAGCAACAATTTTGAAAAAAAAAAAATGCCATACTTTTTACTTTCTGCTATAAAACATTCCCAATAAAAACATTTAAAATTTTTTTTTTTTATCAGTTTAGGCCAATTTGTATTCTGCATCATATTTTTGGTAAAAAAAATCCCAAAAAGCGTATTTTAATTGGTTTGCGCAAAAGTTATAGCGTTTACAAACTACGGGATAGATTTTTGGACTTTTTATTTATTTTTATTTTTTATTAGTAATGGTGGTGATCTGTGATTTTTAGCGGGACTGCGACATTGCGGCGGACAGATCAGACCCCTAACTGACATTTTTGACACTTTTTGGGGACCAGTGACACTAATACAGTAATCAGTGCTCCTCCTGCGGCCTACCTCCCGCTGTGTCTAAACACGGCGGGAGCGCAGCTCCAGTGGCACGTGCGCGCCGCCAAAACCACCTGCACTCCAGTTACGTAGTACTACGTGACTGGATGCAGCCGAGCCGCCCTGCCGCAGTGATATTATGGCGGGCGGTCGGCAAGTGGTTAATGTGGATGGAGGAATCTTATATTTGTTCAGCCTTCATCTTTACGTCTATAGCTAAATTTAGATCTTTAGACGTATGGCTAGATTAAAACTGAACTCCAGGAGTAATCTACATTGCATACTTGGCAAACATGAAAAAACTGCGCTAAAAAATCTATGTGATCTTTAAAAGCAGCAACTCTGCTGTGAGATATACACAGTACTCAACTAACAATCATACAGGGCTCAAAAAAAATAAAAGAACACTTTTAACCACTTAAGCCCCAGAGGATTTGGCTGCAAAAAGACCAGGGGGTATTTTGCGATTCGGCACTGCGTGACTTTAACGGACCATTGCGCGGGTCGTTCGACGCTGTACCTACACTAATTTGACATCCTTTTTTTCCCACAAACAGAACTTTCTTTTGGTGGTATTTGATCACCTGTGCGATTTTTTGATCATGCGCTATAAACAAGAAAAGTGCGTCAATTTTGCAAAAATAACAATATTTTTCACATTTTTTTATATGAAATTCCCCCCCCCAAAAAATGTAAAAATCAAAATTTTTTAACATTTTTTAACATTTTCGGCCAATTTGTTTTATGCTACATATGTTTGGTAAAAAAAATAGCAAAAAGCATATTTTGATTGGTTTGCGCAAAAGTTATCGCATTTACTAACAAAGGGAAAGATTTTTGTCATTTTTGTTGTTTTTTTTTTAACGCGTAATGGCGGCGATATGATCGGACCCTTGACTGACATTTTTGACACTTTTGGGGTTACCAGTGACATTTCTACAGTAATCAGTGCTATATATATGCACTGTTACTGTAAAATTACACTGGCAGTGAAGGGGTTAACTTTATTTGAGAGGGAGGGGCTGTGTGTGTCCCTAGGGGCGTGCTTTCTACTGTGATTGGCTGTGGCTACTAGTGTAGGAACAGTGATCAACGGTCCTACATAGCAGAACCGTCTGATCACTGTTTCTACACAGGGGAGAATGACAGGCGGCTTGTTTACATCAGCCGCCAGACTTTCTCCCTCTGTACCGACGATTGGCGAGTGACCGGCGGACATTAGGCCCGCCGGTCACACGCATTAACTTCCCTGTGAATAAGCCGCAGTGGGCGCGCGCCTCCGCGGGCACGCGCTCGCCCGTTATTGGCTCACAAGGAAGTGACAGGCAAGTGACGTACCAGTACATCACTCTGCCTTGCCGGGGCTGACCGCCGCAGTATATAGTCGTGCGGCGGTCAGCAACCGGTTAATCAGAGTATAGCATCAAGTCAAGTAAACTCCTGGGATATTGATCTGGTCAGTTAAGTAGCAGATGGGGTTGTTAATTTGTTTCAGCTGCTTTGGTGTTAATAAAATTAACAACAGGTGCACTAGATGGGCAACAATGAGACAACCTCCAAAACAGGAATGGTTTTACAGGTGGAGGGCACTTGCATTTTTTTCTCTACTCTACTTTTCTGACAGTTTTTCACTAGTTTTGCATTTGGTCAGGGCCAGTATCACTACTGGTAGCATGAGGCGATGCATGGACCCTATAGCGGCAGTCTAACTCCTCGAGGATGACACATCAGTTCGTGCCATTGCCAGAAGGTTTGCTGTGTCTCCCAGCACAGTCTTAAAAGCATGGAGGACACCCCAGGACACCATCCATCATCTCATTAGGAGCATACCCTGACGTTGGACCAAGCACATGGATACAAGCACATGGGGGCAATACAAAATACTGAGCACCATTTTAAGTTGTTGCAATGAAATTTCAGCAAAATGGACTAGCCTGCTGCTTAATTTTTTTCACTTTGATTTTCGGGGTGTCTTTGAATTCAGCCCTCTGTAGGTTGATCATTTTTATTTCCATCAAACGATGTGGCATCCTTTCATTCCTAACACAATACCCAGCCCATATCAGTATACATATGCAGCATGATATTTTTCCCCATTGAGGTCTGATGTGTTTTCAAAGTGTTCCTTTAATTTTTTTGAGCAGCGTATATAGAACTGTGCTGCAAATTCTGTAAAAAATATTGAAAAATGTAATTAAATGAATCAAATACATAGTCCAAATTGCTGTGGAATATAACTATCCCTAACAAGCAATCATATATACAACTGCGCTGGACCACCGATGCCGGATTAGTAAAAACGAAAAAGATCTAATATTTAGTACAAATTATGATGAAGGTAGTCCTAGTGATATCCACACCATCCAACACCAAAAATAAAGTAAAGTGTGACCTCCACCATACAGAGTGCTTGCCAGCTTGCACAGACCTCCTATTATGGGAGGTCAGTGACAATTGTGGCTTATACCCAGCCAGGGCCTTTGTCTGGCCGGCTTGTGTTTTGCCAATGCAATTTTTAAAGTTTCTTTGATCTAAGTTTAACTTTTTAGTTAAAATAAAGTTTTAAGAAGTTTTTACACTATGGCAAGCTTTATATTTTTGGGGAGCATCTATGAGCGTGATATCCTGAGGGTGGACCCCCATGTCTTATGAGTTCTTTGGAGGACCTCAGCTGGGATTGAGCCATGATTTTCGCTGACATTCTGTAGTGGGAGGTCCGTGCATAGTTGGATTTGCCATCTTCATACCCCTTTAACCCTCCTTGATGGATAAAGGCCCTGGCTGGGTATAAGCCACAAGTGTTACTGACCACCTCCGTAAAAGGAGGTCCATGCAAGCTGGTAAGCCAGCACTCTTGTATAGTGGAGGTCACACCTTACTTTATTTTTTGTGTTGGATGGTGTGGATATCACTAGAGGGACCCCACATATTTGATTTATTTTGTTTTTACTATTCCAGCATCGGAGGTCCAGCACAGTTTTATATATGATTGCCTTTTAGGGGTTGTTATATTCCACAGCAGGACTTTCTTCTTTTTTCACAATTTGGACTACATATTTGATTCATTTAATTGCATTTTTTACAGAATTTTCAGCACAGCTCTATATATGATTGTCTATATTGCATACTTACATTGGTCCAGCTTGGTAATGTAAGTATGAATATCCTATACCTGATGGGCCACTGAGGAAGCAGAATATTCCTGTAGTAGTTAGTGATACTACATTAATTGTCTTAAAGAAGAAGTAAACCCTCCTCTACAACTTATACCTATAGGTAAGCCTATATTAAGGCTTACCTATAGGTACTGTAAATATCTCCTAAACATGCACCGTTTAGGAGATATTTACCTTACATGCAGCCACAGTGACGTCACTGGCGCATGCGCTCTGAAGGAATGGCTGCTGGTGCCGTTTCTTCAGAGCCCCGTGCCGTGACCGTCGGCTCCCGCGCGCGTGCGCGGGAGTGACGTCACCGCGGCTCCGGCCAATCAGATGGCCGAATGCCGCGATCCCGGAAGACGGGCGACTGAACATGTCGCCCGTCATACAGGTAAGCAGGCGGCACGGCAGGGGCTCGTTCTAAGGTAAGTATTTCATAATGAGCTAGTATGCGATGCATACTTACTGCCATTCATAGAATGCCTTGAATTTTTTTCAATGAATAAAAGGCTCTGATTGGACAAGGCAGTAATCGTAGAATTGGTTTACTTGTGTGTTTTTCACGCTATGGATGGTAACAATGTGTAGCTGCTGCCGCCACTTAAACTAACTACCGTGGTGGTGTCTAATAGGTACGTTTGCAAAAAGGAGTGGGTTTGGTGCTGCTCTATTCATACTTCTATAATGTTAGCCTAAGATTATCAAAAATCATAAGGAATAAGTCCTGCAAGCGACCCTGAGGCTCTAAATCGATCAGTTATTTGCCGCAGACACTCCACTTCTCATAATAGTGTGCTTAATTGAAATAAATATATAGTGTTGCGCAACACTATATATTTATATCAAAAACTGACCAATG
The DNA here is from genome assembly GCF_965119305.1 of Pelophylax lessonae. Taxonomy (NCBI): domain Eukaryota; kingdom Metazoa; phylum Chordata; class Amphibia; order Anura; family Ranidae; genus Pelophylax; species Pelophylax lessonae. The sequence goes on from NC_138778.1 coordinate 88,097,110, forward strand.
CTACATAATATACAAAAACATAAAAAATCAGTTATACCATATATATATAAAGTGACCAAAATCATGCAAAGTGACCAGTGCTACCAATTAGGGATGATCGAACTTTTGAAAAGTTCGGTTCGACCAGAACACCTGAATTTCCCGAAAGTTCGGTTCGGATTCCAGAACCCCATTGAAATCAATGGGACCCGAACTTCGGTAATAAAAAAACACAATTTTGAAGCCCTAAAACCCAATAAATTCACCTAAAAATTGCCTAGGGTTCTGGGTCATGCCCCAGGGACTATTAATCACACAGAAAAAAGTTCTTAAAAATTGTCGTTTTTGATAGAGAGCCAATTATTGGAAAAATTATTGAAAAAAATGAGATTTCTTTGGATTTAGTGTCTGGGGGGTCTAAAAAGTGTACCTGTGAAGTTTCAGCTCTGTAGCATGTCCAGAACCAGAATTATAGCATGCCAAACCTTCAGAAATGACTTTTTTGCTTAACCGCGCCTTTCTTTTGCTCCTAATCAACTGCACAGCCAATGGGTATGATGGGGACATAATGCAGTGCACTGGGAACAAGATTAGAGTTTTTTTTGGAAAAAGGTGCTGTCTCTTTAAATGTGCATATAATTAACATGTGTATTTTCACAATGAGGGCTATATGTCAGGACCCAGACTTGAACCTGGGACCTCCAGTGTGTCTGTCAATGACTCTACATGCTGAGCCACCTGGAATGCTGGACAGCTCTTTGGACAAATCCTTGAATGACCCTGCTGTGAATCTTTATTGCCTTGAACTTTGAACCCTTTGAGCTCCTCCCATGAACTTCCTGTTATAAGCCATGTCTTTGCACTTTCTGGTTGCCAGAATATTGTGCCTTCAACAGCCGATATCTCGCTTGTCTCACCTGCTGCCATCCATATCTTTGCTACAATCCTTTATTGACACTTGGCTTGTTCCTCAACTACGCTTTTGCCTAATCCCGACCTGCAACTACTTGTTACCGACCTTTGGCTATTCCTAGACTACGCTTCTGCTTGATACTGACCTGCTATATCTGCTACTGGACCCTGGCTTGCTCACCTCCTGGTGGGGCGATCCTGAGGACCGCGACCTGATACTAACATGCAGCAAAATCCATCTCCACCATCAGGAGCACTGATGAACACCGATTAGTACTTAAATTCCGCACCTCAGGTGAGCCTGCGTCATCTGCCAGTGTGACCTGCCTGTGTTCCTATCCAGCTGGTTCCTGTGTAAGCTGCTATAGCTATTGGTCTTCGAGCCTGACTCCAGATCGTGACACTATTATTACCAAATGTTTTCAAGAAGTCAAAAGATGTATGTAGATGCACTTTATTTCATGTAAAATGGTGTTTGGTGCACTTTAACTTGAATTCTCACAAGAAACAGACATATATGCACGGATACACTGAGGGTTAGAGTTAGGGGTAGGGGCCACAATGTAGTGCAGAGTGAACAAGATTAGAGATGTTTTGGATGAATACTGTTGTCTATTGACTTTGAATAGAAGTAAAGAATGCTTAAAAATTGGGCCTTTGGTGGTGCCGACAATGCCTTGACACCATAACCCTATGAAAGTGCTGGTCATGAAGGCAATAATTGCCTTTGTAAGGAAAAAAATTGCAATGATATGCATCTGTGTGACAGGTGCACAAAAACTGTTGTTTGGGTGTTGGCGGAGCCATACCACTGTAAGCCCAAAGAGCTGGTGTTGAACAAGGGGTAAAAATTATGAAGGTGTGCACCTGTGGAACAGGTGCGCAAACATGGTATTTTTTGTTTAGCGTAGCCTCCCCACCATAAGCCCAAAGAGCTGGTGTTGAAGGAGGCCCAAAAATTATAAAGGTGTGCACCTGTGCAACAGGTGCGCAGACATGGTATTTTTTGTTTAGCATAACATCCCCACCGTAAGCCCAAAGAGTTGGTGTTGAAGGAGGCCAAAAAATTATAAAGGTGTGCACCTGTGGAACAGGTGCGCAAACATGGTATTTTTGGTATAACTAAAATGAGGTTCTGTGAACCTAAACAGAATGAGAGGAGGGTTTGAGGGTGGCACCATGGTCCAGGCTTAAACTGAGGCTCATCAGCCACATCGCAACGATAGACTAGTCTACAAGGTCTGCATCAGGTGTATCAAAGATGATATCCACGACTGATTCATTTTAATGAATGTCAAACGGTCGACTGAGTCGGTGGAGAGTCTCGTTCTATGGTCTGTGACGAATCCTCCTGCTGCGCTGAATGCCCACTCCGATAGGACACTGGAAGCAGGGCAGGCCAACAACTCCATGGCATACTGGGCCAGTGGTCTAATCTTAAGACCCAGTATGCCAGTGGATCGGCTTCGTCACATGAAAAGCCCTCTGTGTCACTTTGTGCCCTGACGTAATCGTCCACCATGTGATGCAGACGCTGTCGATGCGATGTGGCAGCTGAGAGGCCTGGGCGGTGAGGACTAAAAAAAGACCGAAAGGCATTCGTCAACCGCACGCCTTCTCCAACGCTCCTCTCGTGACCAGCAGTAGAGTCCATGGTAGGTTGTCCCCGCCCCTGCACCCTATGGGAGTCGGGGAACGTGTTCACCAGAATCCTCTTGAGACTGTCCTCAAGGGATTTGATCCTGTGGACTCTCTGGGTGGATGGGAAAAGCTCAGAGACTTTTAACTTGTACCGGTGGTCAAGTAGGGTGGCCAACCAATAGTGGTTAGTCTCTTTAATGGCCTTGTTTCTGGGGTCCTTTCGCAGGCTCTGAAGCATGATGTTTGCCATGCGTCGCAAATTAGCAAAGGCCTCAGAAGCTGACTCCTCGGGGTCACTCAAAACGACATTATCTTGAACGTGCTCCTCCTCCTCCCAGCCACGTACTACTCCAAAGTGTCCCGAGGGAGTCAAACTAGGCCTTGCAGATTGCTGCATGTCTTCCTCCTCCCCCTCCTCCTCAAAGCCTGCAAAAGTTCTCGGGGAATCGTCCTCCTCCTCCTCCTCCTCCTCTTCCACCCCTGGATCCTGCTCGGGCCTCTGGGAGCTAGGCATAATGGGGTCAGGATTCTCAGGATAAAGGGGGGCCTTGAGAGGCAAGGAAGTCCTCCTCTTCCTCCTGCTGCTCTGCCTCCAGTGCCCTGTCCATAATGCCACGCAGAGTGTGCTCCAACAAAAACAGTACCGGTAGGGTGTCACTGATGCATGCGCTGTCCCGGCTGACCATCCTTGTGGCTTCTTCAAATGACGAGAGGACAGCGCATGCATCCTTAATCAAAAGCCACTGCCGTGGCGAAAAGAAGCCCAGGCGCGCTGAGCCAGTGCTGGTGCCGTACTTGCAGAGATATTCATTGAGGGCCCTCTGCTGCGTGTACAGGCGCTGCAGCATAGCCAAGGTGGAGTTCCAGCGGGTGGGCATGTCACAGATGAGGCGGTGTACCAGCAGGTGAAACTCGCGCTGCACTTCGGCCAAACGTGCAGTGGCACTGTACGACCGCCTGAAGTGACTGCACACCCTTCTTGCCATCCTTAGCACATCCTGCATTCCTGGGTACGAGTTCAAAAACCGCTGTACCACGAGATTCAGGACATGCGCCAGGCATGGCACATGGGTCAACTTTCCCTGCCGAAGGGCGGCCAGGAGATTTGACCCATTATTGGTAACCACCATTCCTGGCTGCAGCTGGAGTGGTGTCAACCACCTCTGGGCCTGTGCCTGCAGAGCCTCAAGAATCTCAGGGGCAGTGTGCTGCCTGTCACCTAGACACACAAGCTGCAGCACTGAGTGACACCTTTTGGCCTGAGACATAGAATAGCCCTTTGAACGCTTACGTGGTACCTCATCATATTCAAAGGACCATGCTGCAGAGGAGGGCATGGAGGAGGATGAGGAGCAGGAAGGGGTAGAAGTGATCGATCTACCCGGATCAGCGACACCACCAGCTGTTTGCAGATGTGGGGGCAATACTGGCTGCAGCACCGAGCTATGGCTACAATCCCTTCCGCTGGCAAGCAGTGTCACCCAATGAGCAGTGACAGAAATGTACCATCCCTGCCCATGTTTGCTTGACCAAGTGTCAGCCGTCAGGTGTATCTTACAGCTGACTGACTTGGCCAGGGACGACACTACATTGCCTTCCACATGTTGGTATAGGGATGGCAGGGCCTTACGGGTAAAGTAATGCCGACTTGGCACCTGCCACTGTGGAACTGCACATTTTGCAAAGTCGCGGAAGGGAGCAGATTCTACCAGGTTAAATGGTAACCGTTGCAGAGCCAGTAGTTTTGCCAAACTACTGTTTAGACGCTGGGCATGTGGGTGGCGGGGAGTATACATTTTTTTTTCGTTCCAGCATGTGTGGAATCGAAATTTGGCGTCTAGATGTTACAGCTGGTGGTGTGCTGGAGGTAGATGCGACACTGCCTGCTATATCATCATCCCTGTCAGTGGAGACTGCCAACAGGTGACGAGTGACTATAGCAGGGACAGACTGATGTGCAGGTGGAGCACGAGGAGGACTAGGAGGCCGACTGACCGATCTTTGGCCCTTTTGTGGGTTCTTCAAATGCTCCTGCCAACGGGCCAAGTGGTGGGTTGTCAAATGCCTGTTTAGGCAGCTTGTACCCAGGTGGTTGACATTTTTGCCACGTTTTTTACCCTTATGACAAATCTTGCAGATCGCAACTGTTCGTTCTGCATGAGATGTCTCAAAAAAGGCCCAGCAAGAAGAGGTGTGTATAGTGGCCCGGGAGACAACAGGTGCGGCCTTAGATGGAGTGGGCCGTCTTCTCTCCCCTCTTGCTTGCTCTGCCTCCTCCTCCTCAACCTCAGACCCAACATCAGACTCCATAAAGGACTGAGCATCAGGCTGGAGTAGATGGCCGACACTGTGGTCAAACAGCTCAGCTGACTCCTCTGCCATGTCTGAAGTTGGGTCTAAGGGAGGACGTGAGGTGGACATGGACTCATCTCTATTTGTTCTGCCAACTGCAGAAGACTGACCACTTTTCTCTGCCTGGGTCACTGTAGTTGCAGATGATGCCAATGATGAGGGTTTGGTAATATAGTCCACAACCTCCTGTATGTACTGTGGACGTATAGCTTGGCCACTGCCGGAGAACAATCCAAATGGTGGCCTGGCTGAGGACTGACCACCACGTCCACCCCTGCCTCTAGACACCCTAGAAGCTGTGCCCCTTTCCGCAGCAGGGCCACGTATGCCTTTTCTTGGTCTACCTGGCATATTTGTCACTGAGGCGTTGGCAACTCTGTGCGGTGAAAAACGCACACTGCTTTGCGACCCACAGTTGTCGCTGAATACAGCACAGCAGATGCGTGTCACGCACAGTAGCAAAGCCTTTTGCACAGTGGACCTAACGCTTTCAAGAACAGGCGTTAAGTTGTCACTGAGGCAATGTATTTTGCTGACTAGCAAGCACGTATACCTGCTGTAGATATATCAGCAGTGCAACGTGCTCACTGCACAGAACCCTGACACTTTCACTTTCCCTACAGAAACTAGATTGTTGAATCTAACTACTGTGGTATAAAGTACCCTAACTACACTAGATATCCCTTTCCTCACACTAAAAGAACAGCGCCATACAGCAGAAGACTGACACTGTCCCTTTTAAATTTTTTTTTTTTTCCTAACTAAAACAAACAGCACAATCGCTGTATTTCTAACTACACTGACTGGCTGTAAGCTGAATGCAATTCTGCTATATGGAGCTTTAGAAGCACTCGTCTATGCAGCAAACGTAGTGTAACATAGCAGGTGTAAGAGAAATGCTTCCACTCTCTTCAACAGACTCTGTATCACTGTGCTAGGGGTTAGGCGGGGCTAACTTATATACTGTGGGGCGTATTCACTCCTGATTGGCCTCTGGTCCCCGTAGTCACTCCAATCACGTTCCTAGCAGACTCCTGCCCCCTCATTGGCTTTTGCTGACGTTTCTGGGCCAATCACGGGCTTTTAAAGCCCACTTCCTGTCCCATTGCATTTTGGGCGGTTCTGGTGACCGAATTCCGAACTTTACCGCAAAAAGTTCGGAATTCGGCCGAATTTCAAACCCCCCAATGTTCGGGTCGAACCGTTGGTCGACTCGAACCGTTCGATCATCCCTACTACCAATCATAAGACCTTATGTGATAAAAAATAGTCCATCCATTATTCCAATGCTCAAGCCTTCATATATCAACACTGCAAGTTCTTCTAATAGTGCTGCTATAAGGGGCAGGAACTGGTGATGTTGAAGCAGGAGAGAGTTCCTCAGAAGCATGCAAAGTGCCCGGTGTCTCCACACATGCCCCCCTCTTGTTGCCTCACTCACAAGAAATATCTCCCCTCAGAGGGGGTATCCAGCATCTACAGCTCCACCTGGCTGTATGTAGATATCCAGGGCCAATCCTAGGGTATTCCTCCTTAGTGTTACTTCCTCTCCCCAGCAGTTTCAAACATGCATGTAAATGTCAAAGACAAACTCCATAGCGTAATTGCACTTACATTCGTGTAAAATCATTCATTATGATATGAACCAGGAAGTCCAGGACGCAATGCACTCTAGGACCCAGAAACCGGAAGTGATGCAATGACGCTGTATCTCACCCCACTTTGTCCAATTGGAGAACAACTTGTAGTCGTTGAATAAAATAAAAGTGATTCTCTGCTTCCCCAGTGGCCCATCAGGTATGAGATGTGCATACCTACATTGTGCCAAGTTGAACCAATTTAAGGCAGCCAATACATTATTTGATTTTCTTACCTTCCACCATGGGTGATAGACAAGAAACTGACTTGATTCCCCCATTAAACATTCAGTGTTGAGTGTTGATGGGGGAATGTCTCCCGCAGCACTACTGTGTTCTGTCAGCGGGGCAGCGGAGAGACGGGAGCATTCCCGGCCAGCAAAACACAATGATTACTGCTAGCGGCTATAGCCAATGGCAGAAATCACATGCCAAAAGACCAACAGGTTGGTTGCACCCAAGTCAACCGATGGATAGACTTGTGTAAAATCAGCCTGCCCATACATGCCCAGCAGGGACCAGCAACATTTCAAACCATTTATGGCTGGGTTTAGTATGCAATTCAAATAATGCCATATATTCAGCTTCAAGGATGCAGAAATATCTGTACTATTGATAACATCTGTAACTATTAATTATACAAATTTGTTTAGAATGGTCAGTCTTTCCATTTCATTCAGTGTCAGTTTTATTTCTGAATGGCACTAGCTACAGGTAAGCCAGTACAATATGGATTGCTACAAAGCAGCAAGATGTTGATGAGCTGAAGTATTCATTAGGATGAAAGATCATTTGAGGATTCAGCAGCAAAAATGACAGACATGAAGGACACAGTATCAGGTACTTACTGCAGAGGAAGATCATTGATCTCTTGAGGTAGGAACTTGTATAGAGCCACATAGCAATACATGGGGGAAATCTCCTTTCGTGTCCTTCCAGCTGACACCAAGCTCTGTGTACACAGACATACAGGTAAATTTGATGAAATTGAAGTATAAAATCCCTTTTGCCTGACAATTACTCACCGACATGCTGCGTGTATCTTCACTTATGCTAGCCTCATCTGCAAACACTGAGAGGAATGAAGAAATCAGTTAATTCACAGAGAGAAAAATGTGAAGGCATTAAATAGACAAGGGAGGTGGTAGGGAGAATGTAAAGCATGGAGGATGCTGGGGGATATCACTCCCACCTGGGTGACTTGGGCTGTCTTCACTGCTTTGGATGCTCCCCTCTGGGTCCTCCAGTCTTTCCTCTTTCTCACTCTGCAAATTGTATCACATACAAAAAAAAAATATATATTGCCATTTTGAAAAACAAAATGATTTTAGACAAACTATCGCATTGCTAATTGAAAGAAAATAGGATCAGATAATCAAAAAGATAATTGAATGCACCATAATACACTTAACAACCATATAGCTCTATTTACTTTTCTATCACATTTTTTTTCCAAACCATCAGAATAATTTTGATGAAATTAATATTTTTTTCTTATATGTATGTGTCTGTTTGATAATTCATAGATTTGATTATATTATCTGATTCTGCGAAGAATCATTCAAACAGTTTGTTATGTGTATGGTCACCATTAGGCTACAAATATACTTGTCTGTAGTCAGGTGCTAGGTAAAAGCATTTGTTTTGCTTCATCTGCTTATCAGGAGAGCCTGATCAGTAGTTAGGCCTGCTCAGTGTGTATTCATCTGGTCCGAGGGAGTGTCCCCACTGTATCCAATAGGAAGGCATGTTGGACAGTGGAGGATACCTGGCCAATGATATACCAGGCATTTGTAACCGTCCCAGTGGGTTGGCACCTGGAGAGGTGGATCATGGGATTGGAAATAAAAGCCAAGAGCACATGAGGCAGAAGTTCTTTGGGTGGGAAGCCAGGTCCCAGGAGGAGAGTGACAGCTGTCTCTCCTCCTGTCAGCAAGGAAGTTGGTGCCTAGTGAGCCAGAGTGTGGTGCTGAGCCAGGAGGTCCAGGATAATGACAGTGGAGTTGAAGGCATAGTGACCGGAGGAAAAACAGTGTCCGTGAGTACCCGGGAGCTTGCCAGGGATCTGCCCAGTAAGGGGACCACTCCAGTGGAGTCAGTGGACAGAAGCTAGCACACACAGCAAGTAGAGAAAGGGGGTGCCAAGGTAGGACCCTGAAGGTTCAACACAACAGGATCACGTTTACTATCTTCACTGCAGTATCAAGGTGAAGCAGCGGCCTTGCCGCATTCTACAGTTAGTGTCCTCAACATTTGTGCATAGTTCAAGTTGGAGTATCCCACTCATCCCTTCTCCCATCCAACTTCCAAAATAAAACACAAAAAAACAAACCCCCTGGACTGTTCTTTGTCTGAGCCAAGTCTAAAGTGATACGTTTTATGGACTGTTGCTATGGTTAACCCAGGGGAATCTGCACTCAGCAGCTCCCTAGGGGGCAGTGCTACATTAGCAATTGAAACAGGTGGACTTTTGCATCAGATATAAACTGTTTTCCTGGGAACGTGGTCTAGGTTTGCATTTTGCAACTTCCAGCTGCTTATATAAAATGCTTTGAATTTATATCCTACAATAAGACTAGTACATATACAACTACTTGGATTAAATTCATTTTTATGGTTACATGCTTCTATGCATGTGAACTGTAATAAAAATAATAAAACAAGAGGCAGCTTGTCACTCACTGATCTTTTGCCACTTACTGATTGTGGGGAGAACTCTCCATGTAATAATAGAGATCTGCATCTTCATGTCAAACAGCTTGTTTTTGAAGCACAAAGGCATAGTAACAATAATAACAGTGTCCCCTGACATGACAGGCCCTTCTGCAGCTGCACTGTCTGTGTTTCCTGTGGTTAAACCCTATTTATCCATCTAAACAGTAGTGTAACAATAGCCATAGCAGCCCGTACAGCTGAGACAAATTAAACATGGAAAATCTGTATGCATGTGAAGAAAGCACAGATCCAGTACTGTATCATTAAGGATTGCAGAGGTTTCTGTTGAAATTGACCCTGTACCCCCCCCCTGTGACATTTGCAATCAAGAAGAGGTAATGTAAGACACACAGGAGGAAACTTCAGAATCATTGCTGCTACTTACAGATTTCCTTTGTAGGCTACACAGGTGAGTTTGTTTTGTTGTCTAAAGACGGCCATATACCAGTAGAATTTCATTTCAATTGTTGTTGGAAATTCTGAAAAATCGTTCATCAGAGCATTTAGTCTTACCATCATTGAGTCAACCAAGTTCGTTGGAAAGCCAAGGCTTAAGCTGGCCATACATGGGTTCGTTTTTTTGTTCAACCAGAGGGTTCATTGGAAAAAAGCTAACTCAAATACCCCATCAACACATTCCATGTGGATACGAGATTCCTCCCAGCGGTGTCATTGTTTTCTGACTTTCCCACTTTTAATCTTTTCCTTTCAGGGCTGATCAAACAGAAATTTACAAACAGGGAAATTAAACAGAAGTTGATTGGTAGATCGGCTGCTGTTCAACTACAGTGGCCACACACAAATTGAAATTCAATCCATGTATGGCCAGCTTTTAAGCAGGTTAAAATAGCCAGTTAGGCGCTGTCTCGGCCGGGAGTGTAGAAGTCAATGCCTTTCCTGGTTCTTTGGTTTTTGGTGGGTCCTTCCCTCTGGTCTTGTGTGATGTAAAAGGGACAGTAGTCTGGTATGGAGAGAGTTTGGGGATTCCCCTGTGAGGAGCCCCCAAGAGAGGGAGAGACAGTGAATCACGCCTGTAAGGAGCAGAAGGGTGTTGCTTATCAACATTGGGATGTACAGTCACCTGACCCTGGGGTTTGCCCCAAAGACACTAGCATTGCAAAGTGCCTCTAAAGGGCTTGCATCTGTATGAGCCTTTGAAGGACTTATAATTTCTGGACTTCACTTTTGCAGGTATGCCGGGGCAGCACAAGCCTGTAGTTAGGAGTAGGGATGAACTTTTTTTTAAGTAAAGTATTAAAATGTTGTCCTTGCCTGGTCTGAAGCTTCTGAAAAGGGGTGTATTGCAAGTAACACACATAAATCACTGAGTGGGTTTTAACACATTGGGGAAGATATCAGTGTGGAGAGGAGTAGTGCGAAGACACAAGTGGTTACCTGGGGTAGCAGAAGTTTACCAAAAAGTTTGTCGGTATTGTGTACCAGTTATAGGTGGAATGGCCTCTAGCAGCGAGAGAGATGTTGTCGGACCTCTTTCAACCAGAGGAGTGTAGTACAGAGTAACGAAAGCGGATTTACACTGCAAAGGTTTCCATCCTGTGCAGAGGTATGGTGGTTCAAAAGTTAAGTGCACATGCAGAGTGCATGATGAAGTCCATTGTGCTACTGGGGAATAGTAGTGGAAAACGCTGGACAAGTGGATGTAGACAAGGCTCAGCATGGCCCTCCTAAATGCAAATTATAGAGAAGGTGTATATTGTCACAGGGAACCATGGTGTATGTTCATCTCTAAGAGTAGAGGCCTGCCTAAGGTTGAGTATTCCCCTCATGGCAGCCTCAACCTTGTCCCAGGCCACTGATGAAGACAACACAAAGCAAAAGTACCCCGTGTGTAGTAAAGTATAAGGTGCGTGTACCCCAGAAAAACCCACCCTGGGGTTCGACCTCCCATGTGACCCGTGTTTGGCGCCCAACGAGGAGGGCAACATGGAGAATGTGACCACCACCTACGTAACCCTCTACTCCTGCCCTACAAGTCTAAGTTTACCTTTTAGGAAAAAATAAATAAATGAGGGAGTCCACATGCACGCGGGATCCTACATGGCCACTTAGTCTCGGAGCCTTGCATCCGGCCGGCCACATATAGCTCTGCACGGGGCCCCGGAGCCTTCTACCCCTGCAGTCTTGGGCTGCCGCATTCCTCAGGGGCCGCTGCACCTGCGTATGGCCGGGAGAGGTGATCAGCGGGCCCGTTCTTGCGCACCGCCGACCCATTCTTCAGCTGCACCAGCCAAGATGGCACCCGCTCCTTCCCAGCTGGGGACACGTGGAGCTAATTCCTCTGGATCGGCCGCACGTACAGTCTCACTGTCTTCTCCTCAGGACCTGTTGTCTCCAGCATTCATTTCAACTCAGGTCAGTGCCTCTCGTGCCTCCACAGAGTTTCTGCTAGAGCAGACTCTAAATAACATGCTGCCAGCACAAGCATTGCCCTTTCCAGCTTGCATTAGAACCTTGTCCTGGCTCCCCTGTGGTTGATTTGGCCCAACAGACTCTATTCACACAATTCTCAGCCCTGTTGAATCAAGTTCTGGCCAGAATAGTGCAGCAGATCACCACCACCATTAAGGCAGATTTACAGGGGCTGGGGGCTTGGATAGACACTATTGGGACACAAGATGGGGGAGACTGTTGCCCGCGCCAATCAGAACACCACATGCATTGAAAGCCTCCAACAACAATTAGAGCAAGCCCTGGAAAAGATAGATGATCTGGAAAATAGATCTCGGAGATATAATTTTCACATACGGGGTCCCCCTGAAACTGTTAAAGATGTGGATGCTGCTGTGGGTACCTTTCTCAAGGACCTTCTCCCTGACTTGCCTCCTCATTGCTGGACTTGGATAGAGCTCATTGGGCCTTACAATCCCCGCACCCTGAGGGTCTGCCATGGGGCATAATAGTCAAGCCTCATTAGTACACGACTAAGGAATTAGTGATGCAGAAAGCCATAGAGGTCTCCACCTTGTCCCTCCTGGGTCATGACATTCAAGGGGGGACATATCTCCTTTTACGGTCCAGAAGCGTAGAACCCTGAAACCCCTTCTGGCGGCTCTCACGTGCAAGGCAATCAAATACAGATGGGCATTTCCATTCTGCTTGTCCTTCACCTACTCTAACAGACAGCATTCCTTTTTCTCGTTTGCAAAGGAGCTCTTCTGCTATGATTTGGTCTCATCTTTAATGAGGGCCCTGATCAAGGACCCCCCTCTTCTGCTGGACTGGATCGCCTGGGAGCTCGACTCGTCCCCTCTCCCCGTTATGGCAGCAAACATCTTCTGGTCACCTTGGACCATCTAAGCCTCCCTGAAGCCTTTGTTAGTCCTTGTTGATGAGAAGGCTCCCTCTTATTTCCATCCCTTGGACAGCCGGGAACTTTGGAACCTTCATAGGTTACCCCTTTGAAACTTCATGGAACTTTCATTTGCCTTTTAGTCTTAGTTCTTTATGTTTGTTCAAGGTTATTTACTGGTCCCTGCCACTTTGTGCAGGTGCTGCCAACGCTTCATTATCGTTATATTTTTTGGGACTATTTACAGCATGATGTTCCAGCTCCTCAGACATGGTGTATTGACTTTGCCATAATCCACGGAGGTTTTCCGGTTATGAAGGCCCTTGAAGGTTTGTCCCCCTCCGGTTAACCTCCTGTTTTCCGCTAAGGGAGTCACGGACTCGTTTTTAGACTCCATCCCGATACAAACTGTCTCCTATGTTTTGTTGTTACATGTTACATTTGCTTAGTATGCTAAGGCATGGCTGGGTGGGTTGTGTACACTCACTCGAGCTGACTCCCTGACGTTTCAGGATTTTGGCCCAACCTTCACGCCATACCGGTGCAGGACACAAACCTTTTTTGCCCTAGCCTGGGGGACCTCCTTTTTTCCCCTGGCTGTGGTATTTGTTCTTTTTCCTCTTTTCCCTTTCTTTATTTTTGTCTAACTTGTTCTTTTTCCTCTCTCTTGGAGAACTAGGTTTCATCTTTGATGTTTCGTATTGAGGAGGCTTGGTAGTGGTTCCAAGCAGAAATCAATGCTCTGGGTTGGGGAGAGTGGCCACCAGGGTCTCAGTGTTCTTATTACCCTTGTGCACCGCCACCATGAGGTACCGAGGTCCATCCCAGGGAGTTTCAGCGGCTTGTTGTACGAAGCTCCTGCGCCTGATCACCTCCCCATGGAGAGCCTTCATCTGTCGAGCAAGTAGACAGGTGCAGCCCTTGTTGCTGTCTTTTCATCCAGTCGTGACAGGTTACAAGCCCTGTTTTAAAGTTTTCATTGGTTTTATATGTCTATCCGTGGCTAATTAAAGACTTAATTTTTTACCAAACTTTTGGTGTGAAGCTCAACAGTCTCATATTGATTCGTGGCACATTAATCATCCAATTTGGTCCTTTACAAGCCTGACCCTAAGCACTCTCTGTTCTCGATGCTGACTTTGGTGGTTCTTTGTCCCAGGAGATTTGTATGAGCAGCTATGGATTTCAGGGCTTAATATTCCACAAGTCCCGCTCAACCAGACGCCTGATCTTTTTTGTGGATTATCTTTTTCTCCACTTAATAGACTGGCAGAAGGCCTTTGATTCGGTGTCCTGGACGAATATGTTTCAGCTTCTATAAACCTGGGGCTTTGGTTCACTTTTTTTTTATGTACCATTAGAGCACTTTATTCTTGTCTACAAGCTAAGGTGAAATTGATGGGATACTATTCTGATCCCATCTCTATTGAAATTGGTCAAGCGGCAGAGGTGTCCACTGTCTCCGTTACTCTTTGCTATCGTGATTATTGAGACCGTAGCCATAGCTATCCGAGAAGACATGACATAAACATTCAGGGGGTGCATTGTGGTCCTTCTTTGCATAAGTGTGCATTATTTGCGGACGACATGTTGCTGTTTGTAACTTCTCCCATTATCTCTCTTCCGAATAAACTTAGAACTCTGCATGATTTTGGTAAAGCGTCTGGACTCTGAGTGAACAAGACCAAACCCTCAGCCATAAATATCAACATCCCTGCTTCAATGTTTTCTCAATTTCGGGACTCTTTTCCATTTCAATGGATGGATACAGCTCTCCCGTATTTTAGAGTTAACCTCCCCCCTCGTACTCGGCCTTATACGCAGTTAATTATACACAACCGACAGTTGCAATAATAGTGACTTCTAGACAAGATAATACAGAGTTCCATCTGTGCTTCATAAGATGGATGCCGGGACCCCAGATTGTTGCTGGAGATGCGGCGCCAAGGGGGGGAACGATGATACACATCTTTTGGGCTTGTCCCCTTCTTAGGGGCTTTTGGTACGAAGTCACGTCAGTCGTCAGGCAGCTGACTTCGGTCGAGGTGGGAGATGACCCTGCGCTTTGTTTATTGCATTTGATGAGGTGCTCGGTGCGGAAGTATAAAAAATCTTTGACTATTCAGCTCCTCAATGCTGCAAAAGCTTGTATTCCCACTATGTGGTGGCAGACTCAACCTCCCACGCGTTCCCTGTGTTTTTCTAAAATTAATGAGATCCAACGAATGGAGCATTTGACGGCCACCATTAAAAATACTGAATAAACCACTAGGGATCTGTGGAGACCATGGGTATATTTTTCTGGCACTGACGCCTATCTGCAAGAACCTGGCTGATCATATTGTGCCTTTGGCAATTCTTTGAGATTCTGCCCCGGCAGCCTCGCCCTGGCCTCTCTTCCCTTTTCCTCTACTTTTCCCCTTTTTTCAACCGCTCTGCTTCTAGCTTTACTGCTTTTTCATTTTACTTTTGTCCTCCCTGTGGGAGGGTATCTTTCCACCTGCCTACTGTACACCTGTTGTTTATTATCGTGGTGTGTTAAAGTGTGTCTCTTCGGGACGCAGAACCAGGCATGATCAGGCTCTCACCTAATTACGTTTGATGATGCAAGTTTCAGGCAATGGATGCCCGAGTGTTCCCGTTTTGGTTTATATTTGCTCCCTTGAAGACGAAATCTTTATCATTGTATGGCCATGCGCCTGTTAATTGTTTGCTGACTGTAATGCTTGTTTGTTATTCTTTCTATGAAAAACTAATAAAACTTTTAACTAAAAAAAAAAAAAAAATTATAGTGACTTACTGTTCTACTATTATTGATTACTAATTGCATTATGTGCGATTCAAGATTAGTAAGAGAACCCCTCCCCTTCTTTTTATGTTATTCGCTACACAGATCAGATTCTTTACAGTGCCGTTAGCACTTTTTGTCTCTTTGTCTTGGTCTTATTATTTCTTTGGTTTGTTTTTTTGGTTCTGGAACTTACATAATAATGTCATTGTCACAATAATCTTTGCATTGAAAACAAAAAATGTATTGAACCTAAAATAATAAAGGAACATATTTTTTTTAAGAAAAATTAGCATCTATTATTTTTTACTACAGGAGCCTACAAAGCATTGCACTCAAGATCAATGATTTGTGGGTGCAATGTCAGGCTTCTGCCCAATCTGATCACTTGTAGCCCATTGAGAACTACAAATCCATCTGGCATAGAAGAAGATGGGACTTGTAGTTTACTCATTCGTAGATCCCTTTGTTTTGTGGGAGAGAGGATCCCCCTCTTGCTGTCACAGGTGAAAGAGAATGAGGGAAAGGGAGGCAGAAGCTGGAACAGGTTACATGTTACACCCTAAATTCAAGTGTAACAAGTTCTATAAGGAGAACTTATGCTTTAAAATTGTGTGCAGATTTTTGCTATGATTTGCTATGGAATCCCAGATATATTAAACAGGTTTCTCTTGTGCCTAGCACATGTGCATTATATTATGATTAGAATTTTGTTTGTTCAAGTAAAGGAAACATTTTCTATCCTGCTTTTTCAAATTTCCTCAACACTAAAGTTGAAACTACCCATTAAAAATTAACAAATATTCTGAGAACAAAAACAATTTCTAACAAAATTCTACTGATATATGGCCAGCTTTAGTAGAGTACATTTATTGCCTTCTGAGCTTCTTGCCCTCCAGTGAGAACTGAAATCAGCCTTTATGCCTAGCCAGGCTGTAAAAAACTAGAGGATCTCCCTGACAAGACAGTTATTTTTAGTTATGCAAAAAAATGAGTTTTAAAATGTTTTTTTTTTTTTTAAATGTTCTAGAGTAATAAGAGCACTAACAATTATGTAATAATATAAAATGTTGCGATGGTCATTATTATTACCTAACTAGACTACGTTTTTCAGCACTTGCTTGGAGTGAAAGGGATTTGAAGTGGAAGGACTTATAATTTACACTAAAGCCCTGAGATCTGAGATGCTGAAACAGACAGGTCACAGTAGTAAGTTGGAAGATTAATGTTAAAAACAGAGAGAGACCGAACACCCCCCTGATTGGTTCACAGCAGAACTCCTGAACAGGGAAAATGTTCTAACCCAAACAGCAAAACCCATTGAAGTCTATGGGAGCCGAACAAGAAACATCAAAAGTTCCCATTTTGAGGGCTTATATTCAAATAATTGGCCATGCAAGTGGTATGGGGGTCAGGGTACTGCCCTGGGGGACGTGTATCAATGAAAAAAAAATTGTAAAAATTATTTTTTTTAGGAGCAGTGATTTTAATTGATGCGACAATAAAAATGAAAAATTCCTTTAAATATCGTCCCGAGGGGGTCCCACTTAATGTGCCTTTAAAGTGGTGTATCTGTAGCATGTATAGATCATGCTGCAGCAAAAATGACATTTCTAAAGAAAAAAAAAGTCAAATTCTATTTAAAATGGCTCGCAGTTGCAATTGCAGGTTCCTGGCTGCAGGCTCCCGGCTATTAAAAAATTAAGAAAAAAACAGCGTGGGGTCCTCTCCCCAGTCCATACCAGGCCCTTTGGGTCTGGTATGTGTTTTAAGGGGAACCCCATGCCAAAAAAAATGGTATGGGGTCCCCTCAAAATCCATACCAGACCCTTATCTGGGCATGCAGCCTAGCAGGTCAGAAAGGGGGGTGCGAGCGAGCACCCCCCTCCTGAACTATACCAGTTCACATGCCCTAAACATGGAGGGGTGCTACTGGGCGGGGAGGGGGGCTCACGTTGATGGGGACAAGGGCCTCTTCCTGACAACCCTGACTGGTGGTTGTCAGGGTCTGCGGGTGGGGGCTTATTGTAATCTGGAAGCCCCTTTTAACAAGCGGTCCCCCAGATCCTGCCCCCACCCCTATGTAAATGGGTATAGGGTACATAGTACCCCTACCCATTCACCAAAAAAGCGTACAAAAAAATAAAAACACAGACAGTTTTTGACAAGTCCTTTATTAAAAAATAAATAAATAAATAAATCTAAAAAAACAGTGCCCCCCCCCCCCCCCATGTAAATCCATTGTGATATAAGGACTGTAAAACCTCGGAGCAGGCAGACTGCGAGTTCAATGAGAGCGGACCTTTTTTTTTCGGTGTGGCGGGCAGTGTGATTGACTATGGATTTACATCAGGGTTTTCTAGTTCAATATGGGAACAAAATGCTCTGGGGTGGGGGGTTCTGCCAGAGCACTCCCCCCATATTGAGGGCATCTGGGCTTGTATGGTCCAGGAGGGGCGCTCGCTCGCTTTCCTGAACTGCCAGGCTGCGTGCCCGGATAAGGATCTGGTATGGATTTTGGGGGGGATCCCACACCGTTTCTTTTTTATTTTGGCATGGGGTTCCCCTTAAAACCCATACCCCAAGGGTCTGGTATAGACTGGGGGAGGACCCCACGCCTTTTTTTCCCCTTAATTTAACACCTGGGTGCTGGCAATTGCAACCGTGAGTCATTTTAAATGTGATTTGACTTTTTTTTTCTTTAGAAATGTCATTTTTGCTGAAGCATGTTTAATGCATGCTAAAGATGTGCCACTTTACAGGCAGATTAAGGGGACCCCCCAGGCACTATATTTAAGGGAAATATTTTTTTGACAGCTGATGACTAACGGTTGTCAAGGACGTCTCAGCCGGCTTCCTGACATCGCTCCTTAACAACCAGGTTATACTGCGCCCTGATTAGGCAAATTTGTGTGTTCGGTGAACGACCAAACAGGCAAATGTTCAGCCCCAACTCTTGCTCAAGCCGAACCGTTCGCCCATCCCTAGTTAAAAGTTCATTCTATGAACTGATGCCTCCTCCTTCCTGACAACTTCTATCTATAGCTCTGGACCATAGTAGTTTTCTGATCGTGCTTAAAGCTCTCCTGCCCTTGAATTAGAATGGCAGTAGGAAGGTCGACTCGAGGATGCTATAAACATTTTGCTTCAGGCCTCGTCTTTAGTAGTTATCTCCCTGCCAGAGAGATATACACATCCTGCCTTGTACACTTACCAGGCTGCGTGTGGGGGACTCTGATACGCTGCTACATGTCGAACGGTTCAGATGTGCTAATGATGTTCCATATCGCAATGTTTCATATACAGGATCAACCTTACTTCTGGGGCCAGCTAAAGAGAGAGATGGTGATGAGGTAGATCTTTACAGAAATAAGTTCTTATATATAAACAAATATGCTCTTATCTAGAAAAGTAAGAAACCTGGGTGAAGAGGGAATAACAAGGGATAGCAAAGTGTAATAGCCAGTGCCAAGATATTATTAGGCAGCAGAGCATATATTACCTCCAGGCAACAATATAAAACCTAGAGAGACAGTCTTTTCAAACATGTAAAACTGGGGAAACAGGTAATTGCTATACCCTTAAGTATAGCAAATAACTTAACAGAAAAAAATTATAAATCCTGATTTTTGTGCAATTGCATCTTAAATTATAATTTCAATGGAATAAAGTGGATAACCATGGATGGTATACAGTGATGACTGGCACACATCAGTGTAGAGCAAAATGCATTTTGACCCATTTACCAGTGCACAAATGCCCTCCTTGCAACCAGTACAGTTCACTCACTGTGAATCTTGTAAATGAAATGTAGCGCCATCCTCGTGAGAGCCGCTGGTGGATGACTGACCTCCAAAGGTTGCTTGACCTTGCAAGCCTCCCAACATGTCTGACACCCTGGGTTTGAACATGTTTCAAAGTGATAATGCATTTACAAAGACAGCAGACTGTAGCAAAGTAAACAAGTATTTCTATTCTTGAAGCAGATAAGAACAAGAATAACTTAGACAGGTATCTTTCAGTGTTAAACTCTTGCTCTTGGTAAATATGCAAAGGGTATGCAATGCAAAGAAAATCAAAATACGTCCAACCAGTAGGTCCTGAAAGAACCTATGACCCCAGGCATAAAAGGGAAGAGAATGACCTTTCATGTCAGACTGCTCCCTTCAAATCCTTATACCATGGGCCCAACAAACATTGTGGCACAGTTATAAAACAACACATGCAATACTTAATCTGTGAGTGGAGTTCCCCTTAAAATGTGCAGATGTTGTGCACAGAGTCCTTTAAGTGAGGGGAGAAGAGAGGTGGAGGGGTCTTTGTGATGTAGATGTTCAGTGTCTTCAGATAGCTCTACAGGGGCCCAAAAGGATTGCTGTGCAATGGCAACCAGCAACAGAAAATAGCTTGTGCAAAGTGTTTTGTTTTTGAGGTTTTAATGCAAAGAGATAAGATAAAGGTGTCTGCATGCAGTGTCTTTGTAGGGTGTGCACAGGGTGGACAATCCTGATGATACCCAGGTTCAAGAGAATAGGATGTCCCAGAAGGGGTTCTTGAAGAATCTGCAACCAGTGAAGGAGGCCTGGCCGTGCATCTAGCTGAATCTGTATGGTGATAATGAGAGAGACCCCCGACAGTCACACAGCCGATAGGAAGCTGGTAATGGTGGATCTGGTTTCTCACTTGCTGAAAACTCTCCATGCCGCCTAGGCTGCGGTGCCTTCTTGCATTCCCCTAGAGCAGCTCGGTTCCTGCTCTCAAGCAGTCTAAAGAGGTCTCCTCCCCGGAGGTTTTTTATGTGCTCATCCAGCATTCTTCTCTCTCTCCTAGCCGGCTGGAACTTGTAGTCTGCAGCAGTCTGGCTTTAATGCATATCCTGGCTCCTCAGACCACATATCCCACCATCCCTTGCTCTCAGTTTTGGTCTCTGCTTGCTCTGCATTTAGGAGATGACACAGTGTCCAGGCTGAGCACTAGAGGGAAACAGGCTCACTGAAGCTGATGTTACAGAATGTCCCATGATGACACAGGCAAAGTTAGCCAGCACCTGGTTACATCCTCCCCCCCCACTTGAAATATTTGGTACTCCAAAGAGGAAGAAATTTCACAAGGTATTATTTTAATTATTAATTGGCAGTAAAGTCAACACACACATTATAACAACATCAGCCATAAATCAAATTCAACAACAATTTGCATACTTCAGGATTTTGCTGAAACCATTTATATACAACTTCAGTTAACTCGTAGTCAGTCTGTTTACAGGCCAGGGCTATTGCCGTGACCCACCCAATAGTGTCAGAAGGGAAGTTAGGTTGCCCCCTACCCAATGAACAGTAGTGGTGTCCGACACTGGATTCTGCCATTGGATAGTGAGTATTAGTCCATCTGAGTTTTCCCTGTAGGATATCATATGTTTCTTGGGAGGGTTTATATTTTGCCTCAGTTGGATAGATGAGAAGTTGTCAAACACAGAGGTGGAGTCTATGTCCAGATTTCCAGCAGTGGCAGAACTGAAGGATTTCAAAGAGGGATTAACTGAATCAAATTTAGGGAAGGAAGGTTCTGTAGATGCGATATCAGGATTTGTAGAATTTTGGCCTCAATGAGATTCCACATTTTCTAGTGGGATTTTTACTACAGTCCAATCTAGAACAAATACAAAGAGATTTATGAGCTAAAACTTACCAACTAGCCAGCAACTAACTAAATTGGCCTGTCTAACAATATGCATTAAGAACAGGGGTTTAATCTGCACACATTACAAATACATGTGTAAACTACAGGCCCCATCAAGGCACCCTGTTTTCTGTACTCCTAACTTTAACTTCTGAGAGTCTCTACAATAGAAGCACATCTAGTTTAATGGATAGGCAGAGGGCAGGTGAGCTTATGCATCTAAGTGCAAATGTGTGCAGAATAATCCCATTCTTAATGCATATTGCTAGACAAGTCAATTCGGTTGGTTGCTGTCTGGTTGGTAAGTTTGAAGTGGGGGCAGTGGCCACTTGTTTGTAACAGTCTAATCTAGGTTGCAACAGATCTCCATCATTGAAACTGATCAGATCTTCAACACCCCCTTCATTAGACAGGCTAACTATCTAGATCCTAACTTCGCCTTCAGGTGGAGGTAGAATTTCCATTCCTGAACTCAAAGATCACCTTCTCTCTTCCTCAACTACATGAGGGTCAAAGTTGGTTTCTTAGGTTAAGGGCCATAGCCAGTGGGTCACTATTGCCTCATCTTCGCTGTCCTCATCTTCCACTATTGGGTGTTTGCTCTGATTGGTGGGGATTCATTACTCAGGGGGGTCGTTGTCAGAGATACTCGGACGGCGTTGAAAAAGAGAAGCAAATGGTTCCGATGCCACATTTTCAAAGAGCCTGTTTTCCCTTCAGGGCAGATTTGATACACTGGCAGCCCGGGAAGTTGCTTGCAGATGATGTAAGGTTGGGGTCGCCAGTGATCTGCTAACTTGAGCTTCCCAAGAACCCCTTGTTTCCTCAGCAACACACAATCTCCCGGCTGAAGATCTTGCACTTTTACTTTGTTCCTCTGCTCATAAATAGTAGCATTCTCTTCCACTTTCTCATAAGCCTGTTTTAGGTTCTTCCACAGTCTACATATCCTTTATAGGAAGCTAGGGAGGTGTGATCCGTGGACGTTTCCGAAAGCCAGATCAACTGGTAGTTGAACCTCTCTTCCAAACATTAGCCTGTAGGGAGAGTACTCAGTGGCATCATTCCTTGTGCTTTTGTATGCATGAATGATGGCAGCAATGTGGTTACCCCAGTGTGGTTGCTTCTCAAAAGGTAAAGTTCGTAGCATGTTCAGTAGAGTACGGTTAAGTACATCAGGCTTTGGGTTGCCCTGTGGGTGATAAGGAGAGGTCCTGAATTTCTTTATGCCTAGCACCTGGCATAACTGGTGCACAAGTTTGCTCTCAAACTCTCTGCCTTGATTAGAGTGTATTAGCATAGGCAGGCCATAATGCAAAGAACTTCTCCACTAAGACTTTCACCACCATGGTGGCTTGTTGGTCTTTGTGGGGTAAGCTTGTGTGTATCAGGGGAAATGGTCGGTTACCACCATAACATTGCTTTCCCCACCAGCATCGGGTTCCAGGCCTAGAAAGTCAATGCAAATTAGCTCTAAAGGCCCTTGACTTTTTATATGTCCCATTGGTTCAACTTTGACTGGCAAGGTCTTCCTTTGGATACACGGTAAATAGAAGTGACTATAGCGCTCTACTTCAATTCTCATGTTAGGCCAATTGAACCTATCTCTTACTAATCTAAAGGTCCTATCTGGGCCTAAGTGTCCATGTTCATGATAAAACGCAGCCAGCACAGTTTGTGTTTTTCTTTCTGAAGGAATAGCTGCCACTTTTCTTCGGAGTCCTCAGCAGGGCTCTTTCTGTACAACAGTCCACCTTTCATCTGTAACCAGTTCCATTCACGATGCACTATTTAGGAATTCGTGACAGCACTCTTCAACAGCAGACTAAGGATTTATTTTGTTAGTGCTTTCATCGTCAAATGAAACAGCAAATCCTCATTTTGATCCAACTTTAGATCTTTCTTGGACAGCTGAGGAAGCAACAGGTCAAGTTACAATGGCACTTCGGTATTCCAGAGGGGGTGACTCATAAGGATTCAGCTCCAACAGCCCCCTTTGGTCTCTGGGCAATGACCTGGCACAATGATCACACTCCTTCAGATTTCACATAGGTCCAGTCCTTCGACTCTCTGACCTGTGAGCCCTCCGGGACAAAGCATCGGTATCTGTTTTCTGCTCCGGATTAATACTTCAGACTGAACTGAAATCCAGACAGGCCTGCCAGCCATTGATGCCTGGTAGCATCCAGCGCAGCTGAGGACAACAAGAACGTTAAAGGATTATTATCCGTTTTTACCACGAAAGAGGCTCCGTACAGATAATCTCTCAACTTGTCCACTACAGCTCACTTTAGAGCAAGAAACTATAACTTGTGTACAGGATAGTTCTTTTCAGACTGGGTCAAACTTCGACTCACATATGCTATGGTCCTAAGCCCACCATCCTGTTCCTGGTATAGAACTCCACCCAGCCCCTCTTGGCTGGAATTCCACATAAAGCTTGTATGGCTTGGCTGGGTCTGCATAGGCCAGTACTGGTGCTTCTGTGAGGCTTCTCTTGAGGTGATGGAAAGCTTGTTCATATTGAGGGGTCCATTGCTCTTGTATAGACTCCTTCACCCTCCACCTCATTCTTAAGCAACTTGTTAAGTGGCTAGGCAATCTTCACAATGTTTACCACAAACCTCCAATAATAGGAGCAGAACACAAGGAAAGATCTCAGCTCCTTCACAGTTCTCGGTCGGAGCCAAGTAGTAACCGCTTCTAGCTTATTCAGGCAAGCAGCAATGCCTTTTGCGGAAACTACTTGCCCTAGGTAGGTGAAAAGAAGTTTGGTAGAACTGGCACTTCTCTAAAGTCAACTTCAGCTCCTCTTCATGAAGCCCCTCTTCATGAATCCTCTCAAAGACTTTCTCAAGGTATGCTTCATGCTCCTTAGGTCCTTTCCATCAGCCCCTGGAACCTGGCCCATTCTGTTGAAATCCTAGAACCTCAGCCTGCAAATAAACACTGTCTTCTCCCTATTCTCAGGGTGCATAGGGATCTGGTAGTATCCACACTTCAAGTCCAACACACTAAAAACACCTTGCCCCGGACAGACACTAAAGGCATTTTCTACACAAGGGGTGGTGTACTGATCAAGGTCCTCCTTTATAAAGTTGGGTAATCGATGCACATCAGCAGCATCCCACTTTTCTTCATGAAAGGGGAAGCATAAGGGCTCCTGGACTCCTGAATGACTCCTGACTTCTTCAGCGCAGCCAGCTGCTGCCTGAGATCTTACAGATCACTGAGTTGTACTCGCCTTGCTCTTTCTCAGAATGGTTTATCACACAACGGCCAGTGTGTTGAATGTTTCCGTCTTCCCCAATACGGATGGACTAAAAGGTGGTCTTGATTGGGATGTATCCATCGTAAAGCAATTTCTCAGATCCAAATCCCCAAAATCTCCAGCTCATCCAGCTTACACAAGGCAATATGCATTAAGTGTTTGTTATAGAAGTATCTGTGCAACAATGCCACTTGTGCTCTGGTATCCAGTAATGCTTTGGTAAAGAAGCCTTCCACTTGCACTGACACAATAGGAGAAGGGCCTATAAGTCTTTCTGGCAGGTAAACTTGCTTTTTAGTGTGAGCTAGGTTCCCTCCTTTCCTTACTAACTGCTACGAAGACCTAACAGCGGCCTTGGGATGTGATAAAGCATTGACTCTCTGTGTCAATTTTCCCAATTTAGATGGTTTGCTATCTGGCTTGAGTGGGGGTGTAGTTACATGCCCTAAAGTCTTCTTCCTGCGCTGCGATCGAGTCTTCCCATTCTTTCCACTTTTAGAACTCTTGACTTTGTCAAGGGTTCTCAGCTGACTCCTTCACTGAGACCCCTTGAAGTTTCCCGCCTCCTGAGAAAAGAAGAATTTCTGTAAGGGCTTTGGTACCTTGGCTGTAAGATCTGGTTCAACCTTCTTCCGAGGGCACGGAGAAATGCCCCGGTTCTCCACTTCTTTAAATCAGGCTTAGCTATTTGCATTTTGGTCTGAGTCTCTATTACTCATAGCAAGGTCTGTTGCATCTTGTCCTGGATCTGAACAACTTGAGAGAGCAGCTCAACTGGGGCTGTCTCACGGACAGACTTGACAATGAGAGGTTTTTAATATTCTTCCGCCTGTGTCTCCTCATTGCTATCCTCCGCAAGAACACTCTTTTCCACCTGAGTCATCCGACACCTCCTCCATTTTGGATTTTGATAGCTCTTTAGATCCCTGATTCTTTTCATCTAGCAACGCTTCTTCCTTACTTCTTTTACCAGCTCAGGGTAGGTAGGGAACACTTGCATTACCTTAAGCAACATACGCAGTGCAATTGGGTCATTGATGAATTGGTTCGAAACTGACTTTGTCATTATTACGGGGATCAATCTCTTTCTTCAGAATGATCTGGTGCAGAATTCGATCCACTCGGTTAATGTATTTGGAAAGCCTCTCACCTTTACTTTGATAGGTGTGCTTGAATTTGTATATCAGATCTGGGAGCTTTTCCACTCTGCCATACACAGCATACAAAGCTATAATGTAATCCATAGCAACGCAGTCATGTTTCCCCATCCTCAGACTGTGGATCACTTCAGCTGCTAGGCTTCTAAGACTCTCATTTCGTTTCTGTGTTTTCACCACTTTTGGGACACTCCACTATTCCACCGCGTGTATAACCTAACCCATCCAACTTTCAAATTCTTTCTCTCCAGCAGGGATTGGAATTCCGCCCTGAGAAGAATGAACCAAAGCTTCCTTTATCCTTCATGGACTGAAGCTGTATTATTTTTCACTAAGCTCTCAACCAGCTTGCTCGTGTTTGTATAGAGGGAGGCAGGTGGCAGGCTGGCTGCAGGTATATCAGCTTCCACTGACATGGGACTTTTTGACCTGATCTGTGAGCGATCCTCTTCCAGGTTTCCAATCGGCAACAATGGTATTATTTGAGCCTCGACCCTGCTGCCAAACTCACAGAGTCCTTCTGAAAACAAGCTGGTATAGCCACTCTCCACTCCCAACAAGGCACGGATGCAATCTAGGCTGAACTCCATTTTCATATCAATGAGATAGGCCCCAGGCTCTGGCACTGCCTTCCTCACCAGCTGCCACACTTCCCCTTCCTTCCATTTGCTTCCAGGTATATCCACCACTGTACACAGCTCCAGTCAGCTACCTTGATGCTGACCCCAAGTGGCTGCTGCGGCGCAGTTCTTTTTCATTCTTCATCTCCTGGCTCATCACACTGCTTGCTAGGGTCAACCATGAGGGGTATCGCGAACGAGTCCCCAAATGTAGTGCCACCCCCGTGAAGGCCACTGGATGATGACTGACCCCAAAGGTTGCCCTGACCTTGCAAGGCTCCTGACACATCTGATGCCCTGGGTCGGACATGTTTCAAAGTGATAATGTAATTACACAGACACCAGACTGTAGCACATTTAACAAGTATTTTACAAAATGCTAAGAAAATCACAACACATAAAAAAGTAGTACCCAGTAGGTCCCCAGGCATAAAAGGGAAAATAATGACCTTTTATGTCAATCCTGATGCCATGGACCCAACAAACTTTGCGGCACAATTATAAAACAACAAGTTACAAGAAATGCAAAACTTAATCTCTGAGTGGAGTTCCCTTTAAAGTGTGCCGATGGTGTATACAGAGTCCTTTAAGTGGGCGAGGGGGGCAAGGAGTCCTTGTGATGTAGATGTTCAGTGTCTTCAGCTAGCCCAACTAGGGCCCAGAAGGATTGCTGCGCAATGGCAACTAGCAACAGAAAATAGCATGTGCTAAGTGTTTCCTTTTTGAGGCTTTAATGTAAAAAGATGGGATGTGTCTTTGTAGGGTGTGCACAGGGTGGGACCCTTGCTCTCAGCTGTGGTCTCTGCTTGCTCTGCATTCAGGAGATAACACAGTGTCCAGTAATTGAACTTTTTTCAATTATTTATCTAGTTTGTTTTTCTTTTTATGAAGCCTTGCATTTCAAAACAGCCTTTGTTTTGGCCTTTTTTGCTGCATTAAGGATATCAGAGTTATTACTAATAAGAGAGGTGGGTCAGGGTTATATTTTAACCACTTCATCCCAGGAAGGTTTTACTTCCTTAATAACCAAGCCATTTTTTGCGATACGGCACTGCGTTGCTCTAACTGACAATTGCATGGTCGCGCAACGCTTTACCCAAATAAAATTGATGTTTTTTTCCCCCACAAATAGAGCTTTCTTTTGGTGCTATTTGTTCACCTCTGCAGTTTTTTTTTTTTTTTTTTTTTTTTTTTTTACGCTATAAACAAAAGAACCACAATTTTGGAAAAAAAAAAAAAACAATATTTGTTACCCTCTGCTATAAAACATACCCATTAAAAAAATGTAAAAAATACAAATTTTTCATCAATTTAGGTCAATATGTATTCTGCTACATATTTTTGGGGGGAAAAAATCGTAAGCGTAATAAGTGTATATTGATTGGTTTGCGCAAAAGTTATAGCGTCTACAAACTATGGGATACATTTTTGGACTTTTTATTTTTTTAAATTGTTTTTATTAGTAATGGCGGCGATCAGTGCTTTTAATCGGAACTGTGATATTGTGGCAGACAAATCTGACACTAAGTGGCACTTTTTGGGGACCAGTGACACCAATACAGTGATCAGTGCTAATAGAAATGCACTGTTACTGTATAAATTACACTGGCAGGGAAGGAGTTAACACCAGAGGCAATCAAGGGGTTAAGTGTGCTCCTAGGGAGTGCTTTCTAACGAGTGGATGCACTGCAGGAAAAGAGAGATCTAAGCTGAAACACAAGATCTCTCTTTCCCCCCCCTGACAGAACAGCAGTCTGCCTTGTTTATGTTCTGTCATTTTGCCGAACAATCGGTGGGTCCAGGTGGCCATCGGGACCACCGGACCCTCTGGCCATCGCGACCACCGGACCCTCTGATTGGCTCCCACTGTGTCAAAATCTCATGCACAAAATTATGTGATTTTGCGCAGCCAGGCCGCCGGGCTGCTCTGCCGCAGTATATATGTGGCAAGTGGCCTGGAAGTCGTTAAAAATATAGTTCTTTCCCCCAGTAGTATAAAAAATGAATAATAAGGAAATCCATAACTGACCAAAGTCAAAAACTGGCTCAATCTACAAGCTTGTGCTAATCCTTGCATTTGCCCTGTTAAATTGACTTCTGAATTTCTTCAGAGTAGACCTCCTGGTTCAGATACTTTTCTAATTCATGAAGATAACTCTCCTCTCATGAATTTTCAATTTCATTCTGATTTTTAAAAAAATGCATTACTAAATTAGGATTTCAGGATTTTACATTTTCATCACATTCCTTCCGTATAGGCGCAGCTATATAAGCTGCTAGATTGGGCCTTAAAGATACTTTTATAAAAAAGTTGGGTAGGTGGAATTCACTAAGATTTAATTTGTACAGTATATCTGCCCTAACTTGTCTCTTTGATTTTCCAGATAACAAAAAATGTATTTGGATTGTTGGACACTCCTTTTTTTTACTGGGCTCACAAGAGCGCTTCCCAACAATGTTATACTGAAAATCTTGGCATGCATTCTAACCAATTTCAGGTTTTTTGGAAAGGAGTAAAGAGGTCTTCAGTGGTTCAATCTTTAATTTCATTTATCCAGGGTATTCCAACATTGGCTTGTCCCTTCTATTTTAGTAATCCATTTGGGAGGGAATGATATAGGAAGAGTTAGGAGGACCCTAGACTTGTTATTTATCATAAAAACATGACTTGCAGCATTTTAAGATTGCATTTCCCAATGCTACAATCATTTCTCGAGATTGTTCCTCAGTTAATGGTATTCTGCTGTCCAATATAAGCCTTGATATTTTTAATGCAGGACTACAATCCTGCATAGAAATGGCCGCGGTTTTGGTGTAAGTCAATCCTTGTTTTGCATAACAAGTCCCGGCTTGGTGGTGACGGTTGTTTAACCACTTAAGCCCCGGAGGATTTGGCTGCTAAAGGACCAGGGGTTTTTTTGCGATTTTTTACTGCGTGACTTTAACGGACAATTGCGCGGTCGTGCGACGCTGTACCTAAACGAATTTGACGTCCTTTTTTTCCCACAAACAGAGCTTTCTTTTGGTGGTATTTGATCACCTGTGCGATTTTTTGATCACGCGCTATAAACAAAAAAAGAGCGTAAATTTTGCAAAAATAACAATATTTTTCACATTTTTTTATATGAAATTCCCCAAAAAAAAAGTAAAAATCAAAATTTTTTAACATTTTTCGGCCAATTTGTTTTATGCTACCTATGTTTGGTAAAAAAAATCGCAAAAAGCGTATTTTGATTGGTTTGCGCAAAAGTTATCGCGTTTACTAACAAAGGGAAAGATTTTTGTCATTTTTGGTGTTTTTTTTTTTTAACGCGTAATGGCGGCGATCTGCGATTTTTTTTTTTTCGGTACTGCGACATTGCGGCAGACAGATCGGACCCTTGACTGACATTTTTGACACTTTTGGGGGTACCAGTGACATTACTGCAGTAATCAGTGCTATACATATGCACTGTTACTGCAAAAATGACACTGGCAGGGAAGGGGTTAACTTTATTGGACAGGGAGGGGTTAAGTGTGTCCTAGGGGCGTGATTCTAACTGTGTAGGGACATTCCTATTGGTGTAAAAGCAAAGATCAACCGTTCTACATAGTAGAACGGACAGATCTTCACTTTTACACAGGGAGAACTGACAGGCAGCTTGTTTACACAAGCTGCTCTGTCTTTCTCCCTTCACAGGAGCGATCGCAGTGTGACTGGCGGACATCGAGTCCGCCGGTCACATGCACTGACTTGTCTGTGAACGAGCCGCGGCGGGCGCGCGCCTCGGCGGGCGCGCGCCCGCCCGCGATAGGCTCGCAAGTCAGTGACAGGCGAGTGACGTACCGATATGTCACTCTGCCTGGCCGGGGCTGACCGCCGCAGTATATAGTCGTGCGGCGGTCGGCAACCGGTTAATAATTTGATTGAATTATTTATGCTCGAGTTATAAGGACTGAGCACTTTAGGCTCCGTTCACATGTAGGCGTTTTGGGGCGTTTTTGGGGAGTTTTTCTGCTCTAGGGTCAGCTCTCAAAACGCCCAACAAGGCAAATCCTATTAATTTCAATGGCCCCTGTTCACACCGGAGCGTTTTTACGCTGTGAGCAAAACGCCCAACACTCAAAAAAGTACATGAGCTTCTTTTTGGGCAGATTACAGGCGTTTTCCATTGGTCTCTATTCAATCTAAAAATGCCTGCACAAAAAAAGCCTGTAAATCGCGGTAAAATCGCGGTAAAATCACTGTAAAAAACGCGCGAAAACGCTACGCTCAGGTGTGAATGTAGCCTTATTGTTTGTTTATATAATTTGATATTGTAATAAAATTTAATTATTTAATAAATTAACTTTATTTAACCAATAAAGTAACACAGCCACATTTATTTCATTTACATTTGGTGCATTTGTCTTAGGCTAAGTTCACATGTAGGCGTTTTGGGGCGTTTTTGGGGAGTTTTTCTGCTCTAGGATCAGCTCAAAAAACGCCCAACAATACAAATCCTATTCATTTCAATGGCCCCTGTTCACATCTGAGCGTTTTGACGTTTTAAGCAAAACGCCCAACTCTCAAAAAAGTACATGAGCTTCTTTTTGGGCAGATTACAGGCGTTTTTATTTTTTTCCATTGGTCACTAGTCAACCTAAAAATGCCTGCACAAAAACGCCTGTAAAAACGCCTGTAAAACGCATGAAAAAACGCCCATAAAAACGCTTGAAATAACGCCTTAAAAATGCCTGTAATTAGCAATGCCAAGATGTGAACATAGCCTTAATGTCTTAAATATTGCAGCCTGCCATCCCATGACAAAAAGGGGGCTCAATTCATTTGGACCCACTTTTCATGGGCTTGCGGCTGCTTTTTCAATTGTCCTAAAGTGGCAACAGTTATCGCGCTACGAGTTTGTTATTGCCCCTTCAAGTAATCCTTCTAGGCTTTTCCAGAAGTTTCCTGAATCCTGGCATTCCATATAAAAAGGACTTTTTCCAGCAGCTTCTCCTCAAAGTGGTCGGTGACAGCACAGCGAACTCCCCTTCCTCCCACCCTTTGTCGCAGACACTTTAAGCATATTGTCACCTTTTATGAAAGAGGGACTGTTGTTTAATAATTTAATTGAATTATTTATGCTCGCGTCATAAGGGCTTTGCTTATATAATTTGATATTTCAATAAAACTTACATTTTTAATCATTTTATTTTACCAATAAAGTATTTATTCCATTTAAGTTTTATGCATTTGTCTTTATTCGAAAAATTGCATCCTGCAATCCCATGTAGAGGAGCCTGGGGAGAAGATGTCAGTGGCTGGTGAGGGAGTTTCTGAACACTGCATTGCTGGTTTGGAGTTGAGTATAGTTCCATTTTAGGAGAGTTTGCTTTGTTTATGTACACGAATATTGATTTTAATGTATTTTTTATTATATATATATATATATATATATATATATATATATAGTTTTAACATTTGCGCAACTACCATGGAAAGCAAAAATTAGCAGCATTAGCTTTTAAAGATTTCAGTATATATATTTTACATACAACATTGTTTTGATAAAAATGTAGGCAACCACCATAGGGTCTAAAATATAAACAGCTCCATCTTTTAATTCTACACATCCTGCACTTTCGTAAAATATATAATTTGGAGGGGAGAGGGTGTCTAACAAATAACAAGGCTGCACATTTTTATTTTTTTTATTTATTTGTTTGGTCCTAAAATACAAAACCACTTTATATTTTCAAACCTGTTAATACACATTTAATATTGCTGACCTGCAACTAGTAAAGAAATAAGGAGGTCTGACACTTTTCTGACATTTATTTAAAGCTTATTTATTTTTGGCCTGTGATTCAAAAGTATTTAGACACAGCAGGCAACCATCATTTTTAGAAGGAGACCAACAATAGCAGGCTTTATTCTTGCCCCAAGACTAATCCTGGCCATACACGCACAGAATTCCAGCCGTTTGCAGACTGAACGATTATTCGTCAGTCGAAAGCTAATTGGCCACTAACTTACAGAATAAACTCTTTCACATAATCGTTTTCATGATCATAATGATCGTTCCATAACATGCATAATACGAGTCAGAATATTATTTTCCTTTCAATTTTACCATACACGTAACAACTTTTGTAGAAACTATAAAAGTTTTCGCTATGGATCCATCGACATTAGCCAGGCACAGGATTGAAATTGTCGGTAAACTTGTCTTCACTAACGGCCCGATTTTCGAACAATCTTTCCTAAAACGACCATTTTCGGCCGAAATTCTGTGCGTGTATGGCCAGCATAAGTCACTTCAAATCCTCCTTCTAGCCACTACATGTTAGTGAAAGAAAGAGTTTGTTTGGACTAGCTTATTTTAAGTTTAAGGTTTACTAAAGCCTAGAGTTAAGCTTTGGGGGGGGGGGCAGGGGGAAGTATGTGATGTAAGGGGGATGCTATGCTGTAGGGCTTACATGTGAAGGAGACTGGGATGTAATGGGGGAACTGTGATGTGAAGGGAAGACTGTGTTGTATGGGGAGGCGATGATGTGAGGGGGGGCTGAGGGCACTGCTGTAAAGGTGGGGGGTTTGTTGTAAAAGGAGAGGAGGAAATATGATGTGAAGGGGCTCTGTGATTTGAAAGGGGGACTGAGGACACTGCTGTAAAGGTGGGGGGTTTGTTGTAAAAGTAGAGGAGGAAATATCATGTGAAGGGGCTCTGTGATGTGAAAGGGGGACTGAGGACACTGCTGTTAAGGAGGGCTGTGATGTGAACAGGGGACTGAGGACATGGATGTTGAGGGGGAAGCTGTGACACAAAGGGGGGACAGTGATGTATAGGGGAAGCTGTATTATGAATGGGAGAATGAGGACACTGATGTAAAGGGAAGGCTGTAATGTGAAGGGGAACTGTGGTGCAAAAGGGAGGCTCTTCTGTGACGCAGACTGATATAAAGGAGTGGCGTGTAATGTAAAATAGGGACTAAGGACACTGGTGTAAAGTGGGAAGTGGGCTATAATGTAAGGGAGGCGTTGTGATGTGAAGGATTTGAGCCTTGGAGGAAACATGAGAATCAGACCGCTGCTTGAACAAAATTTTACCGACCAGACCTCTGTGTATTTTAGTTTAATACAGAGGCCTAGAGCAGGGGCTCTAGGAAAGGCTACCCTTTATCTTGACTTCAGGGAGGTCCCTTCAGTTCTGAATTCTGCCTTCTTCATATTGCTTTTTCATTCCTTGACATTAATTTTGCTCCCTAATCTTAAAGTGTATCTAAACAAAAAACTATTATTAGATTGCAGCTTACCTGTGCTTAGATCTGGTTGCTGCAAGTATTTTGATTGTAAAGCTACATTCACACCTGAGCGTAGCGTTTTCGCGCGTTTTTTACCGTGATTTTACAGCGATTTTTACCACGATTTTACCGCGATTTTTACCGCGATTTACAGGCGTTTTTTGTGCAGGCGTTTTTAGATTGAATAGAAACCAATGGAAAACGCCTGTAATCTGCCCAAAAAGAAGCTCATGAACTTTTTTGAGCGTTGGGCGTTTTGCTTACAGCGTCAAAATGCTCAGATGTGAACAGGGGCCATTGAAATGAATAGGATTTATCTTGTTGGGCGTTTTTAGAGCTGATCCTAGAGCAGAAAAACTCCCCAAAAACGCCCCAAAACGCCTAGATGTGAACGGAGCCTAAAGGCTTTTTCTCTTTATTTATATTTTTATTCTGCAAGTAACACACTTTCTGTCCTTCCTTGGATACACTTATATTTCTAGTGTATCTATTGAGAGAGCAGTGGTTGTCACACACGCTAGACATCAAACATGTCTGCCTTTGTTTATCTCAAATACATGATAGTTAATGAAGTCAGTAACAGATACACAGAGCACTAATGGACTTGTACCTAGTGGCATTTTTAATCATTTAAAACCATTTTTAATAATAAAATAAAAAAAAATAAAAAATCTAAGTTTTTACACTACA
This sequence comes from Pelophylax lessonae, assembly GCF_965119305.1. NCBI lineage: Eukaryota > Metazoa > Chordata > Amphibia > Anura > Ranidae > Pelophylax > Pelophylax lessonae. The sequence goes on from NC_138778.1 coordinate 88,131,124, forward strand.
AGAGGCTTCCTCTCTACTTTTTTCCATGTATCATCCAATGAACTAAGTAGAGAAGAACTGGGGATCGCTTAAAGCCTGGAGCCGGTTAGAAGGCCAGGATAGGTCCTGAGGTGACCAGCAAAGCATTTGTGACTCCTCTTTACTGTACAATAAGAGGGCCATTGGAGTCCGGAGAGTGCGGTGTGTGTGTCACATGAGCACGAGGTGGAATATCAGTGTAAGTGTCTCAATTGGACATAGGCGCACTAAGCACCGGTGTTGAGCACATTTAATTTTCCGCTCTCAGGATGTAACCAAGACATTATATTTCTGCTAGGATCAACAGCTATTTTCCATACTTGCTGAAAATGTTCTTAGCCTGGAAAAAAAAAAAACGACAACTTTGCTTCTGGAAGTGGGAAATATGTGGCAAACGCAAAAGGGCAGAAAACAAATGTTCTGCGGCCTGTATAATTTAAGAGCACGTCATCACACTTTGAGAAAAAGCTTTCAGCACTTTTTGGTATTTACATCATAGCCACAACTTTTTGCATGAACCAAGATAAATTCACTAGACTCATTCAATCAAAACATCAAGTAACAATATAACGAGGTTTATGAGAAAATTACGGTGGTCTTTTTAAAGTATCATATACGCTTGTCAGGGAAGCTTCCTTCAGTGACAGCTGAATCCAGTCTTACCTTCAGTCTTGCACAATTGTACAGGCTCCTCTTCTGTACCGAAATTGGTTACTTTGATTTCACTGCACACCGTGAGCTTCTTACCATGTGCATTAGAACCTGCAGCAAATCAGACAGAGCCCGTCTCAATTCCTGGCTGGAGGATGTCCATCATCATCTTACATTTTACTTCCCAGCTTTATTGTCCGAAGGTCCACCCTCCAAACTGACAACCACCCATTAAGGCACATTGATATTTTGCATAAATGAGGCATGGGGATGTGATGTTATCAGGAAGCTATGTTCAGCAACTTATTTACCCCTCCCACCAGCCATGAACTGTCTGCATTGCAAAAAAAGCAAAGAGCTCTAAGTGATGATATCATTGGGTCTAAAATAAGGTATAGAAAGAAAATGGAAAGGTTTTATTTAAAAATCTTGTTAGCATATTGACGAGGAGGGAAATAAAAGCAAAATATAAACATCTTAAACTTTAGGTCCCAAGACAGACAGCAAAGGCTAAAGCAGCGCATTTTTAATATAATGTTTTATCATTTACCAATTGCAGGAGACTCCTTGGGGCTGGAAAGAGGCTCATGGATAAGGATAGGAGAGCTGAAATTACGCCGAAAGGATGTGGACTAAAAAGAGAGAAATTTAAGAAAATAATAAAGAAAGAGTTGGTTAACATGATGAAGTTGCCTTATCAGTCAAGTCAGTATGCAGTATAAGAATCAGTGCAACTGATAATTACAAAACCTAGGTAGCCAGGTTGTAAAATAAATACATAAATAAATAAACACACAAGTCCATCCAGTTCAAATAATAAAATAAAAAAACAAAATAGATAAAAAAATAAAAAACAAATATAAATCCTCCAAATACCTAATCCTATACCCACTGCGGATTCAGGGGAAGGCCAAAACCCCCAAGAAGCAATTGGATATTCCCTGGATCAACTGTTCCTGATGTTATTAGCTGTAAATGTTAGTATCCAGTTATAGTTTTTTTCATTTAGGAATGCATCCGGCTCTCTTTTTTTTTTTTCAAAACAACTAGTTTCTAGTTTGGATGCTCTTTTCTGCACCTTCGTTAGTTCTCCGATGTGATTTTTGTGATCAGGTGCCTATAACTGAACTGCATATTCCAGATCAGGTCTTTAATAATGACAGTTGCCCAATTCGATGTGCTTTGGCTTGCAAACTGGAGATATCCTCTAAGGACATTATTCCACGACATAACTAGTGTCAGCTGCAAACACTGAAATGGTACTTTTCGTCCTGCATCTACACAATCAAGGTGGAAAGAGGAATCCTCCCCGCTGGGACATTGTACTCTGACAGGGAGTTGTCTGCACTGTCAGAATGCACTGATTAGTGACAGCAGCCAATTGACTGCAGCTGGCCGATCAAGAAAAATTTTCCAACAAGCTTGTTCGATATAAGTCGATCTAATGATTGATTTCTGTTGAACAGGCATGGCCACACATGGATTGAAATTCTTCTGAACGAGGATACATTTTGATCCATCTATGGGCCAAACTTTACTTACACATTAGCAATGTGTGGGGAACCTTGTCAAATGCTTTTGCAAATTCCCTGTATACTATATCCATAGCCATTCCTTTGTCTAAGTTTTTGCTTATCTCCTCATATAAAGAAATCAGACTTGTTTGTCTATTGCTGTCTATTGCTTAAAATATTGTTTTCTAGCAAAACTTCTATGTGGTCTTTTATTCAATTCTCCAGTATCTTTCCTACTGTAGAAGTTAAACTAACTGGTCTGTAGTTACTTGGTAAAGACTTTGATACCTTGTTCCATTTAGCCACCACATTGGCCTTGCATCATTCCAGTGGAACCACACAAGTTTTTAAAGAGTCTCTAAAAATTAGAAACAATGGCTTTGAAATAACAAAGCTCAACTCTTAGAGGTATAAGCCATCTGGTCCAAGGCCCTACTCACTTTTATTTTGTCTAAATGTCTGGACCATATCAATTTTGATCCATTTTGGGTCAATTCTATTCCCATTATGGACTTGAGCTCCCACATTTTCCATTGTATACACAGAGCAGAAGATGGTATTTAATACATTTGCCTTCCCTTTGTCCCCAGTCACCAACTCAAAATTATCTTGTAAAGGGCCTACATGCTTATGTCTGACCTCTTTACTATTAATCTATTTGAAAATGTTGGGGGGTTTGTTCTACTCTCTTTTGTAAACCTATTGTTCACGTTGAATTTTTGATTTCTTTTGACATATTCTGTTCTATTCTATCTAACTTTTAGATGATGATACTATTCCTTATTTTTATATTTTTAAATGCTCTTTACTTATTATTTATCGTTTTTTACCTTTGGCCACGGGCCACACAGACTTTTTTTTAGCTTTTTAAACGTATTGCCTATGGGAATATACTGTATTTTGCAGTGTTTTTGCATCGATTTGAAGCATTCCTATTTCTGTTCTGTGTTCTTTATTGACAATATTCTCTCTCAGGCTAGATCTTGAAGAGCAGCCCTCAGCCTTGGAAGATGTGCCTTTTTAACCACTTGCCGACTGCCGTCAGTAGATTTACTGTGGCAGTCAGCCCCTCACAGACAAAACGACGTAGGTCTATGTCGCTAGCCTGTGAGGCTCTGGGGAGTGAGCGCGTGCCGCCGAATGCGCGCTCCCGCTCAGTCACGGACCCCCCGCGCGTGTGCCCGGTGGGCACTCGCGATCGTTCGTGACACCGGGAGAAAGGCAGGCGGCTAATGTAAAGCCGCCTGTCATTCTCCCCTGTGTAAAAATGGTGATCATAAAGTTCTACTATGTAGGACCGTTGATCACTGTTCTTACACAACTAGCCACAGCCAATCACAGTAAGAATCACGCCCCTAGGGACACACTTAACCCCTCCCTCTCAAAAAAAGTTAACTCCTTCACTGCCAGTGTCATTTTTACAGTAACAGTGCATATGTATAGCACTGATTACTGTAGTAATGTCACTGGTAACCCCAAAAGTGTCAAAAATGTCAGTTAAGGGTCCGATCTGTCCGCCGCAATGTCGCAGTCCCACAAAAAAAATCGCAGATCGCCGCCATTACGCGTTAAAAAAAAAACAACAAAAATGACAAAAATCTTTCCCTTAGTAAAAGCAATAACTTTTGCGCAAACCAATCAAAATACGCTTTTTGCGATTTTTTTTTTTTTTTTACCAAAAATATGTAGCATAAAGCTAATTGGTCTAAAATGTTAAAAAATTTTGATTTTTTAAATTTTTTTGGGGGAATTTTATATAAAAAAAATGTTATTTTTTCAAAATTGACGCTCTTTTTTTGTTTATAGCGCATGATCAAAAAATCGCACAGGTAATCAAATACCATCAAAACAAAGCTCTGTTTGTGGGAAAAAAAGGACGTCAAATTTGTTTAGGTACAGCGTCGCACGACCGCGCAATTGTCCGTTAAATTCACGCAGTGCCGAATCGCAAAATAGGCCCTGGTCAGGAAGGGGGTAAAATCTTCCGGGGCTTAAGTGGTTAAAATGTAGTGTTTGCATCTTTCATGCATGTGCATGTTGTTTAGAGCTTCCATTAAATTAAATCATGTTATGGGCACTACTACCCAGATGTTCTCCTATATGATCATTATTGAAAAGTAAAGTCTGGACAGAATTATAGAAATAGAAGAGGTTTTTTTACATTAGATGAAAAAAGTGCAGACAACAGGAACTTAAAGTGGTTCTAAAGTCTAAAGTGTTTTTTATCTTAATACATTCTCTGCTTACTCGTGCTGTGTGTATTTATAAATACACACAGCCTGGCTTAGAAGGACACTCTCATGGGTGCCCCCTCAGCAATGCGCTTATGTGTGGCGTCCGGGGAGAGAAGGAACAGTCAGTGCCACCAGGGGACTTCAGAAGAGGAGGTAAGGGACTGCTGCTCTGTGCAACTTTTTTTTAATTTAAGGCATAAAAAAGACTTAAGTAATACTTTAAATTAAAAAATAAATGTAAATAATATAGTATCTTACCGTCTTTCCCAGACATTGCTGGTGTGACACTTCCTCTGAGCACCATAGATGAACCCCAATCTTACACATTTTACAGCGCAGGCCCTGCTTGGAGTTACCTGAATATTGGAGAGATTGCTGTTAAATGTATGTAACTAACCCACTAACAGATATTGATAAAATGACACAAAAAGGACTCTTTTACCAGTTATAAGGGAAGTCCTAGTACCAAAAGAGGAATAATATTTAGATAAGAGGATTTAATATTTGATAGACAGATAGAAAGACAGACAGACAGACAGACAGACTGATAGATAAACTATATTGTAAAAAAACTATTGGGGCGTCTGCCTTTACATACACATGAACTTTAATGGCATCCCAGTCTTAGTCCTTAGCGTTCAATATTGAGAGGGCCAACCTTTTGCAGCTATAACAGCTTCAACTCTTCTGAGAAGACTGTCCAAAAGGTTTAGGAGTGTGTATATGGGAATGTTTGACCATTCTTCCAAAAACGCATTTCTGAGGTCAGGCACTGATAATGGACAAGAAGGTGTTCTATCGGGTTGAGGTCAAAACTATGTGCATGCCAGTCAAGTTCCTCCACCCCAACACCCCATACTTGCTCATCCATGTCTTTATGGACCTTGCTTTGTGCACTGGTCCAAGTAATTTGGTAGAGGGGTGATTATAGTGTGGGGTTGTTTTTCAGAGGTTGGGCTTGGCCCCTCAGTTCCAGTGGAAGGGAACTTTCAAGGCGTCAGCACACCAAGACATTTTGGACAATTTCATGCTTCCAACTTTGTGGGAACGGACCTTTCCTTTTCCCAGATGACTCCGCACCAATGCACACAACAAGGTCCATAAAGACATGGATGATCGAGTTTGGGGTGGAGGAACTTGACTGGCCTGCACAGTTACATAGTTACATAGTTACATACATAGTACATAGTAGGGGAGGTTGAATAAAGACAATATTCCATCTAGTTTAACCTGTGTAGGTGTATGTGGCCGTAATCATCTCACATACCCCTGAATGTTCTGATCTTTGAGATGTATGTCTAAGAGTCTTTTGAAAGCCACCATACTTCCCGCAGAAACCACCTCTTGTGGTAGCGAATTCCGCTATCTTGTAGCCCTAACAGTAAAGAACCCCCCACTTTGCCTGAGGTTAAAACGCTTCTCCTCTAATCGCATTGTATGCCCTCGAGTCCTCATGCAATCCCTTCGACTGAATAGCTGTTTTTCTATGCCGAGATCACCTTTGAGATATTTATAAATTGCTATCATGTCCCCTCTCAGGCGTCTCTTCTCCAGGGAGAATAAATCAAGTGATTGCAGACGCTCTTCATATTTAAGGTCCTCCAATCCCCTAATTAGTTTAGCTGCCCTTCTCTGGACTCTCTCCAGCTCCAGCACATCCCTCCTGAGGACTGGCGACCAGAACTGGACAGAATACTCCAGATGTGGTCGGACCAGAGTTTTTTAAAGTGGAAGGATTATAGTCTTATCTCTGGAATACATCCCTTTCTTTATGCATGCTAATATTCTGCTGGCTTTGGCAGCTGCCGCTTGATATTGCATGCTATTGCCTAGTCTATCATCTACCAAGACTCCCAGATCTTTCTCCATTTTTGATTCCCCCAAGGGATCCCCCCCTAACGTGTATTGTGCTTTTATGTTTTTAGTCCCCAAGTGCAAAACCTTACACTTCTCCACATTAAACCTCATTTGCCATGTCGTTGCCCACTCTGTTATTTTGTCCAGGTCATTCTGTAGGATATCTGCTTCATGCTGTGCAGTTATTGCCCTGCCCAATTTTGTGTCATCTGCAAAAACTGATATCGAACTACTGATCCCGTCCTCAATGCTGTTTATGAATAAATTGAACAAGGTTGGTCTCAGGACTGAGCCTTGGGGGACCCCGCTTACCACCTCAGACCAGTCTGAGTATGTGCTGTTTATTACCACCCTTTGGACACGCCCTTTTAGCCAGTTCTGTATCCAAGTGCAAACCCTGCGGTCGATACCTGCAGACCTTATTTTATAAATGAAGTGCTTGTTGGGAACTGTATCAAACGCCTTAGTGAAATCCAGGTACACCACATCCACTGGTCTGCCCTTATCTAGCTCACAGCTCACCTCCTCGTAGAATGTTAAGAGATAGGTTTGACAAGAACGCCCATTTGTAAACCCGTGCTGATTACTGCTGATGATGTTGTTGTCTTTAGCAAACTCTACGATACAGTCCCTTATCATCCCCTGCAGAAGTTTACATACTATCGATGTCAGACTGACAGGCCTATAATTTCCCGGGATATGCCTCTGCCCCTTTTTGAATATCAGTATCACATTAGCTTTCCTCCAATCCCCTGGTACATTTCCTGTCATAATACTGTCAGCAAAGATCAGGAACAGTGTTCTAGATATAATCTTACTGAGTTCTTTAAGTACTCTCGGATGTACGCCATCCGGGCCTGGTGATTTGTTTGTGTTAATTTTATCCAGCCTTTCCCTGATTTCACCCTCTGTTAGCCATAGCGGCAAGACCTGTGAATTACTACTAACCATACAGTTGTGGCCAGTGTACCCCTCCTTTTCCTGTGTAAAGACTGACGAGAAAAAAGCATTCAGCACGGTTGCTTTTTCAGTGTCCTCTGTAACCATCCTCCCATCATCATTAATTTTGTGTGCAATATGCTCTGCCCTAGCTTTTTTGCTGTTGATATATTTAAAGAATTTCTTTGGGTTCTTTTTACTATCCTCCGCTATTTGTCTCTCAAAGTTCATTTTAGCCATTTTGATTTCGTATTTACTTTTCTTATTTGCCTCCTTGTATTGCTCGAAAGCCGATACTGTGCCCTCTGATTTATATTTCTTGAAGGCCATTTTTTTTCCCCTAATAAGTTTTTTAACGTTACGGTTTAGCCAGCCAGGTTTGGCTTTGTCTCTTCTAAATTTATTTCCCATAGGAATGCACTGCAAGATGCATTTGTTTAATATGTTCCTATAGCATTCCCATTTTTCCTCCATGATCAGTGATCCCAGGGTTTGGTCCCTGTTTACCCTTTCCATCAATGAGCACAATTTTGGAAAGTTTGCCCTTCTGAAGTTTAGGGTTCTTATGTTCCCCACTTGCCTTGTTATATTGTTATTTACGCTAAATGCGATCATCCTGTGATCGCTAGAGCCCAGGTTGTCCTGGACTCCTACCTCTGAGATTAGGTCTGGGTCATAAGTGATCAATAGATCCAGGACTGCATTTTCTCTAGTAGGAGAATCCACCAACTGTGACATGTAGTTGTCCTGTAAGGTCCCCGTGAATAGACGGGCTTTCTGTGAGTGTGTAGTCCCCTCTTTCCAGTCAATGTCGGGATCATTGAAGTCCCCCAATATGATGACTGATACCAGTTTTGCCACTTTACCCAACAGTGATATAAATTCCAGCTCTACCTCCTCCCTTTGGTTGGGTGGCCTATAGCAAACCCCCACAATAACTTTTCCCTTTTCTTCTTCCCTATGGAGTTCTACCCACACGGATTCTAACTCCATGCTCATCCCTTCCGTAATATAACTCCTCTCTATCACCCTTACATTGTTCTTGATATAGAGACATACCCCTCCCCCTCTTTTTCCTACCCTGTCCTTCCGGTACACTGAAGTCTGGTACACAACGCCAAACTCACTGGCCAATTTTTTTTAACTGGTTTGGGACACCAATGCTCCCCCCCCCAATGCCACATATTAAAGTGGGGTGTTATTTGAGTAAACTTTTTCAAGTGTATTTGTGTCATGCAACAATATTGCCTAGTTTACTGAGTGAAGTCTGGTGCACACAGTGCCAAACTCACTGACCAATTTTTTGAACTGGTGTGCTACACCAATGCTCCCCCCCAATGCCACATATTGAAGTGGGGTGTTCTCTGAGTAAGCTTTTTCAATTGTATTTGTGTCATGCAACAATATTGCTTAGTTTGCTGAGTGAAGTCTGGTACACACAGCGCCTAATTCACTGGCCATTTTTTTTAACTCTAGTGCTACACCAATGCCACATATTGAAGTGTGGTGTTATTAAACAGTATAAATTTCTAAGAGTGTATTTTAGTCCTGCAAAAATTTGGCCTCTCGCTGTGTAAACATTGCTACACACAGTGACAACAGTTACTGGCCAATTATTTGTAGAACTGGTGGACTGATGGACCGGCAGATAGGGAGGAGAGGCAGGCAGAACTTGCATTGCAGAAGAGGTAGAAAGCAGACTGCAAATGTATCAGGAGCGAGCCATCAACCATGTACAGTCACATCTGGCGCTCCCAGGACGCCGGCACATGGCTCCGCAGTGTGGGCTTTTTTTTTTAATGTGTCCTTTGCTGACACCAGTGTTGCCATCTGCAGCCTTTGCAGTCAACGCATAAGTCGCGGTAAGCCCAACACTCACCTAGGGACAACCGCCTTAAGAAGGCACCTGAAATCCCACCACCAAGCCCAGTGGGAGCAAAACTGTCAGAACCCACAAAGCCACGCTCCATGCTCTCACCGTCCAGCCTCTTCTCCTTCTCCTCCCCCTTCTCCTTCTCCTGTCTCCTCAAAGTTGTCCAACACTCCACCTTCCATGATGCCGTTGTCACATTTTTCTGGAAAAAGGCAGGCTTCTGTGGCTCAAATGTTGGAGCGTAAAAAAAGGTGTCAGTTCAACCCATGTGAGCTCATGTTTGCGGCCTAAACAGCCCGCCACCAACTTGTGTATACTGTGAACGCCTACTGTACCTCTAGCCATCATATACTACGTTCTTTACTGTCAGTTCAACCCATCTGAGCTCATGTTTGCGGCCTAAAAAGACCGCCACCAACTTGTGTATACTGTGAACGCCTACTGTACCTCTAGCCATCATATACTATGTTCTTTACTGTCATTTCAACCCATCTGAGCTCATGTTTGCGGCCTAAACAGCCCGCCACCAACTTGTGTATACTGTGAACGCCTACTGTACCTCTAGCCATCATATACTACGTTCTTTGCTGTCAGTTCAACCCATGTGAGCTCATTTTTGCGGCCTATACAGCCCGCCACCAACTTGTGTATACTGAGAACACCTACTGTACCTCTAGCAATCATATACTACGTTCTTTGCTGTCAGTTCAACCCATGTGATCTCATTTTTGCGGCCTATACAGCCCGCCACCAACTTGTGTATACTGAGAACACCTACTGTAACTCTAGCCATCATATACTACGTTCTTTACTGTCAGTTCAACCCATGTGAGCTCATGTTTGCGGCCTAAACAGCCCGCCACCAACTTGTGTATACTGTGAATGCCTACTGTACCTCTAGCAATCATATACTACGTTCTTTGCTGTCAGTTCAACCCATGTGAGCTCATTTTTGCAGCCTATGCAGCCCGCCACCAACTTGTGTATACTGAGAACACCTACTGTACCTCTAGCAATCATATACTACGTTCTTTGCTGTCAGTTCAACCCATATGAGTTCATTTTTGCGGCCTATACAGCCTGCCACCAACTTGTGTATACTGTGAACGCCTACTGTACCTCTAGCAATCATATACTACGTTCTTTGCTGTCAGTTCAACCCATGTGAGCACATTTTTGCGGCCTATACAGCCCGCCACCAACTTGTGTATACTGTGAACGCCTACTGTACCTCTAGCAATCATATACTACGTTCTTTACTGTCAGTTTAACCCATGTGAGCTCATATTCTGCGGCCTATACAGCCCACCACCAACTTGTGTATGCTGTGAACGCCTACTGTACCTCTAGCAATCATATACTACGTTCTTTACTGTCAGTTCAACCCATCTGAACTCATGTTTGCGGCCTAAACAGCCCGCCACCAACTTGTGTATACTGTGAACGCCTACTGTACCTCTAGCAATCATATACTACGTTCTTTGCTGTCAGTTCAACCCATGTGAGCACATTTTTGCGGCCTATACAGCCCGCCACCAACTTGTGTATACTGTGAACGCCTACTGTACCTCTAGCAATCATATACTACGTTCTTTACTGTCAGTTTAACCCATGTGAGCTCATATTCTGCGGCCTATACAGCCCACCACCAACTTGTGTATGCTGTGAACGCCTACTGTACCTCTAGCAATCATATACTACGTTCTTTACTGTCAGTTCAACCCATCTGAACTCATGTTTGCGGCCTAAACAGCCCGCCACCAACTTGTGTATACTGTGAACGCCTACTGTACCTCTAGCCATCATATACTACGTTCTTTACTGTCAGTTCAACCCATGTGAGCCCATGTTTGCAGCCTAAACAGCCCGCCACCAACTTTTGTATACTGTGAACGCCTACTGTACCTCTAGCAATCATATACTACGTTCTTTGCTGTCAGTTCAACCCATGTGAGCTCATTTTTGCGGCCTATACAGCCCGCCACCAACTTGTGTATACTGTGAATGCCTACTGTACCTCTAGCAATCATATACTACATTCTTTGCTGTCAGTTCAACCCATGTGAGCTCATTTTTGCGGGCTATACAGCCCGCCACCAACTTGTGTATACTGTGAACGCCTACTGTACCTCCAGCAATCATATACTACGTTCTTTGCTGTCAGTTCAACCCATGTGAGCTAATGTTTGTGGCCTTAAAAGACCGCCACCAACTTGTGTATACTGTGAACACCTACTGTACCTCTAGCCATCATATACTAGTTTCTTTGCTGTCAGTTCAACCCTTGTGAGATAATTTTTGTGGCCTATAGAGGCCGCCACCTACTTGTGTATACTGTGAATACCTACTGTACCTCTAGCAATCATATACTACGTTCTTTGCTGTCAGTTCAATCCATGTGAGCTCATGTTTACGGCCTAAACAGTCCGCCACCAACTTGTGTATACTGTGAACGCCTACTGTACCTCTAGCCATCATATACTAAGTTCTTTGCTGTCAGTTCAACCCATGTGAGCTCCTTTTTGTGGCCTATAGAGGCAGCCACCTACTTGTGTATACTGTGAATGACTACTGTACCTCTAGCCATCATATACTACATTCTTTACTGTCAGTTCAACCCATGTGAGCCCATGTTTGCGGCCTAAACAGCCCGTCACCAACTTTTGTATACTGTGAACACCTACTGTACCTCTAGCAATCATATACTACGTTCTTTGCTGTCAGTTCAACCCATGTGAGCTCATTTTTGCGGCCTATACAGCCCGCCACCAACTTGTGTATACTGTGAACGCCTACTGTACCTCTAGCAATCATATACTACGTTCTTTGCTGTCAGTTCAACCCATGTGAGCTCATTTTTGCGGCCTATACAGCCCGCCATAAACTTGTGTATACTGTGAATGCCTACTGTACCTCTAGCAATCATATACTACGTTCTTTGCTGTCAGTTCAACCCATGTGAGCTCATTTTTGAGGGCTATACAGCCCGCCACCAACTTGTGTATACTGTGAACACCTACTGTACCTCTAGCAATCATATACTACGTTCTTTGCTGTCAGTTCAACCCATGTGAGCTCATGTTTACGGCCTAAACAGTCCGCCACCAACTTGTGTATACTGTGAACGCCTACTGTACCTCAAGCCATCATATACTAAGTTCTTTGTTGTCAGTTCAACCCATGTGAGTTTATTTTTGTGGCCTATAGAGGCAGCCACCTACTTGTGTATACTGTGAAAGCCTACTGTACCTCTAGCAATCATATACTACGTTCTTTGCTGTCAGTTCAACCCATGTGAGCTCATGTTTGCGGCCTAAACAGCCCGCCACCAACTTGTGTATACAGTGAACGCCTGTGAAACCAGTGGCCCCCCAATACCACATATTGAAGTGGGTGTTATCTGAATATACTTTCATAAGTGTATTTGTGTCCTGCAACAATATTGCCTCCTCTGCTGAGTTAAGTCTGGTACACACAGTGCCAAACTCACTGGCCAATTTTTTGAACAACTGGTGTGATAAACCAGTGGCCCCCCAATACCACATATTGAAGTGGGGTGTTAACAATCTGAGTATACTTTCATAAGTGTATTTGTGTCCTGCAACAATATTGCCTCCTCTGCTGAGTTAAGTCTGGTACACAAAGTGCCAAACTTACTGGCCAATTTTTTGAACAACTGGTGTGATAAACCAGTGCCCCCCCCAATACCACACATTGAAGTGGGGTGTTATCTGAGTATACTTTTACAAGTGTATTTGTGTCCTGCAACAATATTGCCTCTTTTGCTGTGTTAACTCTGATACGAACAGTGCCAAACTCACTGGCCAATTTTTTGAACAACTGGTGTGATAGACCAGTGGCCCCCCAATAGCACATATTGAAGCGGGGTGTTATTTAACAGTATACTTTTCTAAGATTGTATTTTAGTCTTGCAAAAATTTGGCCTCTTTTGCTGTGTTAACTGTGCTACACACATTGACAACAGATACTGGCCAATTATTTGTAGAACTGGTGTGATAAACCTGTGGCCCCCCAATACCACAGATTGAAGCGGGGTGTAATCTACACAGACACATGGTCTAGCAAACACGGGCAGGGAAGGTATATCACTTTTACTGCCTACTGGGTGAACCTTCTGACGTTCGTTAAGCATGCAACCCGTGGCACCCGTGTAGATTTAGTTGTACCGCCACGGATTGCAAGCAGGCCTGCCTCTTCTTCTTCTCCACCTCCTCCATCCTCCCTCTCCTCCTCAGCTGACTCCTCCTCTTCCGTTGCTACCATCTCTTCTCCTGCGCCGCCCAAGATCCCTAGAACCTATTCCACATGCCAGGTGAGACGTTGCCATGCTGTGCTGTGTCTGTTGTGCCTGGAAGCCAAGAGCCACACTGGTCCTGCACTCCTTTCAGCTTTGCGTTCACAGGCAGATCAGTGGCTGAGACCGCTGAATTTGTCAGTTGGTAAAGTGGTGTGCGACAACAGTGCCAATCTGCTGAGCACGCTAAAACAGGGCAAAATAACACACGTGCCATGCATGGCACACGTCCTGAACTTGGTGGTGCAGCGATTCGTTGCCAAATACCCTGGGGTCCAGGACGTCTTGTGGCAGGCCAGGAAAATCTCGGGCCATTTCCGAAGATCTTACACAGCCATGGCTCGCCTTGCTGAGATTCAGCGGCGACACAACCTGCCCCTCAGGCGTCTTATTTGTGACTGCCCGACGCGATGGAACTCAACGTTGCATATGCTCGATAGGCTGCTCCAGCAGAAGCGTGGAGTTAATGACTACCTGTTCGAATTTCCAATCACACAGAGAGACAGTTGCAGGTAGCAATCCAACAGCGCCTGCCACAAGAGGGCGGTTGGAAGATGTCTTGGTCACTACAGATATGAGATCCTTCTTTCAGCCGAACCATTGACAGCTGTACTCCCAATCCAGCATGAGGGAACGCCTAGACCGACAGGTGTCCGACTACATCGGGTTAATGGCCAATGTGGACGCTCTGAGGAGTGATGAACCCCTGGACTACTGGGTGGGCAGGCTTGACCTCTGGCCAGAGCTTGCACAATTTGCTCATGACAGTGTAGACTACCTCACATTTATAAAAATGAATTAGGCATTGATCTCTGAGGTATTCAACACATGTGACCAGTAGACCAGGTTTCATCGAAATTCCTCCACCCTCAACAATTCCTGGTCCTTGGCTTCGCTACATACAGCGGCATAAAAGGCATTTCATGTCCATTGAATGGCAAATTTTTGGGGCCTTTCAGGGCCAACAATTATTTTTTCTGTGAATGCCTAATGTACCTCCAGCCACCAAATACTACGTTTTTTGCTGTCAGTTCAAACCATGTGAGCTAATTTTTGGAGCCTATACAGGCCGACACTCACAGTTCTGTGTACTGTGAACGCCTACCATACCTCTAGCCATCAAAAACTAAGTTTTTTGCTGTCAGTTCAAACCATGTGAGCTAATTTTATGCAGCCTATACAGGCCGACACTTACTGTTCTGTGTACTGTGAACACCTACCATTCTTCTAGCCATCAAAAACTAAGTTTTTTTGCTGTCAGTTCAAACCATGTGAGCTAAATTTTGCAGCCTATACAGGCCGACACTTACTTCTGTATCCTGTGAATGCCTAATGTACCTTCAGCCACAGAATACTACATTCTTAGCTGTCAGGTAAACCCACGTGGGCTATTTTTTGGTGCCTTTTATGGCCGACACTTACTTCTGTATCCTGTGAATGCCTAATGTACCTTCAGCCACAGAATACTACATTCTTAGCTGTCAGTTAAACCCATGTGGGCTATTTTTTGGTGCCTTTTATGGCCGACACTTACTTCTGTATCCTGTGAATGCCTAATGTACCTTCAGCCACAGAATACAACGTTCTTAGCTGTCAGGTAAATGCATGTGGGCTAATTTTTTGGGACCTTGAATGGCCGACACTTACTTCTTTATCCTGTGAATGCCAAACTTTTCAGACTTGAAATGAAAAACAATGGGTCTGTAAAGGTTCTGCCAAATTGTGGAATGAATGCGGACCCATTTTACAGATGTGTGAATGGACCCAATATGTATTAGACAATGTATTTACCGGCTGCTGTCAGTTCTGGCTGATTTATGAAAAAAATATATTTTTTTTGCTGTAAAAAATAAAATAAAAAAAATTTTGGGCAACTTTTTCAATTAAAATACTTCTGTTATGACATTGTCCATGTGCTGGGATTATTTTTGCACAGCTAGTAAGTCTTTTGTGGCTGCAAATATGACCTAAAGGTTTTTAAAGTTCGCCTCCCATTAACCACTTTACCACCGGAGGATTTTGCTGTCTTACGTCTGGGCCACTTTTTGCGATTCGGCACTGTGCAACTTTAACTGACAATTGCGCGGTCATGCAATGCCGTACCCAAACTAAATTTACATATTTTTTTCCCCACAAACAGAGCTTTCTTTTGGTGGTATTTGATTTTTACTTTTTGTGCTATAAACAAAAAAAGAGCGACAATTTTGAAAAAATAACAATATTTTTCACATTTTTTATATGAAATTCCCCCCAAAAAAATGTAAAAATCAAAATTTTTTAACATTTTAGGCCAATTTGTTTTCTGCTTCATGTTTGTGGGAAAAAAAATTGCAATAAGCGTATTTTGATTGGTTTGCGCAAAAGTTATTGCGTTTACTAACTAAGGGAAAGATTTCTGTAGTGTTTGGTGTTTTTTTTTTTTTTTAACGAGTAATGGCGGCGATCTGCAATTTGTTTTGCGGGACTGCGACATTGCGGTGGACAGATTGGACCCTTGACTGACATTTTTGACACTTTTGGGGTTACCAGTGACATTACTACAGTAATCAGTGATATAAATATGCACTATTACTGTAAAAATAACACTGGCAAGGAAGGGGTTAATTTTATTGGAGAGGGAGGGGTTAATGCATGCCTGGTGCTTACTGACGTGTGTGGGGGGAGGTAACTGTGTGACACAGGGACAGATCGCATGTTCAGCTATGCTGAACCCTGCAATCTGTCACTGCCTGTCACTTAGGAGATCCGCCCGCTTGTGTTTACACAAGCAGGCAGATCTCCACACTAGATCCCCGACGATCGGGGAAGAGCAGCAGCGATCGTCGCTGCTCCTCCCCTGGCTCGACTCCCGCTGTGACTACAGCGGCAGCGAGCCTCCGGCGGCGCGCGCCGCCGAGAACGGGGAGTGTCTGCCAATGTAGGTCTACGTCGTCAGACCTACAAGAGCCACTTTGCCGCAGTACAGCTCTAGTGAGCAGACGGCAAGTGGTTAAAGTCAATGGTCACCCGCCGCAAACTTTTGAGAAAATTTGCGGCTGGCGTTTGCGAACCGCCCGGCTGATATTCGTCCATCACTATTGACCATATTCACGTTTTTCAAGAACCATTGTGTGTTAGCAAGACGTGCAGAAAGAAAAAAATGGAAAGAATTCATTTTGGATAGATTAGTTATGTTACTAGTTTTGTTTTGTTGATTCGTTTCGGAATTCATTTAGTTTAGTTCTGGTTTTTTATTTTCCAACAAATTCTAAATTTTCAGAATGATTCGGATCAGTCAAAAAATGATCGACCGTTTCTAATTCTGCAGGAGGAATAGCTGGTTGTTAAGGAGTGGGCTGGGAAGCCAGCTGGCGCGCCCTTAACAACTGATAACTCATCAGCTGTTAGTGAGCTTCCCCGTTGACAGCTGAATCGAAACAGAATGAAAGTTCAGAAAAGAAAACAGCATACGGTCCCCCCCAAGCCATACCTAACCCCCCCCCCCAAATCCATACCCTTCCGATCTGGTATGGGTTGAAAGGGGAACCCCAATGCAAAAAAAGAAGAAATGGCGAGGGGTTCCCCCCAAAATCCATACCAGACCCTTATCCTAGCATGCAGCTTGGCAGGCCAGGAACCATACAGGCCACATGCCCTGAACATGGGGGGGGTGCTTTGGGGCTGGCACCTTGTCCCCATGTTGATAGGGACAAGGGTCTCTTCCCCACAACCCTGGCCCAGTGATTGCTGGGGTGCAGGGGGATATTTATGGGAATCTGGAAGTCCCCTTTAACAAGGGGGCCCCCATATTCTGGCTCCCCCCTATGTCAATGAGTATGGGGTATATTACCCCTACTCATTCACCACAAAAAAGTCAAAGTTGATAAAAACACAACACCAGTTTTTGACAAGTTCTCTATTAAAAAAAAACATAAAAACACCAACCTGAATGAAAACCTCCCCACCCTGCTTCCCCAACAAGACTGACCCTATCCAGGGATACAGCCAAATGACAGGTAAACATAAGGGCAGGGGTTACCCGGTAACGTAACCAGGTGACTCAGCCCCCATGCCTACTTCTCATTGGTCATTATGGGGCGGGATCACCCGGTGATGTCACCGGGTAACCCTGCTCCCGTGTTTATCTGGGGAATAACACTCGCCAGGGTAGATATGGCAGCGGGGTAATCCCTGCCCCTATGTTTACCTGCCATTGTGCTGTGTTCCTGGACAGGACCAGTCGTGTTCGGAGAGCGGTGGTTCTTTTTTTGTTCAGATCTGCATTTTTTTGTTCAACATGGCAGCAAGGTGCTTTGGGGAGGAGCCCCCCTGCAACAAAACACCCCCCCCTCCCATGTTGAGGGCTTGCTCATCCCCCCCTTTCTTGGACTGCTGGGCTGTGTGCTCAGATAAAGTGTGACCCCACATATTTTTGTATTTTATTTTTTAAATGTAATGCTATTCTGAATAAAAAATGCTAAATATACAAAAACGAATTCCGAAATTCTGAAAACGAATTGGTTCATTAACGTAATATTGGACCAATCCCTTCTAGGAATTTTAGAATTAGTTTTGTATCTTCGGCATTCCTTTTGTATATTCAGAAATCAGAATAGTTGGTTGTCAAGGAGTGGGTGACAGCTGGCGTCCTTAACAACCATGACTCATCTGCCATCAGCGGAACTCCTCGCTTACAGCAGAATACAAACAAAACAAATGCTGGTTACAAAAAAAAAAAAACAGTGTGGGCCCCACCTGCCCCCCTCTGCCTACTGACAAATCCATACAAGGCCCTTCAGATCGGTTATGGATTTTAAGGGGAACCCCACTCCAAAATTAAAAAAAAAAATGGCGTAGGGGTCCCCCGCCAAAATCCATACCAGTTTCTTATCTGAGCATGCAGTCCAGCAGGCCAGGAAAGAACCATACCAGGCCACATGCCCCAGGGCTTTTTTCTGTCCCCATGTTGATGGGGACAAGTGCATCTGCCCCACAACCCTGGCCAGGTGGTTGTGGGGGTCTGCAGGCAAGGAGGCTTATTGGAATCTGGAGCCCCCTTTAACAAGACCCCCCATGTGAAAAAGTATGGGGTATCCCTACTCATTCACCAAAAAGTGCTCAAAGGGTTAATAAATACACAACATAAAACAAACATAAAAACGCAAACTATAACGGGGGGAAAAAAAAAGCACTTGCCTGCTTAACAAGACTTCCCGTCAAGGGATACAGCCAAATGACAGGTAAACACAGAGGCAGGGTGATCCTGCCCCATAATGACACTTGCCCAATGAGCGGTAGACATGGGGACTGGGTTATCTGGTTACGTCACCGGGTAAACCTGACCCAATGTTTACCTGTCATAGGGTCTTTTTTCTTTTTTAGTTCAAGTCAGCGTTTTTATGTTTTATTTTAATAAATGACTTGTCAAAATCTTGTGTTACATTGTTACATAGTTACATTCATGGCTTTTTTTCTGGCGGAACATGTTGGAACAGCATTTTGGCCCCCCATTATATTACAGTTTCCCCTTTTACATCAGTGTCACTTCCCTTTACACCACCGCCCCCACTTTACACTACAGAGCCCCTTTTACATTGCAGAACCCCCGCTTTACATCACAGAACCCCCCTTACAATATAGTGTCCCTTTACATCACCAAACCCCACTTTACAATACAGCACCCCCTTCACATCAGAGCACCCCTTTACAACAAAGCCCCTCTTTACAATACAGTCCCTTTACATTGCCTGCTTTACATCCCAGCCCCCCTTTGCATCCAAGTCCCCCCATTTTACATCACAGCCCTCCTTTACATCACAGCGCTTCCTTTACTTAAATGTTTTCTGTTCCCCCTCACATCACAGCACCCCCACCTTACATCAGATATCTACACCCTTTACATTAGCCCCCCCTTCCTTGCACCTCAGTCCCCTTCATAGCCCCCCTTCCTTGTACCATAGTCCCCTTCACAGCCCCTCTTCCTTGCACCTCAGTCCCTTTTGCAGCCCCCTCTAACTTGCATCTCAGTCTCCTTCACAGCCCCCGTTCCTTGCACCTCAGTCCCCTTTCCAGTCCCCCCCCCCTTACTTGCATCCAAGTAGACTTCACAGACCCCCTTCCTTGCACCCCAGTCCATATCATAGCCCTTCTTCCTTGCACCTCAGTCCCCTTCACAGCCCCCCTTCCTTGCATCTCAGTCCCCTTCACAGCCCCCCTTTACTTGCATCTCAGTCCCCTTCACAGCCCCCCTCCTTGTATCCCAGTTCCCTTCACAGCCCCCCTTCTAGCACCCCAGTCTCCTTTAAAGCCCCCCTTACCTTGCATCTCAGTCCCCTTTACAGCCCCCTCCTTTTATCCCAGTCCCCCTCCCTGTATCCCAGTCTCCTTCACAGCCCCCCTCCTAGCACCCCAGTGCTCTTTACAGCCCTTTACTTTTATCTCAGTCTCCTTCACAGCCCCCCCCCCCCACCTTCCTTGTATCCAAGTCCCCTTCAAAGCACCACCACCCCCCTTTTATTATACTAGTCCCCTTTACAGCCACTCTTCCATCCCTGTAATCCTCCTCCTACCTTAAACAGCAGATAGAAGGCAGAAGGCACAGCATGTCCAGACAGAGGGCGGGACATGCTTTTCAAATTAACAGGCAGGGGATTGGCTGCTTGCATCCTAGCAATAAATCACTGGCTTGTTAACTTGAAAAGGATGTCCCACCTTCTGTCTGCAAATGCCGTATCTTCTGTGTGCTACGGATGAATGCTGTGGCAGCGGCAGGAGAAGGAAGCTGTCACCCTGGAGAAGATACTCAGGCTGCAAAGTGGGGGAGCCACGGTCCAGGTAGAATTGCTTTGCAGTCCGCTTTCGGCCCACGGTCCGCCATTTAGTGATGCCTGCTCTATATTGTTTATCACGGCAGCCGCAAAGTGAGCTGGTGGACGCAAAATAAGTGGATACACATAGTTCCAGCGGAGCCTGAGAGAGCAGAGTGATTTCATGTGCACCCTGCCTCTTTCTGCAGAACGGATGCTCGTTTTGGCACCAACTGTGGTGCATGAGGATAGACTGTTCTGACTAACTGCTCAGTGCTCACCTGGAGATAAGTTGTTAGACGTTATTTTTTTGGTAAATTGACAATATTGCTGGATAGCGCTGTTTCTGTCTGGTAATGCTGCTTAGGTGTGGGTCTGTGCTGTGACTGTCTCTTTGCTGGTTATCTGGGGGGCATCTCTTTGCTGGATATCTGGGGGGCTGTCTCTTTGCTGGATATCTGGGGGGCTGTCTCTTTACCAGATATCTATGTAGCTATCTTTTTGCTTAATATCTGGGGGGCTGTCTCTTTGCTGGATATCTGGGGGCTGTCTCCTAGCTGGATATGTGGGGGGAGATCTCTTTGCTAAATATATGGGGGCTGTCTCTTTGCTAGGTATATGGGGGATGCCTCTTTGCTGGATATATGGGGGGTGTCTCTTTGCTGGATATATGGAAGGGCTGTCTCATTGCTGAATATATGGAGATGTCTCTTTGCTGGATTGAGCTGTCTCTTTGCTGAACATATGGGGATGTCTCTTTGCTGGATTTTTGCCATCTCTTTGCTGAATATATGGGGATGTCTCTTTGCTGGATCGGGCTGTCTCTTTGCTGGATTGGGCTGTCTCTTTGCTGGATTGGGCTGTCTCTTTGCTGGATTGGGCCATCTCTTTGCTGGATTGGGCCATGTCTTTGCTGAACATATGTTACCGGGTACCTAACTCTTTTTTTCAAGTCGTCTTCCAGGGCAGCTTTTGAGAGGACGTAGCAAGGAACACTTCCACTTACTGGGGGGCGGTCTACCTCCTGGAGAACTTTTCTACTCAAAGTTTGATCTTGGCTGGGCAGGCAGTCAATTCGATAGTGCCCTTACAAAGGTCTTAAAGTTCGACCATCTGCTCCAGTGTAGCCCCTGCTTTATCTGCAAAGGAGGAGGCCCAAGCTATGGTAGATTGGGCGTTGAAATCCTCAGGCGGACTTAGACTTTGGGACTGGTATCCCAGTACAATGTCTATTTTAATCCATCTCGCCATAGAGCTCTTTGTAGCTTGATGACCTCTATTATAGAACAGAGAGAGAGAGGAAGTCTTGCGCCAGTCTTTGGTTCTTTCCAGGTAAGCTATCAGGATTCTTTTGACATCTAATTTTGGAATAGGTTTCCCTTTTGTTACTATGTAGGTTCTATGTTGTAACCCTGTTCTACTGTGCGAAGGACAAACTTGTTTGTGGTATTTTCTCACCAATTGTCTACGAATGAGGAGAGTCTGCCCCCCACCTGCTGGACGTCATTGTCTTCGGTGTTGGGCCAGGAGGCTTAAGGATGTGGTCCTTCCTATTTTTCCTCCTTGGAAAGAACCATCACTTCCTAGTTTAATTTTGCTTGTAGCTTTTTTTCTGCTGCCGTAAGGGCGCCTTGCTTTGATTTTTCTTCGTCTGCGTAAAACCCCCTTTTTCCTATCCGCTGACCTGTCAAGTACCTGCTTCAAACCTGGTCCAAAGAGAAGGTTACCTGTGAAGGGGATACCACACAACTTGTTCTTATAGGCAATGTCCCCTGTCCACTCTTTGAGCCATAGGGCCCTCCTGGCAGAGTTTACCAGTGCCGTTGCCCTGGCCGTAGTTTTGATTGCCTCGGCAGAAGCATCTGCTACAAAAGCCACAACCCTTTCCAGGGTGGGCATGGTTTTTAGTAACTCTTCTCTGAGGGTATTCCCCTCTAAGCAGCTGGTTTAGCCATAGCAGGAGGATTCTTGCAGTGCATGTGGATGCAATTGCCAGGTTAAGATTTGACGCTCCAGCTTCCCATGCCCTCTTTAGCAGTGATTCCGCTTTCTTATCCATGGGGTCTTTTTAAGTACCAGAATCTTCAAAAGAAAAGTCTGACTTGTTTTATATTCTTGACAGTGATGCATCTATCTTGGGGCATTTGCCCCAGGTTCTCGTGTCCTCTTCCTCAAACAGGTACCTGCGTTTTATTGCTGATGGTGTAAAGAATCTCCTCTTGGGTTCTTCCTATTCCTTCTTGATGATGTCTTTTAAGGATTGATGTAGAGGCAATGACCTGGGATTCTTTGGTTGCAGTCCCTTGTACATTTTGTCATGTAAAGACAATTCTGGTTTTGGTTCTTTTATTCCTAGTGTGTCTGCAATTGCCCTCAATAGTTCCTCGGTGTCCTCTGTCAGAAAGAGTAAACTTTGAGAGTCTTTCTCTTGATCTCCTGAATTTGAGCATAGTCCTACCTCCAATTCAGAGGCAGAGGTTTCTGAACTCTTTTCATGGTCAGACCTGCCTGGTTGTTCTTTGCTAGTGGACAGGGTGGCTTCTTAACTGGTGGAAGGCTTGCTCCCTGGCGCTTCTTTGGCCGGGTTTTGGAGGTTCTTAATCGCTGTGCACAAGGGGTTAAAGATGTTCCGCATTTCCTTTTTGAAAGTTGACATAAGCTTTTTGAAGCACCCCCCCCCCCCCCCCCCGACTCTTCTGCTACCAGCTTGCTGATACATTTTTTGCAAAAGGGTTTCGTCCAATCTGACTGTAATTTGTGATCGCATGAAGCACATTCTTTACTGCTGGTCCTGGCTTTGTTCTCTTCTGGGACATTTGTCTGTAAGTAAGAAAAAGCACCCAGAGTGAGAAAGGTATAGCCTTCTGCATACCATTATATAGCCTCAGGGCGAATAGTGGTTGTTTACAGGTGGGAGGAACCCTGTTTCTCAGATGCTGCCCTGGAAGATGACTTGAGAAAAAAATCCTTCCTGATCCGAGGGGCAATCTAATATTCCCCGGATCAACTTTAAATATAAATGTTAGTATCCAGTTATATTATGTACATTTAGGAAAAACGCCATGCCTTTTTTAAATAAATCTACTGATCTGGCCAGAACCAGCACTTGAGGGAGTCTTTTCCACATTTTTAAAGCTTTTATTGTGAAGAAACCTTTCCGTATTTGGGGATTAAATCTCTTTTTCTCTAGCCGTAAAGAGTGTCCTCTGTAATGATCTTAAAGTGAATAACTCAAAACCAAGTTCACTATGGACCACTTACTTATTTATACATGTTGATTATATCCTCCCTTAATCTCTTTTCAAGAGAGAATACATTCAGTTCCTCTAATCTTTCCTCAAAGCTGATCTTCTCCATGCCTCTTATCAGTTTGGTTGCTCTTCTCTGCACTTTCTCCAGTTCCCCAATATCCTTTTTGTGAACTGGTGCCCAAAACTGAACTGCATATTCCAGATGAGCTCTTACTAATGATTTGCACAGTGATAAAATAATATCTCTCTCTCTCGAGTCTCTACCTCTCTTAATACAAGAAAGGACTTTTCTCTTTGTGTTGTGTTTTTATTAACTTTTCGATTTTTTTTATTTGGCGAATAAGCAGGGGTACTATGTATGTATGGGGGGGGGCAGGAATCTGGGGGCCCTCTTGTTAAAGGGGGTTTGCAGATTCCGATAAGTCACACCCCGCACCCCCACAACCACCAGGCCAGAGTTGTGGGGAAGAGGTCCTTGTTCCCATCTACATGGAAACAAGGGCAAGGGCCCCAAAGCAATTCCCAGCCTGTTGCTTAACAACCAGCTATTCTTCACACAGAATTTGAATCTGTAAATCATTTTTACATTAACCGAAAATTTGTCTGAATTTTGATTCAGACCGAAACTAATTGCACATGTCTCATATTAGCACAGTTACAATGTGATAGTCCCCGCCATAGACTTCACTATGTGAACAGGGTCTTAGTGTGAGCAGTTAGCAAGCCTCATGCCCTTTACCCCTGTGTTTTGGCAGGTGTACACATGTTAAGCAAATCGCAAACTCTCCAAACCTTTAGGCCATTATAGGTGATTGTATGTATCGGTGTTGATACATTATTTCAGAGGCATGCAATATAGTTCAGTGCAGATATATCCTAGGGTCCCACCATCCCATATACCTTTATGGAGCAAGCCTGATGCAGTAAATACTCACAATTGGACAATCCATTTTATAGTTTAAGTGTACATAAATGTGAGATCAGTATGTTTTTTTTTTCGGAATTACATTCAGTATACCAAAGTGTTAAAGTCTATAAGGACATTATAATAGGTTCTCTATATTAGCTATTAATAAAAACAAGTGAATGTTATTATACATACTGGTTAAACTCAGTACAGAGTACAAATGTGTTCTGCATAATATTTGATAGGTGTTTGACACGTACCAACAATGATCTGATGACATAGATGACAGGGGCATTCTTTCTTGAAGACATGGTCCTGGAAGCTGTGTGTACGAACCGCCTGCAGCACGGATAAAGGCTTGTGATGTGGATGTAGGGACTGGTCAGCCTGAGGTAGAGATTCATTAGGGACAGGAGGAGAAGGAGGTGGAGGAGGAATCGGAGGTCCTAGAAGCACATCAGAACATATCTTTGCTTCATTATTTGGTTTCTGGAAAAAGTTCTCAACGCTCTTGCTCCGAAGGATGGTCTTTAATGAGATGGAGCGTCGAAAGCGCTGTAGCTGAAAAAAAAAAAATGAGAATTTGATGATACTTGAGGATACTTAATAGAAGAATATGTATAGTGACAAGAAAAAAAAAACAGAAGCGAAATATTCCAATTAGGAGAGACAGACAAACTGATCAGCGAAAGATGTATTCCTCCTATCTCCATATAGCATTGTGAAATCATTTGACATTGGCTCTCTGCCTCAAAGGAGGGTCAGGGGGCATTCAGGAAAAGCAATGGGAAGTGACAGACCCTGCAGAATGGTAACGGGGCATAGAGTGGGTAAAGGAAGGAAAATCAATGCCCAGGGCATAGCACTGACAGAAAAAAATCTCTTATGTCAAATAGCAAGGGAAACAGAAAAGAAGTGAAGCAAAGAGGGGGAAAAAAAGAGATCTGAAAATAGAACAATAAAAAAGCAAACAATCGGAGGAATCCCTTCTGAGCCTATATACTGTACATGACAGAGAAAGAGAAACACAAAGCAGACAGGAGCCTGAAAACACAAGATTCAGCTGTTAGTCCAACTAAGGTGCCAGCAATCATGTCCAATATAATAAACATAGAAGTATCAGATAACATAAAATACATTAAATGCAGTTATTAGTACCACTTGCACTGACAACGACCATGGTATTTTAATTTATTTTGACTGCTGAACTTGCTTTGACTCTTCCATGCATGGGAGCATGTAATTCATTAAATCAATTTGCTGGTACAATGGCATATCCTGGCAGCCCAGAAAGGGGACGCACAAAACTGCATATTGGGACAATTGGATTATTGGCTGTGATGCTCAGCACTCTCACTAGGTGTCAGTGTAGTTTTTAGGGCTCATTAACATTTGCTTCGGCTTCAACACACATTAAAACATCTACCGCTTCAGCATGCTTTTATAATGTGTTTTTGATGCTTTGGTGGTGCTTCGGTGAAGCTTCGGTGATGCTTTGGTTATGTTCTTTTGAAGCTTTGTTGAAGCTTGGCAGATGCTCTGATTGTGTGTGGATATCTCATACCTGCAATTTCATCCAAAACAAAGCAAAGCTAAAGCTGGAATAAAGCCTCTCAAAAGCTGCAGGTGCTTCAAGCGATCTTTGTCATAGACTTCTATGGAGGCTTTGACGACGCTTTGAAGCACCACTAAAGCGATATGGGGTATAATTTTTGAAGTGAAGCCAAAGCAAAGCAAATGTAAGGTGTAAAGAGGACTATAAGCTAATCATTTTATTTAGGGACAGGAGCTTTGACTAACATTAAGAGAGCTTTAAAAGGCGTGTCTAAAGCCCTGTTTTGAAGCAAGCGTAAACGAGCCCTTACACACATATATGTTAATGACTCTGTTGTTGCTCAAAATATATTATTCTTTCCTGCAGTGCTTAATATTATGTTGCAAGAAGTAGTTGCTAATGTTTAACTGTTGACCTTCTGATATATACAGTGCTCATCATAAATTAATATACCCCAACAGATTTGTTAGAAAACCTTTACTTTCCTTTCAGGATGAACATTTTCTATGGAACACTATACTGCAACCAAGATTTGGTAATTTGCACACACAAAAATTTATTTTTCCTAACAAAGTAATTCAAGACCATGTTATAAACATAATACGCTCCAATGAAAGTCTTAGGAACAAAGCTAAATTTTAGACAACAAAATCCTAATTAACATAAATTCAACTACAGGTGAGTCTAATTATTCATTAAACAGGTGTCCAGCAGACAGTTGATTGTAAAAGGGTGTTACTTAACAAAGAAACCACCTTCCCATTTCATGGAAAGGTAAAGGTAGGGGAATGGCGCTGCCTGCTGGTGATATGTAAGGGTAGGTATAGGTGTATAAATTGAAACAAAATATCAGAGTATACTATATAGACAATAAATAAATATATACTATATAATAAATAAAGTGAAGTGCAGTACAGGTGCAATAAATAAATTGATAAATATGTAAAAAATAAAATAAAATAAAAGTGCACACAAAGTTGATAATATTAATAATATGTATATCACAAAGGTGATAAGGTGCAAAATGGTGAGAGATGGCAATAAAGTGGCAATGTGCACAAAATGAAATAGAATAGAATGGTATCAACCAAAAGGTACAATAAGGTCATAGGTGCACTAAAAGTGACAAAATGTCAACTGACAAAAAAGTCCATATGCCAGTACACAAATCCAAAGAAAATCAATTAAAGTGACTGGATGAAAGTCCATGAACAAATATAAATGAATATAAATGAATATGGTGACTTCAAATATAGATGTCGGAGGTGACCCCGTGGTGGGTAGGAGGTGAGGTGCTCAGTGACCCCCTAGGGTAAGTAGCCCACTCACCGGATATACCCACCCCACACAGGGGTATAGAGCGGGTATAAATTGAGGATATCGATCACTCAAGTGGATCCTGGTTCCCTCTGTAGGTATGGATATACCAGGGGTCCTCCTTGGGGTCCTGGGATAGACAGGGGCTCTTTACAGGGTATTCAGGATCCTGTGATGGTCTGCACTCAAAGAGGGTATGTCCTTCAGTGGTCCGCAGGTATGTGTCAGCCAATCAGGACGGGGTAGGGCAGGTAGATCATATGGGGTAAGAAAAAGGCTAATAGTGTGATACTGTAAAGCCTTTATTGGTAAAGCGCATAAAAAATGGGTACTCACAGTATAGAAGATATAACAAGCGATACAAGAAGTCCTTGGAACGCAATGCGTTCCACACGAGTACCGGAAACGGAAGTGATACAACGGCGCTGTACGCGTTTCGTCACAAGACGTCCTCAGGCAGCCAACGCATACCTGCGGACCACTGGAGTACATACCCGCTTTGAGTGCGGACCATCACAGCATCCTGAATACCCTGTAAAGAGCCCCCGTCTAACCTTTCCATTTACATAGCCTTTGGCTATAGTCTAGGGAGGCTGCAGCCTATCTATCTTTTACGCATTTATTTCCTTAGCGTGGAGTTCACCACCTTCACCTTCCCATTTCATGCTGTCAGCAATGGCACCACATGGAAGAGAAATGTCACAAGGCTTGAGAAAGAAAAAAAATGTCTTTACACAAGAAAGGTGAAGGCTACAAGAATATCAGTAAAACTTTACTTGTCAGTCAGAATACTGTAGGGGGGGGGGAGTCTTCAAATAAGAAGGGTTGTTGAAAATCACAATGCAAGTTCACTGCAGTTGGCTAAAGAAGTAAAAGCCAAACTGGGGTGGTTGCTTCCCGTGAAGGCATACACTGCAGAGGAATGGCATGCACTGGTGTTATCCACGAAGGATGCCTTTCCTAAAGCTCATGCACAAAAAAGCATGCAGCGAATTTGCCAGTACCCATGCTGAAAAAGAAGAAGACTTCTAGGACTCTGTATTTTGGAGTGATGAGATCAAGATAAATGTTCCTGGAACTGATGGCTTCAAAACTGTATGGCGTTGCAAAGGTGAAGATTACATTGAAAAATGTATGGTGCCTACAATGAAACATGGTGGTGGCAGTGTCCTTCTGTGGGGCTGCATGAGTGCTGCTGGTGTCGGGGAACTGCATTTCATTAATGGTATCATGAATTTTACAGAGATACAGCTCTATATTAAATGAGAAGTTGCTACCATCACTCTGTGCCCTTGGTCATCATGCCCTTTTCCAAAATGACAAAGATCCAAAACATGCATCTAAGGCCTTTGTTACATTTCTGAAGAAGAACCGGGTGAAAGGGATTCAGTGGCCAAGTATGTCTCCTGATCTGAACCCAATCAAATACCTATTCGGAATTCTGAAGAGACAAGTTGAGCATCACTCTCCATCCAGCACCCAGGCTCTAAAAGCAGTCATTCTTGAAGAATATAAAAAGATATGTTGCCAACTTGTTTATTCCATGCCTAGAAGACTTGGTGCTGTCCTTACAAAGCACAGAGGTCATACAAAATACTAGATGTAGTAGTTTTTGTTGTGGGGTTACAATTTCTGGTAAGTGTGGTCCTGGGAGTGAGGGAAGCACCTGTCCCGTCATACCGACCACACATGGAGACCCTTGAAGTGGTCTGCAGCACCTTTAGTCACCTGATTATACATCCTTTTGGGACTGATTTTCGGCACTGTATCACCTTTTTGTGCGACTCGAATGATTGGACTGTTCATCTTATGCGATTTTTCCTTTTCAGTCGCAATATTTTATTAGCATTAGTCACTCTATGTGTTTTTTTGGTTATCATTTACACTATTGTATTTTTTTTTTAACTTTGTGTTAACACCTAGCCCGAACTAGCACCAAACTATTTTAAAGTTTAATTCATATATTAACTATTCCATATTTCCTGTTGGTATATATTTTTACCACTGGAATTACCAGCACTTCATCACTTTATTTATTTATAAATTGACCATTTTGGGATCTGCACATTAGTCTGTTTATCACTCCAGCACTTTGTGTTATATGGCACACTAATATTTAAATTATTTATGGTCACCCTCCACACATGTCACTTTCAGCACCTTATAAAAATGTATTGCCTTGATACATTTTTTACAGATTTGAGGCTACTATATTGTGATTCATTATTGCTAGAATTACCGGATCCGATTCCTCATATTTTTATTTATTATTTATTTATTATGTCAGCACTGACTCCAAAAGTTTGGACACACCTTCTCATTCAAAGAGTTTTCTTTATTTTTATGACTATGACTTGTGATTATGAGTCACACTTCAAGAGGTAGTCACCTGAAATGGTTTTCACTTCACAGGGGTGCCCTGTCTGGTTTAATAAGTGTGATTTCTTGCCTTATAAATGGGGTTGGGACTATCAGTTGTGTTGTGCAGAAGTCAGGTGGATACACAGCTGATAGTCCTACTGAATAGACTGTTAGAATTTGTATTATGGCAAGAAAAAAGCAGCTAAGTACAGGAAAACGAGTGGCCATCATTACTTTAAGAAATGAAGGTCAGTTAGTCCGAAAAATTGGGAAAACTTTGAAAGTGTCCCCAAGTGCAGTCACAAAAACCATCAAGCGCTACAAAGAAACTGGCTCACATGCGGACCGCCCCAGGAAAGGAAGACCAAGAGTCACCTCTGCTGCGGAGGATACCAGCCTCAGAAATCGCAGGTTAACAGCAGCTCAGATTAGAGACCAGGTCAATGGCACACGGAGTTCTAGCAGCAGACACATCTCTAGAACAACTGTTAAGAGGAGACTGTATGAATCAGGCCTTCATGGTAGTATATCTGCTAGGAAACCACTGCTAAAGAAAGGCAACAAGCAGAAGAGACTTGTTTGGGCTAAAGAACACAAGGAATGGACATTAGACCAGTGGAAATCTGTGCTTTGGTCTGAGGAGTCCAAATTTGAGATCTTTGGTTCCAACCACCGTGTCTTTGTGCGACGCCGAAAAGGTGAACGGATGGACTCTACATGCCTGGTTCCCACCGTGAAACATGGAGGAGGAGGTGTGATGGTGTGGGGGTGCTTTGCTGGTGACACTGTTGGGGATTTATTCAAAATTGAAGGCATACTGAACCAGCATGGCTACCACAGCATCTTGCAGCGGCATGCTATTCCATCCAGTTTGCGTTTAGTTGGACCATCATTTATTTTTCAACAGGACAATGACCCCAAACACACCTCCAAGCTGTGTAAGGGCTATTTGACCAAGAAGGAGAGTGATGGGGTGCTGCGCCAGATGACCTGGTCTCCACAGTCACTGGACCTGAACCCAATTGAGATGGTTTGGAGGTGAGCTGGACTGCAGAGTGAAGGCAAAAGGGCCAACAAGTGCTAAGCATCTCTGGGAACTCCTCCAAGACTGTCGGAAGACCATTTCAGGTGACTACCTCTTGAAGTGTGACTCCACAATTTTCATAGTCATGAAAATAAAGAAAACTCTTTGAATGAGAAGGTGTGTCCAAACTTTTGGTCTGTACTATATATATATATATATATATATATATATATATATATATATATGTATATATTATTTTTATAGATAAGAGGTGGGCTGCAGCCTTTTTTCTCATTTTCAGTATACTATTAGTTTATATCCTAGTGCAGAATTTTTTGCCTTCTGTATTCATTTTTACATCAACTAAATTGAGTAAAACTGAAGATTTTGTAATCTAAGTTATATAATTTACCTTACTTTCAAGTAATGGAGCTAAATAAATGTTCTATAAAACTACATTTTGGAAATTGTGCTTGTGTTCATTGAGATAATATTTCAAATTTTACTTTTCAAAAGGGGTGTATTTATGGGTGTATCTCATTTATGCTGAGCACAGTATGTGCAGCTGTAAAATAGAATCGTAGTAAATCGAAAAAAATAAATAAAATAAACAGAAATGTGTAAAGCACTACATTTTAACTGTTTGATTTGGAACCTGGAAAACAATGTTTTAGAAATAAAGATTTTAAGCTACACACATCAAGGAAAAATGTGATGCATTTCTGATAAGAATGGGATTATTATTTATTTGGATGGGAAATTATAAATGGAATATCAGTTACACGGGCAAAGCAAAATATTTGAACTTTTCCCATGTAAGTAAGGGTGGAATAACATGGATACACATCCCACGTAACATTTTTGACCTTTACTTAAGAATGTGGGTATAATTATTTATCAACAAGGGGATTATGGGCGGATATCATTGTTAGACATTTCATGTAATGTATTTGAATGATTTCTGATAGGAAAATTGGTATAATTCTTTTTCAACTTGGGGATTATGGGTGGAATATCATGGTTACACAATATACAGTATTTATCCTATTTCTGATAAAAACATGTGTATAGTCATTTCTCTACATGGGATTATTGGTGGAATATCTTGGATACACATCCTATGAAATGCATTTGACCTGTTTCTGATAGGAATACGGTTATAATTATTTTTCTTCATGGGGATTATGGGGGGAATATCATGGTTACACTTAACAAGGAACATATTTACCCTGTTTCTGAAAACATTATGGGTATAATTTGTTTTCTACATGGTGATTATGGGTGGAGAAACACAGCTGACATGTTTGGCCTCTTTTACACTTGCTTTG
This sequence comes from Pelophylax lessonae, assembly GCF_965119305.1. NCBI lineage: Eukaryota > Metazoa > Chordata > Amphibia > Anura > Ranidae > Pelophylax > Pelophylax lessonae. The sequence goes on from NC_138778.1 coordinate 88,163,053, forward strand.
GCTTCAATGTACATTAACCACCTCAATATTGGGCACTTTCACCCCCTTCCTTTCCAGACCAATTTTCAGCTTTCAGTGCTCTCGAACTTTGAATGACAATTACTCAGTCATGCTAAACTGTACCCTAATTACATTTTGATCATTTTGATCACACAAATAGAGCTTACCTTTGGTGGTATTTATTCACCACTGGGTTTTTTATTTTTTGCAATTTAAGTGAAAGAAAGAGCAATTTTTTTGAAAAAAAAAAACAATATTTTCTAATTCCTGTTTCAAAAGAAATCCAATAAAACCAAAGTTCATCATAAATTTAGGCCAGAATGTATTCTGCTACATGTCTTTGGTAAAAAAAAAAATCCTTATAAGTGTATGATAATAGGTTTGTGTGAAACTTATAGAGCCTACAAGCTAAATGTTAGGACAGTACAAATGCCCCCCCCTCCCCCAAAGGACCCCTTTTTGCAAAGAGGACAGTCCAAGGTATTTAGTAAGAAGCATAGTGAGTTTTTTATAGTTGCAGTTTTTTCCCATAATAGTGTTCCACAAAATTGTCATATTAGCAAGGTATTTCTTACACAAGGCATAGATAAAATTACAATTACACCCCAAAATATATTCTGCTACTCCTCCTGAGTATGGTGATACCACATGTGTGAGACTTTTTTACAGCCTTGCCACATACAGAGGCCCAACATCCAAGTAGCACCATCAGGTGTTCTAAAGGCATAAATTACACATTTCATTTCCTGAGTACCTATCACATTTTTGAAGGCCCTGGAGCACCAGGACAATGGAATTACCCACAAAATGACCCCATTTTGGGAAGAAAACTCCCAATGTATATTCTACGAGGCATAATGAGTTTTTTGAACATGTAATTTTTTTCCACAAGTTTTTGGAAAATGTAGAAAGAAAATGTATTTTTTTACACAATGTTGTCAATTTATAAGAAATTTCTAACACATAGCATGTACATAGCAAAAATTACACCCCAAAATACATTCTGCTACTCCTCCTGAGTGTGGCGATACCCCATGTGTGACACTTTTCCACAGCCTGGACATATACATACACCCAACATCCAAGTAGCACCTTTAGGCGTTCTAGGAGCATAAATTACACATTTAGTACCTATCACTAGAGTTGAGCGGACACCTGGATGTCCGTGTTCGGCGGGTTCGGCCGATCTTGAAAAAAAAGTCCGGGTCCGTGTCCCGGACTTTTTCCGAACTTTACCTGGACACCGAACCCCATTGAAGTCAATGGGGACCCGAACTTTCAGGCACTAAAATGGCTCTAAAACACCAATGGAAAGGGCTAGAGTGCTGCAAATGGCAGCAAAACGTAGATAAGAGCATGGCAAGTGCTCTGCAAATAAATGTGGATAGGGAAATAACTTAAAACAACAAAAAAAACAGAAAAATAAAACAATGTTCTTCATCTGTGAAGGACGAGGCCCATATGGAGTTTGAGGGAGGTTGAGGTGGTGGTGGATGTGGCGGTGTCATAGGCATGCGCACAGGGTGTGCCGGGTGTGCCTGGGCACACCCTTAACACCTAGGGCACATTAGCATTATCGCTCTGTTTGCCAGTGAGGAGATGGGAAAGATCTCCCTCGGACCTGCTCTGCCATAAGAGAAGTGCCACACACTTCTATTTCACTTTGCCAGCAGGGAGAGTAATGTACCAGTGCCATATACATGTAGGCAAACACATGCATGTGTATTTAAACTTTGGGGTGCACACCCTAATGCAATAGGCTGCGCACACCTATGGGTGGTGTAGGTGGAATCGGCGGTGGAGCAGGACGAGGTAGCCAACACTGCTTTTTTTTTTTGTCATTTTAAATGAGGGTACACCCCAAAAGAGTGAGAAAGAGCAAAAATAGAACAATGGCTGGGTAAGGTCGGTATCCATCTATATTCTGCACAAGGTACGGAAAAGTCCTGTGGGATCCATGCCTGGTTCATTTTAATGAACGTGAGCTTGTCCACATTGTCTCTGGACAGGCAGCTGCGCTTGTCTGTGAGAACGCCCCCAGCCGTGCTAAATACACATTCAGATAATACACTGGCTGCAGGGCACGCCAGCACCTCCAAGGCGTAAAGGGCAAGCTCAGGCCATGTGCCCAATTTAGAGACCCAGAAGTTGAAGGGGGCAGACCCGTCATTCACTACATGTAGGCGTGTGCACACATACTGCTCCACCATGTTGCTGAAATGCTGCCTCCTGCTAAGACGTTCCATATGAGCTGCTGGTGCTGCTGTTTGTTGTGGCGTGCTGACAAAGCTTTTCCACATTTCGGCCATGCTAACCCTGCCTTCTGAGGTGCTGGCGGTGCCCTGGTTGCATTGGCGACCTCTTCCTTCTCCTCCTCCTCTGCCTTGGCCTTGTGCTTCCACTGTGGCCCCGCTGTCAGGTGGGAATGCCAGCAGCATCGTGTCTACCAGCGTGCGCTTGTACTTGCGCATCTTGCGATCGCGCTCCAGTGAGAGAATTAAGGACGGTACGTTGTCCTTGTAACGGGGATCCAGCAGCGTGGCCACCCAGTAATCAGCACAAGTTAGAATGTGGGCAACTCGGCGGTCGTTGTGGAGACACTGCAGCATGTAATTGCTCATGTGTGCCAGGCTGCCCAGAGGCAACGAAAGGCTGTCCTCTGTGGGAGGTGTATCATCTGTGTCCTCTGTATCCCCCCAGCCACGCACCAGTGATGGCCATGAGCTGGCCTGGGTGCCACCCTGCTGTGAACATGGTTCCATCTCCTCCTCCTCATCCTCCAGAACTGTGCCCCTGCTGGACAATTGTGTCCCTGGCGTTTGTGGGTGCAGGAACCCACCCTCGGAGCCACTTGCGAATGACTGCCCTGAAAGCCTTGGAAATGTTACCTCTTCATCCTCCTCCTCCTCCTCCTCATCCTGTGCCACATCCTCTTCCATCATCGCCCAAATCATTTTTTGAAGGAGGCATAGAAGTGGGATAGTTAAGCTGACAACGGCGTCATCGGCACTGGCCATGTTGGTGGAGTACTCAAAACAGCGCAACAAGGCACACAGGTCTCGCATGGAGGCCCAGTTATTGGTGGTGAAGTGGTGCTGTTCCGCAGAGCGACTCACGCATGCGTGCTGCAGCTGAAACTCCACTATGGCCTGCTGCTCCTCGCACAATCTTTCCAGCATGTGCAAGGTGGAGTTCCACCTTGTGGGCACGTCACATATGAGACGGTGAGCGGGAAGGCCGAAGTTACGCTGCAGCGCTGACAGGCGAGCAGCAGCAGGGTGAGAACGCCGAAAGTGCGCACAGACGGCCCGCACTTTCTGCAGCAGCTCTGACATATCGGGGTAATTTTTAAGGAACCTCTGCACCACCAAATTCAGCACATGCGCCAGGCAAGGGATGTGCGTCAAACCGGCTAGGCCCAGAGCTGCTATGAGATTTCGCCCGTTATCGCACACCACCAGGCCGGCTTGAGGCTCGCTGGCAGCAACCACTCATTTGTCTGCTGTTCCATGATCCTCCACAACTTTTGCGCGGTGTGTGGGTTTTCCCTCAAACAGGCAAGTTTTAAAACTGCCTGCTGTCGTTTACCCCTGGCCGTGCTGAAGTTGGTGGTGAAGGTGTTACGCTGACCGGATGAGGAGGCGGTAGAGGATGAGGAAGCGGAGTAGGAGGAGTTAGGAACAGGAGGCAAACTGAAGCGCCCTGCAATCCTCGGTGGTGGAAGGACATGCGCCAAATTGCTATCCGCCTCAGGCCCATCCGCCACTGCATTTACCCAGAGTGCCGTTAGGGAGATATAACGCCCCTGACCGAGCTTACTGGTCCACGTATCGGTAGTTAGGTGGACCTTGGCACAGATGGCATTGCGCAGTGCACACCTGATTTTTTCCCCCCACTTGGTTGTGCAGGGAAGGGATGGCTTGCCTGCAAAAGTAGTGGCGGCTGGGCACGACGTACTGTGGGACAGCCACCGACATAAGGCTTTTAAAACTGTGCGTCTCCACCAGACGGAATGACAGCATTTCAAAGGCCAAGAATTTTGAAATGCTGGCATTCAGGGCCAGGGATCGCGGGTGGGTAGGGGGGTACTTCCTCTTCCTCTGAAGTGTTTGGGAGATGGAAAGCTGAACGCTTCCACGGGACATTGTGGAGATGGTTGGTGACCCAGGTGGTGGTGTTGCTGACAGATCGTCTGTTTGCGGGGTGGCAGGTGCCGGTATCACTACAGAGGTGGATGGAGAGGCCGAGACTGCAGCAGAAGAGGAAGCAGGAGGAGCCAGAGACCTTTCTTGGTTTTGAAGGTGTCTACTCCACTGCAGCTCGTGCTTTGCACTTAGATGCCTGATCATGCAGGTTGTGCTCAGGTTAAGAAGGTTTATGCCTCGCTTTAGGCTCTGATTGCACAGGGTGCAAACCACTTGTGTCCTGTCATCAGCACATTTTCTGAAGAACTTCCACGCTAGAGAACTCCTTTGAGCTCGCTTTGGTGCGCTCGTTCCCTTGCTGCGTTGGGCAGTAGCAGGCATAGTGTCTAGGGCACGGCCGCTCCGCTTCTGCACCCTGCTCCCTCTTCTGCTGTGCTGGTGGCTCTGTGCGACCACAGCCTCTTCCTCCAAACTACTCAGATGACCTGCATGACCTTCATTCCATGTGGGGTCGAGGACCTCATCGTCCTCCACATCATCTTCCACCCAGTCTTCACCCCTGCCCTCCTTGTCGGTCTCCACAATTCTGAATGCCGCAGCAGTTGGCACCGGCGTTTCGTCATCATCGGAGACGTGCTGCGATGGTCCTTCCATGTACTCATCTTGAGAAATAAGTGGTTGGGCATCGCTGCACTCAATCTCTTCCACTTCTGGGGCAGGGCTAGGTGGATGGCCCTGGGAAACCCTGCTGACAGAGTCATCAAAAAGAAGAAGAGACTGCTGCATGACTTGGGGCTCAGACTGCTTGCCTGATTTGCAAGGGGGTGAGGTGAAAGACGGTTGGACATTGGCTGCAGGTGCCAACTCTGACCTTTCTGCAGTAGACTGGGTGGGAGACAATGTGAAGGAACTGGAGGCACTGTCAGCAACCCAATCTACTATCGCCTGTACTTCTTCTGGCCTCATCACTTCTAGAGGCGCATGATGCCCTACCAAATACTGCTGCAGGTTCTGTCGCCTACTCACACTTGAGGAAGGTGTTTCACTTGTGCGTGTAGCTGGCACAGATCGACCACGTCCTCTCCTTGCAACAGGAGCTCTACCAGCAGCACCATGACCCAGGCCACGGCCCCTATTTGACGGTCTCCTCATATTTCTGTAATTTATGATCTTGCCCTAGAAAGGTGTTTATTGAATAGCGGAACAAAACAACAACAGTATTGCACGGGTGTATCTCACAGTCAAATATGCAAACTATGCCGCAATTTAATTTTTTTTACCCCAAAAGGGTGTATATTGAATAGCGGAAAAGAAAAAAGGATAAAAAACGGTGTATCTCACACGTACAGACAAAGACTAGGCCCCGATTAAAATTTTTTGTACCCTAAAGGGAGGATGAGCAAGAGGAGTAGGAGGAGTTCGGAACAGGAGGCAAACTGAAGCGCCCTGCAATCCTTGGCGGTGGAAGGAGATGCGCCAAACAAATTTAAAAGGTGTATCTCACATGTACCGATACAGACTATGCCGTAATTTAATTTTTTACACTCAAACAGGGTGTATATTGAATAGCGGAATAGGAAATTTTTTATAAAACGGTGTATCTCACACGTACAAACACAGACTAGGCCCCGATTACAATTTTTTGTACCCTAAAGGCAGGATGAGGAAGAGGAGTAGGAGGAGTTCGGAACAGGAGGCAAACTGAAGCACCCTGCAATCCTCGGCGGTGGAAGGAGATGCGCCAAACAAATTTAAAAAGGTGTATCTCACATGTACCAATACAGACTATGCCGTAATTAAATTTTTTACACTCAAACAGGGTGTATATTGAATAGCGGAATAGGAAAAATTTTACAAAACGGTGGTGTATCTCACACGTACAAACACAGACTAGGCCCCGATTACAATTTTTTGTACCCTAAAGGCAGGATGAGGATGAGGAGTAGGAGGAGGTCCGAACAGGAGGCAAAATGAAGCACCCTGCAATCCTCGGCGGTATGAGATGCGCCCCAAAAATTGGAAAGGTGTATCTCACGCGTACCGCTACAGACTATCCCGCAATTTAATTGTTTTTACCCCAAGGGTGTAGATTGAATAGCTGAATAGAAAATATGATATCAAAAGGTGTATGTATGTCAGACGTACAGACCCAGACTAGGCCCAAATTACTATTTTTGGTACCCCCAAAGGCAGGATGAGGAGTAGGAGGCGTTCGGAACAGGCAGGAGGCAGACTGAAGCACCCTGCAATCCTCGGCGGTACGAGATGCGCCCCAAAAATTGGAAAGGTGTATCTCACAAGTACCGACACAGACTATCCCGCAATTTTATTGCTTTTACCCCAAAGGTGTAGATTGAATATTGGAATAGAAAATATGATATCAAAAGGTGTATGTATCTCACACGTACCGACACAGACTATCTCGCAATTTAATTGTTTTTATCCCAAAGGTGTAGATTAAATAGCGGAATAGAAAATATTATCAAAAGGTGTATGTATCTCACACGTACAGAACCAGACTAGGCCCCGATTACTATTTTTTGTACCCCCAAAGGCAGGATGAGGAGTAGGAGGAGTTCGGAACAGGCAGGAGGCAGACTGAAGCATCCTGCAATCCTCGGCGGTATGAGATGCGCCCCAAAAATTGGAAAGGTGTATCTCACACGTACCGACACAGACTATCCCGCAATTTAATTGTTTTTACTCCAAAGGTGTAGATTGAATAGCGGAATACAAAATATGATATCAAAAGGTGTATGTATCTCACACGTAGAGACCCAGACTAGGCCCAAATTACTATTTTTTGTACCCCCAAAGGCAGGATGAGGAGTAGGAGGAGTTCGGAACAGGCAGGAGGCACACTGAAGCACCCTCAAATCCTTGGCAGTATGAGACGCGCCCCAAAAATTGGAAAGGTGTATCTCACACGTACCGACACAGACTATCCCGCAATTTAATTGTTTTTACCCAAAGGTGTAGATTGAATAGCGGAATAGAAAATATGATATCAAAAGGTGTATGTATCTCACACGTAGAGACCCAGACTAGGCCCAAATTACTATTTTTTGTACCACCAAAGGCAGGATGAGGAGGAGGAGTTCGGAACAGGCAGGAGGCACACTGAAGCACCCTCAAATCCTCGGCAGTATGAGATGCGCCCCAAAAATTGGAAAGGTGTATCTCACACGTACCGACACAGACTATCCCGCAATTTAATTGTTTTTACCCAAAGGTGTAGATTGAATAGCGGAACAGAAAATATGATATCAAAGGGTGTATGTATCTCACACGTAGAGACCCAGACTAGGCCCAAATTACTATTTTTTGTACCCCCAAAGGCAGGATGAGGAGTAGGAGGAGTTCGGAACAGGCAGGAGGCACACTGAAGCACGCTCAAATCCTCGGCAGTATGAGATGCGCCCCAAAAATTGGAAAGATGTATCTCACACGTACTGACACAGACTATCCCGCAATTTAATTGTTTTTACCCAAAGGTGTAGATTGAATAGCGGAATAGAAAATATGATATCAAAAGGTGTATGAATCTCACACGTAGAGACCCAGACTAGGCCCAAATTACTATTTTTTGTACCCCCAAAGGCAGGATGAGGAGTAGGAGGAGTTCGGAACAGGCAGAAGGCACACTGAAGCACCCTCAAATCCTCGGCAGTATGAGATGCGCCCCAAAAATTGGAAAGGTGCATCTCACACGTACCGACACAGACTATCCCGCAATTTAATTGTTTTTACCCAAAGGTGTAGATTGAATAGCGGAATAGAAAATATGATATCAAAAGGTGTATGTATCTCACACGTAGAGACCCAGACTAGGCCCAAATTACTATTTTTTTGTACCCCCAAAGGCAGGATGAGGAGTAGGAGGAGTTCGGAACAGGCAGGAGGCACACTGAAGCACCCTCAAATCCTCGGCAGTATGAGATGCGCCCTAAAAATTGGAAAGGTGTATCTCACACGTACCGACACAGACTATCCCGCAATTTAATTGTTTTTACCCAAAGGTGTAGATTGAATAGCGGAATAGAAAATATGATATCAAAAGGTGTATGAATCTCACACGTAGAGACCCAGACTAGGCCCAAATTACTATTTTTTGTACCCCCAAAGGCAGGATGAGGAGTAGGAGGAGTTCGGAACAGGCAGAAGGCACACTGAAGCACCCTCAAATCCTCGGCAGTATGAGATGCGCCCCAAAAATTGGAAAGGTGTATCTCACACGTACCGACACAGACTATCCCGCAATTTAATTGTTTTTACCCAAAGGTGTAGATTGAATAGCGGAATAGAAAATATGATATCAAAAGGTGTATGTATCTCACACGTAGAGACCCAGACTAGGCCCAAATTACTATTTTTTTTGTACCCCCAAAGGCAGGATGAGGAGTAGGAGGAGTTCGGAACAGGCAGGAGGCACACTGAAGCACCCTCAAATCCTCGGCAGTATGAGATGCGCCCTAAAAATTGGAAAGGTGTATCTCACACGTACCGATACAGACTATCCCGCAATTTAATTGTTTTTACCCAAAGGTGTAGATTGAATAGCGGAATAGAAAATATGATATAAAATTGGTGATTTATCAATAGCACATGTGAACAGCAGTGTCTTATATCAGTCAGCTCTGCTGCAGGCTATGGAGGGAAAAAAAAAGAAAATTCCCCTTTTAAGTTTGTAATTTTTAACTAGATTAGTACAGACTATGCCACAATTTAATTTTTTTAACCCAAGGGTGTGTATTGAATAGTGGAATAGAAAAAAGTGTATAACTTTTGAAATCACTCAATAATAGCACACATATCTGCAGATTCTCCCTAAAAGGATCGATAAGATCGGTCACTGCCGGCACTGCAAACCCCCCCACACAGCAAAATCGATTGTAGAACACTGACCCTGCCTATCTCCAGCCTCTCCCTAAAAGGATCGATAAGATCGGTCACTGCCGGCACTGCAAACCCCCCCCCCCACACAGCAAAATTGATTGTAGAACACTGACCCTAAATATCTCCAGCCTCTCCCTAAAATGCCCTAATATCTTGCCCTGCCCGCAGCACTCCAACCTGTCCCTCAATTCTTTTCGGACACAATATGATTTTTGCCTGTCTGTCCCTAATCAGCAGCCAGCACGTATGATGTGTGCTCTCTCTCTAATCTACAGCAGAATGACGCAGCGGCGCTCCGTCTCGAACTTATAAAGACTTGGTCACATGCTTCAGATGGCCAATCACAGCTACTAATACATTTGTAGGCATGGCTGGGATGGCTTAAGGCAGACCAGTTAAACGCTTGTTGATTGGCTGTTGAAAGCCCGCCATTAAAAGTGCGCCAATACATACAAACCCGGAAATAAAATGACCGAACACGGATTTTTACCCGAACATACAGTAAAGTTTTCGGGCCCGTGTTCGGGTAACAAAAATCCAATTATTCAATACGAACACGAATAATACAGTCCGTGTTCGCTCAACACTACCTATCACATTTTTGAAGGCCCTGTGACTAGTGTTGATCACTGGAATGTGGCAGATCAGGGACAGATCTGGCAGATTATCATGCACAGATGTGGCAGATTATCATGGACAGATGCGCCAGATGATCTGTGGCAGATGATGTGCGCCAGATATGTGCCAGATGATCACGGACAGATGTGCCAGATGATCACGGACAGATGTTGAATATTATCAAGGACAGATGAGGCAGATTATCATGGACAGATGCACCAGATGATAACTGGCAGATGTGGCAGATGATGTGTGCAAGATGTGCACCAGATGATTACGGACAGGTGTGCCAGATGATCATGGACAGATGTGGCAGATTATCACGGACCAGTGTGGCAAATGATCACAGACAGATGCTCCAGATGATCACGGACAGATGCACCAGATGATCACGGACAGATGCACCAGATGATCACTGGCAGATGTGCGCCAGATTGAGCCAGATGATCACGGACAGATGTGGCAGATGATGTGCACAGATGATCGCAGACAGATGCAGCAAATTATCACGGACAGATGCGGCAGATGATCATGGACAGATGCGGCAGATGATCACAGACAGATGTGGCAGATGATGTGCGCCAGATGATCATGGACAGATGTGGCAAATGATCATGGACAGATGTGGCAAATGATCATGAACAGATGTGGTAAATGATCACTGACAGATGCGTCAGATGATCACTGGCAGATGATGTCTGCTAGATGATCACTGACAGATGTGGCAAATGATCATGGACAGATGTGGCAAATGATCACGGACAGATGTGGCATATGATCATGGACAGATGTTCACTGTAGCAGATTATTGTACTGAGACAGATGTGTGACAGGTGTTTTTCCTGTGTTGGGGACACTGTGTGCTGGAGACACTGTGTTGGTGTGTTGGGGATACTGTGTGTGGACACTAGCAGGGTGATCAGTAAAACAGCTCTATACTCACTGATCGCAGCTTGCCAGCACCTATCCACTCTCCTTTTCCTCACTGTGTGAGGAGAAGCAGAGCCGATCGCCATGACAAGGGTTCTATTGACATCACATGATGGCTGTGATTGGACACAGCCATCATGTGATCAGCAGGGCTAATCACAGGCCCTCCTGCCGAACTGTGTTGGGCTGTGTCCAGGGGACACAGGCACACCAAGATCGCTCAGCTGCGCATGCACACAGCTGCACGATCTCCCTCCTTCTGAAGGACGTTTCTGAACGTCCACCCAGTAGAAGGAAGCTCCCACCCGGCCGTATATGTGCATTGGCCGGGTGGGAGGAGGTTAAAGCTCCTACCACTTTTATGATGTGTTTTGATGCTTCGGTGGTGCTTGAACGAAGCTTCGGCGGAAGATTAGTGATGCTCTTTTTTCATAGTTACCTAATTAGTCAGGTTGAAAAAAGACAATAGTCCATCCAGTTCAACCTGTGTAGGTGTGTGTTGGCGGTAATCATCTCTCATACTCCTGGATGTTCTGATCCTTGAGATGTACGTCTAAGAGTCTTTTGAAAGCCACCATACTTCCCGCAGAAACCCCCTCTTGTGGTGGAGAATTCCACAATCTTGTAGCCCTAACAGTAAAGAACCTCCCACGTTGCCTGAGGTTAAAACGCTTCTCCTCTAATCGCATTGTATGCACCTTGAGTCCTCATGCAATCCCTTCGACTGAATAGCTTTTTTTCTATGCCGAGATCACCATTGAGATATTTATAAATTGCTATCATGTCCCCTCTCAGGCGTCTCTTCTCCAGGGAGAATAAATCAAGCAATTGCAGACGCTCTTCATAATTAAGGTCCTCCAATCCCCTAATTAGTTTAGTTGCCCTTCTCTGGACTCTCTCCAGGTCCAACACATCCCTCCTGAGGACTGGCGAACCTCATCCCAACTGTGAAGTATGGTGGAGGGGCATCATGGTTTGGGGCTGCTTTGCTGCGTCAGGGCCTGGAGGGATTGGTATCATTGAAGGAAAAATGAATTCCAAGTTTATCAAGACATTTTGCAGGAGAACTTAAGGCCATCTGTCTACCAGCTGAAGCTCAACAGAAGATCGGTGTTGCAACAGGACAATACCCAAAGCATAGAAGTAAATCAACAAAAGAATGGCTTAAACAGAAGGAAATACGCCTTCTGAAGTGGCCCAGTAAGAGTCCTGACCTTAACCCGATTTAGATGCTGTGGCATGACCTCAAGAAAGCGATTCACACCAGACATCCCAAGAATATTGCTGAACTGAAACAGTTCTGTAAAGAGGAATGGTCAAGAATTACTCCTGACCGTTGTGCACGTCTGATCTGCAACTACAGGAAACGTTTGGTTGAAGTTATTGCTGCCAAAGGAGGTTCAACCAGTTTTTAAATCCAAGGGTTCACATACTTTTTCCAAAAAGATAATAAAATCCGCGCTAAGGAATCAAAGGATATAAATAAGTACTAATAAGCTGCAGCCTCACTTAAACTATAGCCAAAAGACTATATAAATAGATAAAAATGAAGGTGATGGCGCTGCTTATATTATAAGGGGTAATTAGGTGGATATTCCTATATAAACATATATCATCGGATGAATTGTATATAAAAAAGAAGGCTATGAAGAATAGCCACCAGGTGGCGAAGTGCAATGTGCAAAGATGTGCTAAGATAAATAAATATGTGTATATATACAATATGCAATAGTGATAAAAATAAATAGTCAACAGAGTGAATCTATAAACAACATTAAATAAATCAATCAATAAATAATATAAAATGACTCAAAAATCACGATGAAAAAAATTAGTAAAATAGTGCGGGAAAAGCTTGACCAAACAGGATAAATGTGCAAATATACAGGAGAGTATTATCCAAAGTGTACAAATAGGTGATAGTACTAGAAATAAAAATTATTATAAAAATTAAAGTTCGTGATCGAAAAATTGTGCAAAAGCAATAAAGTGCGGGAAACTTCTTTCCAAAGTGTGACAATACGTAATGATCAGTCAATTCATATACTAGAATACATCCGTAAATAGGTGAGTGTACCCAGTGAGATAGGTGGGCAGTGACTTACGGTGACCCCCAAGGTGGGTGACTGGTGAGCTGCAAAGTGGCTACTGATGAAAAACCTACTCACCAGATATACCCACCCCACACAGGGGTATAGAGTGGGTATTGTAGATATGCCTCGCTGGTCTTTACTCTATGTAGTAATTCCCTTCCTGGGGGAGAATGGTGTGGGGTCCGCGGGGTATCGCAGATATCCTAGCGTGGGGTCCAGTACTAGGGTCTTGTTCAAATGTGTCCGATGCTCCGTGGAGGGATCTAGTATGGCCACTCTCAAGTATATGGATGGGAGGGTCATAGGAAGTGGAAAGACTCGATAGTGTGATATCGTAGGGGATGTTTTATTCAGCAGTATACAAATAAATGAATACTCACATTCAATCAGATAGAAAACAGCGTGGTATTGGCGTCCCGGAACGCAATGCGTTCCAACTAGAAACCGGAACCGGAAATGACGTGACAGCGCCGTCACGTCATTTCCGGTTCCGGTTTCTAGTTGGAACGCATTGCGTTCCGGGACGCCAATACCACGCTGTTTTCTATCTGATTGAATGTGAGTATTCATTTATTTGTATACTGCTGAATAAAACATCCCCTACGATATCACACTATCGAGTCTTTCCACTTCCTATGACCCTCCCATCCATATACTTGAGAGTGGCCATACTAGATCCCTCCACGGAGCATCGGACACATTTGAACAAGACCCTAGTACTGGACCCCACGCTAGGATATCTGCGATACCCCGCGGACCCCACACCATTCTCCCCCAGGAAGGGAATTACTACATAGAGTAAAGACCAGCGAGGCATATCTACAATACCCACTCTATACCCCTGTGTGGGGTGGGTATATCTGGTGAGTAGGTTTTTCATCAGTAGCCACTTTGCAGCTCACCAGTCACCCACCTTGGGGGTCACCGTAAGTCACTGCCCACCTATCTCACTGGGTACACTCACCTATTTACGGATGTATTCTAGTATATGAATTGACTGATCATTACGTATTGTCACACTTTGGAAAGAAGTTTCCCGCACTTTATTGCTTTTGCACAATTTTTCGATCACGAACTTTAATTTTTATAATAATTTTTATTTCTAGTACTATCACCTATTTGTACACTTTGGATAATACTCTCCTGTATATTTGCACATTTATCCTGTTTGGTCAAGCTTTTCCCGCACTATTTTACTAATTTTTTTCATCGTGATTTTTGAGTCATTTTATATTATTTATTGATTGATTTATTTAATGTTGTTTATAGATTCACTCTGTTGACTATTTATTTTTATCACTATTGCATATTGTATATATACACATATTTATTTATCTTAGCACATCTTTGCACATTGCACTTCGCCACCTGGTGGCTATTCTTCATAGCCTTCTTTTTTATATACAATTCATCCGATGATATATGTTTATATAGGAATATCCACCTAATTACCCCTTATAATATAAGCAGCGCCATCACCTTCATTTTTATTTACACATACTTTTTCCACCTGCACTGTGAATGTTTACATGGTGTGTTCAATAAAAACATGGCAACATTTCATTCTTTGTGTGTTATTAGTTTAAGCAGACTGTGATTGTCTATTGTTGTGACTTAGATGATGATCAGATCACATTTTATAACCAATTTGTGCAGAAATCCATATCATTCCAAAGGGTTCACATACTTTTTCTTGCAGCTGTATTTCTGATAGGAAAATGCATATCATTATTTTTCCACATGATGGCGATTATTGGGAGAACATCATGGTTACACATTCCAAGGAGAATATTTAACCTATTTCTTATACAAATATGTGTATAATTATTTTTTTTTTTACATGGGGATTATTGGTGGAATATCTTGGATACACATCCTATGTAATGCATTTGACCTGTTTCTTATAGGAATATGGGTATGATTATTTTTCTACATGGATGGAATATCATGATTACACTAAACAAGGAACATATTTAACCCATTTCTGAAAACATTATAGGTAAAATTAGTTTTCTATATGGTGATTATGGGTGGAATATCATGGCTAAACATGTCAAGGAACACAATTGACCTGTTTTTGATAAGAATATGGGTATAATTCATTTTCTACATTAGGATTAGGATTATGGATGGAAAATTTTGGATACACATCCTATGTAATGCATTTGATCTGTTTCTTATAGGAATATGGGTAACATTTTTCTACATGGGGGTTATTAGGGAAATATCATGACTACACATTCCAAGGAGCATATTTAACTTGTTTAACATAAGAATATGTGTAAAATTATTTTTCTACATGGGGATTATAGGGAAAATATAGTTACACTAAACAAGGAACATATTTAGCCTTTTTATAAAATCATTATGGGTATAATTTGTTTTCTACATGGGGATTATGGATGGAATATCACGGATACACATCCTTTGTATTGCATTTGCCCTGTTTCTGATAGGAATATAGGTATAGTTATTTTTCTGCTTGGGAAGTGTGGTGGAGATATCATGGTTACACTTAATAATGAACATATTAAACTGTTTCTATAAGAACATACATATAGAAAAAATATTTTTCCACATGAGGAATATGGGGGGAGTATCACGGCTACACATTCCGAGGAGAATATTTAAACTATTTCTGATACAAATATGTGTATATTTTTTTTCTACATGGGGAATATGGGTGGAGTATCATGTTATCATCATGCTATGTAATGCATTTGACTTGTTTCTGAGAGAAATATGGGTATAATTATTTTTCTACATGGGGATTAAGGAGGGAATATCTTGGTCACACTTAACAAGGAACATATTTGTTACATTATTTTAACCTATTTCTGAAAATATTATAGGTATATTAATGTTCTACGTGGAGATTATGGAAGGAATATCATGGCTAAACATTCCAGGGAACACAGTTGACCTGGTTCTGATAAGAACATGGGTATAATTAATTTTCTACATAGTGATTATGGGTGGAATATCATGGATACACATCCAATGTAATGAATTTGACCCATTTTTCAATCGGAATATGGGTATATTTTTTTTTCTACATGAGGATTATGGGTGGAATATCATGGATACGCTTAACAAGGATCATATTTATTTATTTATTATTTTTATTTATTTTTTGAGAGAAAAGTACCAGATAACAAAAATGTCATGAAGAAAAACATACAAGAGTCAACAGTTAGATATAACATAATGCATTTGTGAGTTTTTCCGATGTCAGCAACCACATGGTTGCGAAAACAAGTCCATGAGCAGAAGTACTATGAAGAAATAACGTTTGGTTTTTTAGATAGGTAGATGCTCTCGGTTCGTATGAAATACACGGTGGACAAGAAGTAGAAGACCAACACAGCACGTCCAAGTGCACCTAACACAGCGTCCTGAAAAGGACGCGTCCTGATATACCTAGACAACAGAAGGCTAAACAGCCAGTAACACATGGAATGACCTCGTGAACCGAGGAATAGGAGAAAGGACAAAGACCAAGGAGGGAAAAGAAAGGAGGGGGAGCGGGAAAGACAGAGAAAATCAGAGAAGACAAAGAGGAAGGGGGGGGGTGGAACGGGGCCCCCCGGCCCCGCCCCCAGCGGGCAAAGCACACTGCGTGGCAGATCAACCAACATCCTGCAGGTACGCATCAGTGGCGGTATAGTACACCCAAGGTCTCCACCGGTCCCAGGTCTGCTCCTCAGTGTTTTTCAGAGTGGCAGTCAGCTCCTCCATGCGGTAGATTTAGTTGATTTTGGAAAACCACAATTCACATGTAGGGGGTTGGGTCTGTCTACACATGTCCTGAATGCATGCCTTCGCAGCATTAGGGAGTTGGATTGTCATGGACTTCCTGTATTTCCGAACTGGTCTCCTTGTGAGGTGGAGTAGGCACAGCGCAGGATCGTCTCCCACCTCGACCGCAGTGAGTTGCCTGATGTCCGAAGCGACATTGTTCCAGAAATCTCTCAATAAGGGGCAGACCCAAAAGACATGAAGCATTGTCGCCCCCTCAGAGCCGCATTGCCAGTGTCAAATCTGATTGACACCGAGGGGGTCAAGAGAGACCCCAGGCCAGTCAGCAATCTCTGCGTGGGTGGGTGTGTTGCCCCGCCGCCATACGTCTAGGAGTCGATTCCTACCAACCCATGCCAGGCCTCGGACTCTGGCGCTTCTACAACCCGGGGTGAAATCCGGGTTGCCCAATATGGGCGTAAGAGGGGAGGTTGAGGGGGCTACCATCGGGTGGTGCTGGATCCACCGAGATTCCCGGAGAGTGACCCCGATCGTCGGGTGGGAGAAAATGGGGTCAGAAGAGACAAAGGGCGACCAAGGGGCCAGAGGCAGGGGCTGACCCACCTCCTCGTCCTCGAGACCCACCCAATGTTTGGGCATTGCGTTACAATGCCAGTCTAGGACCCTCACAAGATGGGAGGCTCTGTAGTACTGAAGAAGGTCCAGCAGGCCCACGCCCCCCCTCGCTTTGGGGAGGGATAAAGTCTGCAACCTGATTCTGGGGGATTTGGATGCCCAGACAAAAGATCTGAACATCGTCCTAACCTGGTTAAAGAAAGATTGGGGGACTGTAGTTGGGAGCGCCTGAAGGACATAAAGTTGTCTGGGCAACACGTTCATTTTAAACGCATTACAGTGCCCAAACCAGGTTAGCATCAGAGATTGCCAGGCGCGGAGGTCCGATTTGACGATCCCCAAGAGGGGCGGGAAATTCGCCTGAAAATAGTCGAGCGGATCCGCCGTGATACGCACGCCCAAATATACCAGCGACCCAGCAGCCCAATGGAAGGGAAAGGAGGCCCGGAGAGACTGTTTGAAAATCTGTGGGGGAGGAGATATCAAGCGCCGCCGATTTAGAGAGGTTAATCTTATAATTAGAGAGTTTACCATAAGCGTGGAGGGCATTAAAATTTTTCAGGTAAGATGTGGTCGGGTTAGAGACGAAAAAGATCAAGTCGCCAGCCAACTGCAGACCCGTAATGTCCGGATTCCCGTGGAGTGAGCAGAGAAAGGGCTCCAGCACCAGGATGAAGATCAGGGGGGACAACCGACACCCTTGGTGGGTGCCGTTAGTGATTGGGAAGAAGTCCGACCACCAGTCCTTTACTTGTACGTCCGCCAAGGGGGAGAAATATAGGGCCAGGATACACTGCATCATCTGGAGACCCAGCCAATATGGGACAGGGTGGCCCGGATGAAATCCCAGGCCACCCTGTCAAAGGCCTTCTCCGCGTCGGTGGAAAGGAGGACCATCGGGCAACGAGATACACGAGCGGAGTGGATAAGGTCAATGACCCGGGTCGTAATGTCCCTGGCTTCCCAGTATGACACAAAGCCAACCTGGTCGTAATGTACCAGGTGTGGTATATGAGGTAAAAGCCGGCCCGCGAGGATCTTGGCAAACAATTTGAGATCTGCGTTGGGGAGGGAGATGGGGCGGTAACTGCGGCAGGACATGGGGTCCTTCCCCTCCTTGTGAATATGAGTAATGTATGCCCGGAAGGAGTCTGCAGGTAATATGCCACCCTTCCTGACAGCACTGAAGTGGGAGAGAAGGGGCCGACCGAGACGGTGGCGAACTGTTGGTAATAGGGTAGGGTGAACCCGTCGAGGCCCGGAGCCTTATGGGGTTTGGATTGAGATAAAGCTAGGGATAACTCTTCCTCAGTAATCTCTCCCTCTAGGGCAGAAACCTGCTCCGCTTTGAGGGAGGGCATGCCCGAGTCCTGGATGTATGCATTGGCTGCCCCCGTCCCGTTCCGGGTGGGTGGGGAGGTTGTACAGGGAGCAAAAAAAGGAGCAGAATTCATCAGCGATGGCTGCTGAGGTGTGGACCCCTGTCCAGTTGCCGACTGTATTTGGGAAATGGACGTGCACTTCCTCGGCCCCCTCAGGGCCTGCTCCAACATTGCCCCCGGTTTGTTAGAAAATTTGTAGTAGCACTGCCTGGCCCATGCCATGCCCCGTACTGTCTTCTGAAATAGTAAGCTGTTCAGTTCCTGCCTAGCCCACGTGAGGGGGAGCAGGTATTCCTCCGCTAAGTATCTTTTACGTTGCTTGCTGAGGTCTGCAATACGCCACAGGAGGGCAGCCACCGTGCCCTCCTGCTCTCATTTCCGACGTGAGTCAATGCAAATAAGGACCCCCCAGATAACACATTTGTGGGCCTCCCAGATAACCGAGGGCGAGAGGGACAGGTCCCCATTGTCCGCGAAATAGGTGGAGAGGGCTGCATGTATCTGTGCATGAACATTGGGGAGCTGAAGGAGCGATTTGTTCAGTCTCCAGGTCGGGGGCCTAGGTGGTCTAGAGTCCCAGTTGATGGGGATGTGAATGGGAGCGTGGTCAGAAAAGGAGAAAGAGTCAATGTGGGTGGAGGTGACCAGGGGGAGATCACTCTGAGGGACCAGGAAGCGGTCCAGCCTGGTATAGGTGTTGTGGGTTGCTGAGTAGTAAGTGTAGTCACGCTCACCTGGATGCAACACTCCCCAGGAGTGCACCAGGTCGAGGAGGGAGAGCTCCATCAGTCTCCGTAACTTAGCGTAGGAGATGTACGAAGTCCCCCTCGCTGTATCAAGAAGAGGCTCGGGAACAAAATTAAAGTCCCCTCCCATGACGAGGTGGCCCAAGACAAGCGGCGTCAAATGCTGCAAGGAGGACAATTGATCAGCGCTAGGTAGGTAGACATTAAGCATATTGATCACAATATGGCCGATGCTGCCCTTCACAAGCAGATACCTGCCAAGGGATCCACCTGTTCTGCTTTAAAGGTCCAAAGAAAGGACTTGGAGATGACAATACTCACCCCTTTGGACTTCGGTATGGATGAGGGGGCATGATACACACAGGGGTAGTCCCTATTGTAAAGTTTGGGGATAGAGTCCTTCTGAAAATACGTCTCCTGCAGAAATGCCAGATGGTATTGGCTGTTTTTGAGATCAGATAACAGCCGCGAGCGTTTCTCTGGGAAAGACAGCCCCCTCACATTTAGCTAGGTCACCTTATAGCCTAAGGCCGCGTGCACAGAGGACACCGACATGGCCCGTCCCGGTAGCGGCGCCCCGGCCTGAGAGGTAATAAAGGGGAGGGAGAGGGGAAGGAGTGGAGAAGGAGGGGGGAACAGGAAGGGGGGCAGTAGAGGTGAGGGGGAGGTGCAGGCAAAAGAGGAGAGAAGGTGAAGAGAGAGGAAAAAATAAACAGATGACAAGGTCAATTAGAGAAGTATATCAGCACAAGCACTAAATAAGTTTAAACAAAACCTAACGCAACCAGGCACAACCTAGTGCGGGGAAATGAAGGTTTCTAGACTCTATGAGAAAGTGGGAGACGTGACTCGGAGGTGCCAGCCCTGTGAGTGAACACATAAACTGAGACCACAGAATCAGGTGTAGCACAAGTAATACAAAATGAACATATGAAAAAAAGAGCAAACATGCCAAAAACAACATTACAGGTATAATTGCACCAACCGCCACCCCCCCCCCCGAAGCCCCGCCGCCCCAACCCACACAAGGACCGGGCCATGACAAGATGTAAAGACCCCCCACAGCTGCTAGATGCAGCCCTGCTCCAAGAGAGCTGACTAAGGACCCTAAGGCACGCAGTACAAACTGAAAGGGAGGGTTCAGACTAGGTATAAATGGGCATGGAAGTTCATGAAAATCGGGGCACTGATGGCAGTCTCAGCTGGGCGGAATGGAAGGGGGGGCAGCAATGAGATCAGCGAGCCTGTCAGGCAAGCAAAACTGAGGTAGGGGTGCGTCCCCAGCAGATCCTTTAGTTCGTGGGAAGCTGGAGCGTCGTTCGAGTCCCGTTGCATGGTGGATCTAGAACGGTGTCTCCTGTGGCATTGAGGTCTCGGCGAAGGGGGTCTTGATGTACCTTGGCTCCATGGGTTGCTAAGTCAGTCAGGGACCGGGACCGGGGGGGGAACTCCAGGAAAGAAAAAGCTCAGGGAGTTGGTCCCTCCACCGGAGTGCAAAGGAGCTCCTCCCTCAGGACCACCAGGTGGAGCGGGTGACCCCAGTGGTACGTGGCGCCCGCATTGTGGACAGCCTCTAGCAGGGGTTTCAGAATGGCCCTCATCCTCAGGGTTAGGTGAGACAGGTCTGGGAATAGTCAAATGGAGGCCCCATCAAAGTCCAGAGGGCCCTTTGTCCATGCCCTCCCCATGATTTCCTCCTTGAGGGAGTAGAAATAGACCCTGGCCAGAACATCATGCAGATGATCTACCCCAGCACTGCAGGGGCCTGAACTCTGTGTACCCAGTTGATTTCTATGTCCTCAGAAGGCGGTCGGTCCAGCAGCCTGTTAAAAATGGCGGTCATGGTGGCCTTAAGGTCAGGGCCCAGGGTGGCCTCAGGGAGGCATTGCAGCCTGATGTTGTTTCTGCAGGTGCAGTTCTCCCCATCATCTTGCTGCAACTGTAAGGTAATGAGGTGTTTCTGAAAGAGGGTCTGGGAATGTTCTAGTGCAGCAGTGACCCTGGAAGTTAGGGAGGTCTGGACTTACTCCACAACCTCAACCCTACTGTCCACTTGATCTATCCGATGTTTAAGTGAGTTAATCTCATTGGAGAGGGTACTCACGATTGATGTGGCCATCTCTGTGAAGTCCTGTTTTGTCGGTATTAAAGAGAGTATGTCCCGCCATTCAGAGGCTGGCGGGTGCTGCAGCTGACTTGATGTGACCGATGCGCCCGTGGAGTCCACGGGCTTGCAGCTTCGGTGAAATGATTGGAGATGGAGTGCCCCGAGGGGGAGAAGACTGAGCCATGTGCCGGCTGGGTGCCGCTTTCCCGGATTTTTTCAGAGCGGCGGGTCCTGCTGCAGATGTGTCCAATTTGGGCATTTTCACTTAGAGGTGTACTCACTTTTGTTGCCAGCGGTTTAGACATTAATCACCGTGTGTTGAGTTATTTTGAGGGGACAGCAAATTTACACTGTTATACAAGCTGTACACTCACTACTTTACATTGTAGCAAAGTGTCGTTTCGCCAGTGTTGTCACATGAAAAGATATAATAAAATATGTACAAAAATGTGAGGGGTGTACTCACTTTTGTGAGATACTGTATAGCCACACAAGGAGACTCAGCGCCTAATAAACCCGAAATGGACAAGCTTTGCCCTCCTTTTTGGTACCCCCTAAAGAATCATTTCATGAATCCCCTTGACACTCATGAAGGAGGTCCATGGGGCTGGAACCCAACAAAGATGTACTCCCACCCCAGTAAACCTTTATGCTAAAGGGGTTTTGTATGCGGGTCCTGAGAAGCCAGCTATGGGCTTACCAGACCAAGGTTGCTTGGAACCTCCAGGGGAAAGCTTGAAGGAGCTATTTATTTTATTTTCAGTCCCGGGAGCACAAAATAATTTTCTATGAGCTGAGAAGGAGTGCCCTCGTCTACGACGAGGCTCCTTCACTTTCCTAGATTGTGGCAGGAAGGTATTCTTCCCTCCCGTGAGACCCTTAATGAGGTCATCCAGAGTCACCGCAAACAGGCGATCGCAGAAAAGGGGCAGATCAATGAGAGGGCAGATCAATGAGAGTTTTCTTAGAGGCTTGGTTCGCAGACCAATTCTTAAGCCACAGCACATGCCTAATCCCCAACTGCTGAAATAGAAAACAGCACAGGAGCTATATCCAAAGTGCATCACAAAAAACTGCAGCCCCTGGACCAAATTGTCAGCTAAATCAACATAAGCAGTGGGAACCTGCTCACCCCCAGGCCCTGGCGCAAAAACTTGACCAATTTAGTTAGGGTCTGAGACACCAGGGCTGAGGCCAAGACTGGCTGCAATGCTGAACCAGCCATAGTAAACATGCTGCTTGCCACAGCCTCCGCTTTCCTGTCAGCCAGGTCTTTAAAGGATGGGGATTCCTCTACTAAGATCATGGTTGCTTTATTCAACCTGAAAACAGGGGGGTCCACCTTTTTAAAAAGGATTCCTCCAAAGGGTAGCGTACAGGGAAAACGTTTAGGGACCACAAAGGGTAACTTTGGTTGTTTCCATTCTTTATATTTATACCTGGCAAAATAGGCCAGATAAGGAAGTACCCTTGGTGTGCGAGGTGGCTTATGTGTACCAAATGACACAGCCATTTCTGTGGCTACATCAGCTGCAGCCTCCATTTTTAAAGTCTCACTCACTGCAGTAATAAGTGCGTGTACCAGCGTTTTCTCATTCACTGCTGTGACCATGGAGGAAACATCCTCAATATCAGATGGTCCGCGGGGCCGGTATCAAGTCTCCACAGCAGCATCAGGCTCAGAATCAGATGAGATAGACTGAATAGGGGAAGGCAGGGGACGCTTCCTCCTGGGCCTTTGTCAACACGCTACTTCCTCCAGGGATTCTATGGACTGTAGGACCGCCGTCAGCGCAACCATGGGAAGCTGGGGTTCCGAGGAACCTGCCACCTCCATGAGAGGGTCAGTGGGGGAGATGTGACCCACTCCCCCACTGCGGCTCCATAGGGAAAAGGAAGACCTTGTAGTACAAAAGATTTTTTGGCACCACTAAAGGATTCCCTAGTACTCAGGGTACCTATCAGCAGAGATAGAGAAAGATACACAGGGACCCTACCAGCTGGAGGAGCGCCGCAATTCGGACTCAGCAACACCATGGACGTCATTCCCTTTCATATGTCCCGGGCACAAGAAGAGGGGAAAGAAGAGGAGCTTTGGCATCCCCACAAGGCTCAGGCCATCTCCAGCGTCTCTCTGGACCAAGGAAAAATGGCCGCCATTATGTCATCGGGCTACACAAACATGGCCGCCAACCGAAGCCAAGCTAAGCCAAGGAAAAATTGGCGCCATGATGTCAGTGGACTTCTCAAACATGGCCGCTGGCAGCTTGAGACGCCTGAGCATGCTGCCGAAATCTTCCCTGCCCCCTCTGCACCGCTGCGCCCTCTGCAAGGGCCCCCCCAAAGGTACTGTGCTCCCCAGGCAGGGCATACATTAGGGGAGACTCCGCTGCACACTCTGCACTGAGACCTCCCTTCACTATACCCACACTGCACTAACCAGCAGGGCAAGCACCAAGGGGTCTCCTATACTGAGACTTCTCCAAACTACCAGGGCAGGACACAGTACCCCAGGACCCTAACAGACAGGGAATGGGGGGAGCTCAGAAAAAAAGGGGACGGAGAGTTGAGTTATATTCTGGAGAGCTCAGTGAGGAGAGCTCTGAGAGCTGATTGGAGGTATGGGACACACCCTCTCCACAGAATACACAGGAACAGAGCTGAAGCTGTCAATCAGCTGGAGATCTCTCCCCTGTCACTATTTTTCTCTTGGTGTCAGGAAAATTTGTCAGAAGCAATTCATGCTCATAGCAGAGGAACAAAGCAGCAGACAAAAGTGACAGATTAAGATTTAGTAACACACAGTGATTAAGGGTCAGGATTAAATATTGCACAGAGCTTCCAGGGACAGGCCCTTCACAACAAAACTGCTCCTTCAAAACAGGGACAAATGGTTACCTTATTTGGTATGTTACTGTTTTCTGTTTTCTACCGGTACCAGTAAATATGCTTTAGATTTGCAACGTATTGTATTGTGATCCCTTGTAATGTGTCAGCATTACATAGCTAAGATAAAATCATGATTCACACAAGGAAAGCTATGATGACTTTACCATACTTTATATTGCATGTTTAAACCTCTTTGTATGAAAAATACAATAAGTTTCTAATGAAGACGCTGGCATGCAAGAAGAAAATAATCCACCCATAATGTCTGCCCATGTACGAGACCCTTTGTCTGACCATGTCAGAGCACTTCTCTTAACTGAACAAGAATAGCTGTTGAAAAGTACAGCACCTTATCATAGAAACTGCCCTTGCAGACAGTGGACCTTTGCCAAGTGTGACCTCATTCTAAGCAGATATTCATATAGAAATCAGATCACACTAGCATGCAGGTACAGAATAAATGAGTAGGAAAAAGACACTAGATTAACATGGGGATGGCGGTATGTTTTCACATAGAAAATTCTTGTGACTCTTACTACATAACTGACATATACAGTATCTCACAAAAGTGAGTACACCCCTCACATTTTTGTAAATATTTTATTTTACCTTTTCATGTGACAACCCTGAAGAAATGACAGTGTATATTTGCAGCCCCCTCAAAATAACTCAACACACAGCCATTAATGTCTAAACAGCTAGCAACAAAAGTGAGTACACCCCTAAGTGAAAAAGTCCAAATTGGGTCCAAAGTGTCAAAATTTTGTGTGGCCACCATTATTTTCCAGCACTGCCTTAACCCTCTTGGGCATGAAGTTCACCAGAGCTTCACAGGTTGCCACTGGAGTCCTCTTCCACTCTTCCTTGACAACATCACGTAGCTGTTGGATGTTAGAGACCTTGCGCTCCTCCACCTTCTGTTTGAGGATGCCCCACAGATGCTCAATAGGGTTTAGGTCTGGAGACATGCTTGGCCAGTCCATCTTCTTTACCCTCAGCTTCTTTGGCAAGGCAGTGGTCATCTTGGAGGTTTGGGGTCATTATCATGTTGGAATACAGCCCTGCGGCCCAGTCTCCGAAGGGAGGGGATCGTGCTCTGCTTCAGTATGTCGCAGTACATGTTGGCATTCATGGTTCCCTCAGTGAACTGTAGCTCCCCAGTTTCGGCAGCACTCATGCAGCCCCAGACACTCCCACCACCATGCTTGACTGTGCGCAAGACACACTTGTCTTTGTACTCCTCACCTGGTTGCCGCCACACACGATTGACACAATCTGAACCAAATAGGTTTATCTTGATCTCATTAGACCATATGACATGGTTTCAGTAATGTCCTTAGTCTGCTGGTTTTCAGCAAACTGTTTGCGGCCTTTCTTGTGCATCATCTTTAGATGGATGATGAGTACGTGCACTCTTTGGTCGACCATGGCAAGGCCTGTTCTGAGTGGAACCTGTCCTGTAAACCGCTGTATAGTCTTGGCCACTGTGCTGCAACTCAGTTTCAGGGTCTTGGCAATCTTCCTATAGCCTAGGCCATCTTTATGTAGAGCAAGAATTCTTTTTTTTCAGATCCTTAGAGAGTTCTTTGTCATGAGGTGCCATGTTGAACTTCCAGTGACCAGTATGAGAGAATTAGAGCGATAACACAAAATTTAACACACCTGCTCCCCATTCACACTTGAGAGCTTGTAACAATAATGAGTCACATGACACCGGGGAGGAAAAATTTGGACCCAATTTGGACATTTTTACTTAGAAGTGTACTCACTTTTGTTGCCAGCGGTTTAGACATTAATGGCTGTGTGTTGAGTTATTTTGAGGGAACAGCAAATGTACACTATCATATAAGCTGTACACTCACTACTTTACATTGTAGCAAAGTGTCATTTCACATGAAAAGATATAATAAAATTTTTACAAAAATGTGAGGGGAGTACTCACTTTTGTAAGATACTGTATATCAGAAGTCAAAATGTCTAAGGGGTCAATTTTATCATTGTAAGTTTATAATGGTCTGTGGCTTATGCAATCTCTGAGTGTTCTCCAGAGCTCAAAAGCTTGATGGGGATGGCATGGAGCAATATGAAGCCACAATTTTGCTAATTGCTTCTGCGTATTTAGCTGTTTAACTGAATACACTGTACTTCCACTAAGCATTAGTTAGCAATCAATGAGCATAATTGGGCTGGGTGGTTTGGTTGGGATGGCACAGGGCAACATGAGGCCAACATTTTGCTGATTGCTTCTGTGTATTCAATCATTAATACAGTGTATTTGCCTTAAGCGTTAGGAAGCCCTCCAATATGACTAAATGGCAACCTTTTTCTGATGCAGGGTGCAAAACTGTTAGATATTTAGCCTTTTTTTTACCAAAGTGTCTCAAAGAAAAAAAAAAAATATTTTTTGCAGAAATAAAATGGATACCCATTTTTATACTGTATATCTATTGTGGTGTGTGAAAGTGAAGTGGGATATTTGAATAGTCGATCGAAACAAGTCTACAGACATCTGAATAACATGCTAAAACTACTGATAGCTTTTACTGATTCAGCCAAGAGATTGTCGTACAAACACCCAGGCATGTTGCTGCAAGGAGTTGGTGTGTTCCACACCTTTCAGAAACAAAATATGCTCTGTACTTGCATTTTACCAGTGTTGAAAATGCAGGAACATTAATCACAGTCCAACTTGTGTGAAGGATTATACATCTAAATTAAAAAAGATGAGTCACGGAAACTGTCTTTGCTGATAGTTAAAGTTTAGCAATCTTTGCCTAAATAATGGTATAAAATGGCTATTAAGCTTAAAATATATCTGTCAAAAAAAATTTCTTGTGTAGCACCACCCCTGAAGGAGCCACTTAGATTTGACTGGTTCTTTCCCAACTCAGTGCAGAGGTAGCCAGGAACACAGCAACAGACCATTCACTCTGGCTCAACAGTCTAGGAGTTTGTCTTAATATATTTTATTGCTTGTAGAAACTTTGAAAGGGGATTTAGGGGTGATATGGAATACTCCAAAACATGTAAGCACAATTCTGCAGAGGACAATTCTCTGTCTCTAAACAGCAACAACACAGTCTTTCACTAACAGTTGTCAACCATGAGATAGTTTGCAGAATAAGTGTAGCTAGACTGGAACAGTCTATAGCAGGGTTTCTCAACCAAGGTTCGGTGGAACCCTAGGGTTTCTCCTGACGTTGCTAGGGGTTCCTTGAGGAATAGACTATTTCTGCCTCTCCGATAAGTTCCCAATGACACCTTTTGTTCCTTTTAGCTATCTGTAAGGGGGCTATTGTTCCCAATAATGACAAGAGTAAGGAGAACTGACTGTCACACTAATTGTAGATTTTTAATTTTTAATTTTTAACAGGGGTTCCCCGGGTCCAGAAATGTATTTCAAGTGTTCCTCTGTGTTGAAAAGGTTGAGAAAGGCTGGTCTAGAGGATCGGTACTGGGTTCCATAAAGTAACGTTAGCACAGGTACAGCTAGGTAGGTTCATGGCAGGGGGCATGAAGTAGCTTTAGCACAGGTACAACAAGTCAGGTTCACAGTTGGGGACCATAAAGCAGCTTTAAGGTATAGCACAGAAATGAGAATCTATTCACAGAATCCTGGAACAAGATCAGTCCAAAGGTGCAGCTTCTTGTAAAGTAATCCAGCATCCAGTCCCAGGATTGTCAGGGGAAAGAAGCCCCTCTCCTCTAAGCTCACTGGGTTATTCCCTCAGAAGGAAGAAACACAATCACCTCAGGGCTCCAGACTATTTAGCAGCATCAGAGCCACCAACTGGGCACACCCATCCCCAAGGAATTGGCTAGGCCCTGCTCAATATTCAGGCTGGTCATTTGAATTTTTCCTCCCCAAACTCTAGAAACGTCTTCCAGAGGCAGGGGAAAGTAATCAAACTCTCAACCTGTGAAGCCCTGAACAGACCAGACCAACCACTACTGCTCTTTTGGTTACAACAGGATCCAAAAGCTAAATCTGCCCAGCAGTCTAACTAAGAGGGCGCTACAATCTGTTGCCTGATTAGATTCTCATTTTCCAAAACTTCTTTAAAACTTAAAAAGGTCAAAATCTTATAGGGCACATGTAGCAAGAACAGTTTTTGCATGGAACCCAAAGAATATAAGTGGTTGCAACAGGCAATATCTGTCATGTACCTGGGTGTTCTTGAACCGGGAAGTTGCCAGTTTCAAAGCCTGTTGTGCCACAGAGAAGCTCTAGTTTTTGCAGTGATTTTCAAGCCTGATGCTTTGCCTTGGACTCACTAGCACCGCCTGCTGCCAGCTGCAAACAATGTACAATTTAACCAAACCATAAATAGCAGAACTTCCTGTTTCTCAGTGCCCCTTTGTTTGGATTATCTCCCTGGGTGTGCTGTATGAGCTTTGACTGATTGTCGTGTATGAACTTTTGCCTGAATTCTTGACTCCTCTTCAGCCTGCCGATTCCGTACTTCCCTGCCAGCTTGTGTATGACCTCTGCCTGCCTGACCACTCTTTGGATTTTGTTTGCATACTGCTTTGCCCGATCTGTTGCCGGCCCGATCTCTCTGACTACGTTTTTGCCTGAATCCTCAGCACTCAAGCTCCACTTCTGACTTTACCTCACAGGTACTTAACAATATCATTTCCATTTACTAAATGAATCTGTTATGCATATTTGAAAAAGTCTAGTAATTTTAACACTAAGTAGGAAGCTCCAGACTTGTTTATTATTCTGTACTTAAAGGATCATAAAGTGCATAAATTGTTTTTGTTGTTACCTGAAAAAAACACTCTAAAATTCAGAAGTGGAATGTAAGCATACAGAATAAAAAGCTAATGTATACATGACCCAATATGCCAACAGGTTGGTAAAGCATAAGGAAGGTTGCCAATTCTGCAACAGACAAGCAAAGTTTCTCTGGCACAGCAACACAGACTCTACAGAAAGATATTTGTTGACAGGGCATGCCAAGAGCAAGTGGAACAGCATTAGCAGAAATGTAGACTTCTGCTCCTGAGTACCTTTTTACTTTCCATCTCTGTAGGGGACTGGAGTGCATATGACAGAGCGTGGGATTTCTCTGTGTAATTACATAGCACAGTATATGCTAACTAGCATGTTTGCAATGGTCCTCATTCACAACTTGCAATTACCCTGCCACAGTGTCCTGCAAGCTTTTCTTTGCTCTGACTCAGTATAACACAGGTGCCGAGGTAAGTTATATCTCTCAATGAAAATGTTATTTTCAACTAGATTAATTTATAACAATTTTGATACAAAAGTTCGATAAGGGTATTTATTTTCAGCTATGTGACTGTAATTTTTTTTATTTATTATAGATTTAAATTGATTATTATGGACTTATATAGCACCAACTGTTTGCACAGTGCTTTACAAAATTAAGGCAAACAGTACAGCTACAAAACAATGTAATACAGTAAGGTTCAGAGGGCCCTGCTCATGAGAGATTACAACATAAAGGGAGAAAACTGCCTGGCCAAAAAAAAAAAGTTGCCATCTGGAATTAACTAAGCAACTAACTAAACTAAGCATGCAGTAACTATCCTATTGGATAGTTACTGCATGTGCCCAAAGAATGAGGTCAGCTGACTACCTCGCTTTATATAATTATTTCCCATGACCATGGCCGACATGCGGTGAAATCCTTTCTTCAGAAAGACGCCTCTTTACTTAACATTCAACAAGAGTATATTCTGGATCTCCTTGACTATGCCATGAGCCATAATTTCTTCTGGTTCCAGGGCTCCTACTTCGAGGATCCTAGGCTCAAATTTTTTTGGTGGTGACTTTTGTTAGTTAGAGGTCAGATAGGCATCTCAAATAGGAGGAGTTTTCAAGGATAATATTAGGAAGGGGAATTGCATTAAAATTCATAGATGTCCCTCCGTTCACATCACAGTTCACCTTTTACATCAGTGCCTTAAGTTATCCCCTTTACATCAGTCACCCCCTTACACTTTACAGGTCCCTTTACATCACAGCTCCCCTTTACCTCACAGTGCCTTTCTTTACTAGGGATGATCGAACGGTTCGGGTCGACCATCGGTTCGAGGTTCGGCCGAATTTAGAACTTTTTGCCCAAAAAGTTCGGAATTCGGCAACCAGAACCGACCAAAATGCAATGGTTCAGGAAATGGGCTTTAAAAGCCTGTGATTGGACCAGAACCATTAGCAAAAGCCATTTGAGGGGGCAGGAGAATGCTAGGAATGTGATTGGAGTGACTAGGGGGTCCCTAGGCCAGTCATTAGTGAATACGCCCCCCCAGTATATAAGATAGCCCCCGCCAAATTCCTAGCATTGTTATACAGGACATGGAAGAGAGTGGAAGCAGTTCTCTTAATTTTACTTTAAGTGTCATTTAGCATTTATTAGTGTGAGGAAAGGGATATCTAGTGTAGTTAGAGTGCTCCTTTACACTTTAGTTATCTTCAAAAATTTAGTTTCTGTAGGGAAAGTGTGAAGTGTCAGGGTGACCGTAATGTAGTGTAGGGTTAACTGACTGCTATGGCAGGGTGACCGTAATGTAGTGTAGGGTGAACTGACAGTGACTGCTATGGCAGGGTGACCAAACCCTTCCATATCAGGGTGACCGCTATAGAGAAAAGCTAGTTTCTCTCAAGTCACTTTCGCTGCAGTAATATGGCTTTGCCGCCGCCAGCACATGTTTGGAGTCAGGCATGACATCTGAACATGTGTATAGGGGGTATATATACACACCCATGTCTGTATATATACACCTAGACATATATAGGTGTGAAAGGAGCAGAAAAAACTACTTGCGCTAATGAAATAATTAACACCAATATAGTTACGCTCCTATCACACCTATATATGTCTAGGTGTGTATATACATATAAGTATGTGTGTATATACACCACTATACACAAATTCAGATGTTTTGCCTGCCTCCAAAGAACCCAAAAAAATGCCCAAAAAAACGCTAGCGTCCAAAAAAAAAAACGCCCAGGTGTGTTGTTGCAGGCTTTTTTTTGGAGGCAGGCTAAACATCTGAACTTGTGTATATGGGTATATATACACACATACTTATATGTATATACACACCTAGACATATATAGGTGTGATAGTAGCAGAAATATATGCTTCCGCTCATGAAATCATTTACACTAATATAGTTACGCTCCTATAACACCTATATATGTCTAAGTGTAAAATACATATAAGTATGTGTGTGTGTGTGTACACAAGTTCAGATTGCCTGCCTCCAAAACCCCCAAAAAAATGCCTGCAACAACACACCTGGGCGTTTTTTTTTTTTTTTTTTTGACGCTAGCGTTTTTTTGGGCATTTTTTTGGGTTCTTGGAGGCAGGCAAAACATCTGAACTTGTGTATAGTGGTATATATACCACTATACACAAGTTCAGATGTTTTTCCTGACTCCAAAGAACCCAAAAAATGCCCAAAAAAACGCTTGCTACTAAACCGGCAATGTGTGAAAAGCAAGAAGCCAACAACCTGTGTTCTAAGTGACAAAATACAAACAATCTTTTTTTATGGTTCTGGACATGCTACAGAGCTGAAACTTCACAGGTACACTTTTTAGACCCCCCAGATACTAAATCCAAAGAATTTTTTTTTTTCTTTCAATAATTGGCTCTCTATCAAAAATGACAATTTTTAAGAACCTTTTTTTTTGTGTGATTTTGTGTCGGGGGGGGGGGGGGTCTAAAAGGTGTACCTGTGAAGTTTCAGCTCTGTAGCATGTCCAGAACCATAAAAAAAAGATTGTTTGTATTAGTGCAATTATAGATCTATAATATGGCTTCGCTCTTTTCACACCTTGCCGGTTTAATAGCAGGCGTTTTTTTGGGCATTTTTTTGGGTTCTTTAGAGGCAGGCAAAACATCTGAACTTGTGTATAGTGGTATATATACCCGTATACACAAGTTCAGATGTTTTGCCTGCCTCAAAAGAACCCAAAAAATGCCCAAAAAACGCCTGCTATTAAACCGGCAAGGTGTGAAAAGCGAGTAGCCACTATCCTGTGCTGTAAGTGTTCTAATACAAACAATCTTTTTTTTTATGGTTCTGGAAACTTCACAGGTACACTTTTTAGACCCCCCAAATACTAAAAAATCTCTTTTTTTTTTTTTTCAATAATTGGCTCTCTATCAAAAATGACAATTTTTAAGAACTTTTTTTTTGTGTGGTTAATAGTCCCTGGGGCATGACCCAGAACCCTAGGCACTTTTTAGGGGCATTTATTGGGTTTTGGGGCTTCAAAATGGTGTTTTTTGATTACCGAAGTTCGGGTCCCATTGATTTCAATGGGGTTCTGAAATCCGGGCCGAACTTTCGGGAAGTTCGGATGTTCTGGCCAAACCGAACTTTTGAAAAGTTCGATCATCCCTATTCTTTACATCACAGCACACCCCTTACATCTCAGCGCCAACTGTTAAATAACAGCACCCACATTTACATTGCAGTAACCCACAAACCCCCTTTATAACATCAGTGTCTTTAGTCCACCCCCCTTTACATCTAGGTCCCTCCTTTTCAGTCCTGCCTTACATAGTAGGGCAGAGAGTGGGAGGTGCAACAGGTCTGTAAGGAGGGTGAGAGCTGGCACACTTTTCCTGTTAACAAGTGTGGGATTGGTTTCTAGGACCCCCACATTGTAGTAACCAATCATTCGCTTGTTAACTTAAAAAGTGGGGCAGCTTCTGCCCTCCAAGACGTGCCGCACCTCCCACCCTCTGCTCTGCTATAAAGAGGACAGCAGCAGCAGGGGTAAAGGGAAGACACAGGCAGCTGAATGGCTTTGCCATGGTGGTCTAGATAAGACTGTTGGCAGTTGGGCCGGGTGAAGCTTGGAAGAAAGGCTCTAACCAAAATAATAACTTTTTTTAAATAAAGATCTATATACTAGTATGTTAACTTTGTAAATTCAGAGGGGCATGGCCGGATGTGATCAAGGCAGGATGCGTGTTCCGGAGCTCCATGTAACCCCTGACTTTATCCACCCTTGGTGCCAGATTCAGCTTGACAAATACCTCTACCTGCTGTAAGAAGGGCTTGCCCTCCTGGAGATGCCCACTGCAGCCCCCAAACCCCAAAGGAAACTGCTGCAGGACCAGGGACAGACTTATTCATCGCGAGGCTTGGGTCCTGGCCCCGCCCCCAACATCTTGGCACCAGCAATGTCCTCACCGCGAGGCAGCCGTTCAGATGTGGGGATGGAGCAGCAGCAGCCGGAGAGAGTGCAGCATCCAGGGATACCCCCAACCTCATCCCAGGACATGGAACCGGACCACACAGCTATCACAAAGCCCATCCCGGAGGCGATCGACGCATGTAAGGCATCACTTATGGTCAGAATAGACCTCCTAACCTCAGAATGTACCTTAATCAGACATGACTTAGATAAAATCAGAGGGCGCCTCATTTCAGCTGAGGAGAGAATTTCAGAAATGGAGGATAGCGCACACTCACATGGCTCCCAAATCTCTGAGCTACTGTCAGGGATACCACATGCAGGCATCCAGCAAGGGTGATTACATCAATTGGCTGCACCAAGGGATCAGGACCCAGATGGATAAAGGTGTACATAAGTTTATTATGCAAAATAACACACTCCAATACCAACACCAGTAGACCATAGACAAGTAAACAAAATATAAATGATAACAGTACAAAACCCCAATAGAACCTAACAAACTATATACAAAAGGATGGAGCAAACAATAACAGGACAGGGACAGGAGACAAGGAAAGCAGGGAGCCAGGTACAGGAAGCAGGGTGCAGGGAACAGGACTCAGGATCAGAATACAGGTTTCAGGCTGCAGGTTTCAGGATCAGGCTCAGACAGGGACACGGCTAGCAGAGAAAATACTGAAGCCCTGAGCCTCAGTGAAGGGCGGGCTTATATTCCCTCAGCAGTCCTCCTCAGGTGCAGCTTAAGTAAAAGTACAGTCCAGCTGCTGGGAGACACCCGCTGGTGGGCCCTGGAACTGCATCCCTCAGTTCCAGGAACAACAGTGCCACCAGCAGGTGACCCACGTAATGACACTGATCCTGACACTCCCCCCCCCCTTTGAGGAGTGGCCCCTGGATGCTCCATTGTGCTTCTACCCTGAAAGGTCTCCCCTCCATGTCTGTGGGTCTTCCAGCACTCTCTAGGCCAAAGTCCTTTAACTTCCTGGAAGGTGTGCCACCAGAGTCCAGCAATTGAACATGCGCCCCACCACCAGAGTCTGGAGGCCGTCTAGGCCCCCCCACAGGTCAAGTTCCTGAAGAGGCGTAACATTAGGGATACACCCGCCCTCATTGCAACACATGTCCCAACACTGGGACTGAAGGCAAGCTGGACATTAAGCAGGGGAGCGCCAGCGACATGCAGGGTATCTGGCAGTGGCACACCAGGCTGGGCAACAGACAGAGGAACATCAAACAGGGCGGCAGACAGTGGCACATCAAGCAGGGCAGCAAACAATGGCACATCAAGCAGGGCGGTAGACCGTGGCTCATCAGGCACTGGATCAGCAAGCACTGGGTCAGCAGACACCGGAACAGCAAGCACTGGTTCAGCAGGCACCGGAACAGCAAGCACTGGGTCAGCGGGCCCCGGAACAGCAAGCACTGGGTCAGCAGGCTGAGTAGAAGACACCGGATCAGCGGACACCGGAACAGCGAGCTGAGTAGGAGACACCGATCAGCAAGCACAGGAACTGCGGGCACCGAAACAGCGGGCACTGGATCAGCAGGCTCAGAAGGAGGCACCGGATCATCGGGCACTGGAACAGCAGGCATTGGAACAGCGAGC
The DNA here is from genome assembly GCF_965119305.1 of Pelophylax lessonae. Lineage (NCBI taxonomy): Eukaryota > Metazoa > Chordata > Amphibia > Anura > Ranidae > Pelophylax > Pelophylax lessonae. Next base: position 88,198,032 of record NC_138778.1, read on the forward strand.
ACTGGAACAGTAGGCTGAGAAACAGGTACCGGATCAGCAGGCTGGGTAGTGGTCACCGGAACAGCGGGCAATGGATCAGCGGGCACTGGAACTGCGGGCACCGGAATAGCAGGCTCAGTAGGAGGCACTGGATCAGCGGGCACCGGAACAGCAGGCACTGGATCAACAGGCTCAGTAGGAGGCACCAGATCAGTGGGCACTGGAACAGGCACTGGAACAGCAGGCACCGGATCAGTGGGCTAAATAGGAGGCACCGGATCAGCGGGCACTGGAACAGCAGGCATTGGAACAGCGGGCACTGGAACAGCAGGCATTGGAACAGGCACCGGATCAGCAGGCTGGGTAGTGGTCACAGAACAGCAGGCACTGGATAAGCGGGCACCGGATCAGCAAGCACTGGAACTGCGGGCACCGGAACAGCGGACACTGGAACAGCAGGCATCGGAACATCGGGCACTGGGACAGCAGGCTGAGAAACAGGCACCTCATGAGCAGGCTGGGTAGTGGTCACCGGAACAATGGGCACTGGATCAGCGGGCACTGGATCAGCGGGCACCGGAAAAGTGGGCTGAGTAGGAGACACCCGATCAGCAAGCACTGGAACTGCGGGCACTGGATCAGCAGGCTCAGTAGGAGGCACCGGATCAGTGGGCACTGGAACAGCAGGCATCGGAACAGCGGGCACCGGAACAGCAGGCTGAGAAACAGGCATCGGATCAGCAGGCTGGGTAGTGGTTACCAGAACAGGCACCGGATCAACGGGCACTGGATCAGCGGGCACCGGAACAGCGGGCTGGGTAGTGGTCACGGAACAGCGGGCACTGGATAAGCGGGCACCGGATCAGCAAGCACTGGAACTGCGGGCACTGAATAAGCAGGCTCAGTAGGAGGCACCAGATCAGCGGGCATTGGAACAGCAGGCATTGGAACATCGGGCACTGGGACAGCAGGCTGAGAAACAGGCACCTCATCAGCAGGCTGGGTAGTGGTCACCAGAACAATGGGCACTGGATCAGCGGGCACTGGAACAGCGGGCTGAGTACTGAGTAGGAAACACCCTATCAGCAAGCACTGGAACTGCGGGTACTGGATCAGCAGGCTCAGTAGAAGGCACCGTATCAGCGGGCACTGGAACAGCAGGCATCGGAACAGCGGGCACTGGAACAGCAGGCTGAGAAACAGGCACTGGATCAGCAGGCTGGGTAGTGGTCACCAGAACAGGCACTGGATCAGCGGGCACTGGATCAGCGGGCACCGCAAAAGCGGGCTGAGTAGGAGACACCCGATCAGCAAGCACTGGAACTGCGGGCACTGGATCAGCAGGCTCAGTAGGAGGCACCAGATTAGTGGGCACTGGAACAGCAGGCATTGGAACAGCGGGCACTGGAACAGCAGGCATTGGAACAGCGGGCACTGGAACAGCAGGCATTGGAACAGGCACCGGATCAGCAGGCTGGGTAGTGGTCACAGAACAGCAGGCACTGGATAAGCGGGCACCGGATCAGCAAGCACTGGAATGCGGGCACCGGAACAGCGGGCAGTGGAACAGCAGGCATCGGAACATCGGGCACTGGAACAGCAGGCATCGGAACATCGGGCACTGGGACAGCAGGCTGAGAAACAGGCACCTCATCAGCAGGCTGGGTAGTGGTCACCGGAATAGCGGGCACTGGATCAGCTGGCACCAGATCAGCCGGCTGAGTAAGAGACACTGGATGAGCAAGCACTGGAACAGCGGGCACCAGAACAGTGGGCACTGGAACAGCAGGCTGAGAAACAGGCACTGGATCAGCAGGCTGGGTAGTGGTCACCAGAACAGGCACTGGATCAGCGGGCACTGGATCAGCGGGCACCGCAAAAGCGGGCTGAGTAGGAGACACCCGATCAGCAAGCACTGGAACTGCGGGCACTGGATCAGCAGGCTCAGTAGGAGGCACCAGATTAGTGGGCACTGGAACAGCAGGCATTGGAACAGCGGGCACTGGAACAGCAGGCATTGGAACAGCGGGCACTGGAACAGCAGGCATTGGAACAGGCACCGGATCAGCAGGCTGGGTAGTGGTCACAGAACAGCAGGCACTGGATAAGCGGGCACCGGATCAGCAAGCACTGGAATGCGGGCACCGGAACAGCGGGCAGTGGAACAGCAGGCATCGGAACATCGGGCACTGGAACAGCAGGCATCGGAACATCGGGCACTGGGACAGCAGGCTGAGAAACAGGCACCTCATCAGCAGGCTGGGTAGTGGTCACCGGAATAGCGGGCACTGGATCAGCTGGCACCAGATCAGCCGGCTGAGTAAGAGACACTGGATGAGCAAGCACTGGAACAGCGGGCACCAGAACAGTGGGCACTGGATCAGCAGGCTCAGTAGGAGGCACCAGATCAGCGGGCACCAGAACAGCAGGCACTGGATCAGCAGGCTTAGTAGGAGGCACCAGATCAGTGGGCACTGGAACAGCAGGCATCTGAACAGCAGGCACCAGAACAGCGGGCACCGGAACAGCAGGCACTGGGTCAGCAGGCTGAGTAGTGGTCAGCGGAACGGGCACCGGAACAGCGGGCACTGGAACAGTGGGCACTGGGTCAGCAGGCTGAGTAGCAGGCACCAGATCAACAGGCACCAGATCAGTAGGCTGTGAAGTAGGCACTGGATCAGTGGGCAGGGTAGCAGGCATCAGATCAGCAGGTATTGGATCAACAGGCTGGGTAGCAGGCATTGAATCAGCAGGCATCGGATCAACAGGCTGGGTAGCAGATATAATTGTATGTGTTGGGAAGAATCTCCTTTTCTTTTTAGGTTTGGATACAGGAATCTTGCTAGTGATTGCAGGGCTATGAATAGATTGTGAAGTAAATGGAAGCGAAATGGCAGTATTGGGAGATGGTGGAAAAGGAGAGACAGTTACACAGGAGAATTTCTGAGCGGTTGCTAGAGGCAACAGAGTAGTAGAGGAAGTTTTCACTGGATTAAATGCAGGAAAAGTGCAGCTAGTTGGGCCAGGATATGGACATGCAGTTGGAAGCAAACTATACTGAACTGCAGCTGTGGTTGCTACAGGTAACGGAGAGGAGAAACTTTGATAAAACTGGTGTTCAGAGGCAGAAGTGCCAATGTGCAAACTTCAGAACAACCTGGCTACAAGACTATAAGGTACTGATGGTGTATATAAAAAAGGTGACTCAGTGCACGTAAACACAGAAAACAAGACAAAAAACAAACATGTATGATGATTCGTCCGGACGTCAGGTACTCCTTACAAACGGATGGGATTTGAGAAATAAAAGCCCATGCACCGCAAGTTTGCAGAGGCAAGATAAGCAGTATACAGTATCTGGAACTGCCTCCTCCCGGCCACGTACTACTCGCAAGGTTTCTGGGGACTGAAAGCCATCTGTTAAGTTTTGACGTATGCTTTCCTCTGCTTCAATGCCTCCAAAACTGCCATAATCCTCCTCTTCCCTCTCCTCTTGTGTGTTCTGTGGCATTGCAAGAATAGTACAGAAATGGAATGGAAAGGAAGTCCTCTTCTTCCTCCTGCTGCTCTGCCTCAAGTGTTCTTTCCATAATGCCAGGAGGAATACAACACAGATTGTGTCACTGATACATGCAGGGCTGCTGATAGAAATTGCGGGGCCCCGTACAGACTACCTGACAAGCCCCCCCCCCCAGAAAATGTTAAAGATATATTTAGCTAAAAATACAATAAAATCATTATTAGCAGAAACAAATACAACATAACTCACAGAATTCCTGCTAAATATAAAATCAAAAAACGGAGTTAGTAAATAAAAATGAAGATGAAATGAAAAGAATATACAGGTTGGGCAGTTGGAGCTCCGGGATCAGCAGAGGGAAGAGAAACAAAGTTACAGAGATAACAAACTGAGGAGCTGAGCTAATATTAATGCCAGAAATGGGAGGGGGATTAGTGAAGGACAACTGTCTCTTTCTCAGCTTTCAGCTGCTGGAGAAAGAGATCTGTAAATGTCATTGATCACTAATCCCCCTCCCTGTGTGGGCCCCCCCGTGTGCTCGGGCCCCCTACAAGAGGACCAGTGGTCCCCCCCTATCAACAGCCCTGGATGCATGCATTGTCAAGGCTCACCATCCTTGTCGCCTCCTCAAATGGTGAAGGTACAGTGCATGCATCCTTTATCTGCAGCCATTGGTGTGGGGAAAAAAGCCTGTCGTTGTGCCATACTCACACAGGTACTCATTGACTGCCTTCTGTTGCATGTGCAGCTGCTGCAGCATGGCCAAAGTCAAGTTCCACCTGGTGGGCATGTCAGAAATCAGGCGGTTTACGGTCAGGTGGAATTCCCACTGAATTTCAGCCAACTGAACACTGACTGTGCAACAGACTCTTCTTGCCTGCTTTAGAAGAACTTGCAAACCTGGGTACCTGTTTAAAGGCTAAGTTCACCTTTGTTTTTCTTCTATGTACCAGTAAAGCAGTATTGTACCTCTTTTTCAGTAACGATAAAGCTGTCCCAGTGTACAGGACCAGACTTCCCCTCAGCCAGCAGATTCCTGGACAGAAAACTCCTCTAGATCTTCCTTGAATCCGTCCTAAACAAACTTCAGGACAGCATAGCCGTTAGTGGAGTGAGGAAGTGCTGATGTCATTGAACATACCGTCTTGTCCTCAGTAAAAACTGCCCACTAGACCAGGAGATTCCTCGCACCTCCCTAACGGTATCTGCCCACAAATTCTTTGCTTAATCTGCCCACTGCTGTCTGCTAATGTGGCACTTCATTACTCATTGTCCTTATCAGCTGATCCTCCTAAACCTACAGACAAGGGATACTTCTGTATGCTCTCCCATATCCTTCTCCCAGCATTGAGAGAATATGGGACAGTCTGCATGCTTCAAGTGGTGAAGGAGGGAGGGGAAGGGAGAGGGAAATTAACAGAGAACACAGTTCTGTCCAGTAATCTGGCTAGATTAATGAAAGAAACATCTAAGAAGGCACTGCAAAGTTCTACAAATATATTTTAGAGTGGGTGATGTGAGTACAGAGAGGAGAGACAGCAGAGAGGGTACAGAGAGACAACAGAGTACAGAAGGACAGCAGAGAGACAGCACAGAGTACAGAGAGATAGCAGAGCGAGTACAAAGAAATAGCAGAGAGACAGCAGATAGAGTATAGAGAAACAGCAGAGAGTATAGAGAAACAGCAGAGAGTATAGTGAGACAGCAGAGAGTATAGAGAAACAGCAGAGAGAGTGCAGAGAGAGTATAGAGAGACAGCAGAGAGTACAGAGAGACAACAGAGAGAGTGAAGAAAGAGTACATAGAGACAGCAGAGCGATAGCAGAGAGAGAACAGAGATAGCAGAGAGAGTACAGAGATAGCAGAGAGTACAGTGGGAGCATTGAGAGACAGCAGAGTGAGTACAGAGATAGCAGAGAGTACAGAGAGAGTACAGAGAGAGTACAGAGAGAGTACAGAGAGACGGCAGAGAGACGGCAGAGAGACGGCAGAGAGACGACAGAGAGACGGCAGAGAGACGACAGAGAGACGACAGAGAGACGACAGAGAGACGACAGAGAGACGACAGCGAGATAGCAGAGAGTAAAGAGAGATAGCAGAGAGTACAGCTTATCGTTAACGCTAAATTGATGAGCTGTAACCACTTTTAAAGCATCACCTATGGGGATTTTTGGGCACCATAGTTTTTGGTGAAATCGTGGGCACACGCAATTTTTAAACATAGAATGTTAGGTATCTGTTTAATTGATGCAACCTCATCTTTAATATTTTAACCAAAAAAGGGTATTATATGGTGTGGTTTTGCAATAAAATTAATTTATTATATAATTTCCATAAATTTGCGTTTAATAAATGGTTGCGGAAATATCATGTTAAAACAAAAATTTTAAACTCCCACCGTTTTATTCTACAAGGTTTCTACTTTCAGAAAATATATAATGTTCTGGGGTTTTATGTAATTTTATTGTCAAAAATTTGGATTTTTACATGCGACAAACAAAAAAATTGCTCTGGAGTCAAACTAGTTATACTTTGACATGCAACTGTGTTGTGCAACAGCTACATCCCCTTCCACCTCTATGGGAATCATGTGTGCAGCTCAGAGGTGGATGTGTGCACAGCAAAAACCAGCTCAGTACGGAGGACTGGGCTTATCACTCATCCGAATGAGCCCTTAGGGCCCTTGCACACAGACGTGTATCATGTGCATCCAATTTTGTTATGACCACAATCTCTCAGGATCAAATGCATTTAGCCTCGCTGTCTACATTCTGTGCAAAATCTAAAGTATGCCGAAATGCACTATAGCTGTATGGGCAGAACGCTGCACCATGAAAGTCCTGAGGCTGTAGTCCTGAGGCTGTAGTCGGGCAGTGACGTACACACGATAAGAAAATCGGAAGTAAAATTATGTCCAACGAAGGATCTGCCGATTTTCGGATCGCTAGTATGGTGCTTTCGACAGCCGATTACAAACTTTCGTATGACAAAAACTTGATGTGCAGGCTATACAATTTTTATCGTACATAAACACAACATCCGATTTTCATTTAATTAGTACAGTTCTCATCTGAAAAAAATCGTAAGAGCAAGACTACCCATGCTCAGAAATCAAAGACTACATATAAAACAATTCAACACATTACATCACTTCTGAAGTTGAATTCTGGCATATGAGAATTTTCATATGAAAGTAACCTTTTCACTTTAGATATGAGATTACCATGCAACAAAAAACAGACGATAATGTGTCCGATAATCTGATCGTGTGTACGAGGCTTTAGGGACCAGTGAGGTGTCCACAGCACAGGGATCATGGTGGGTGCACAGGCTCTGCACTTCTGGACAGGGTACACAGGGCCGCTGATAGGGCAGTACAACCAGCCCTGCTGTACCGGGCCCGGGCTCCATGAGCTCCACTAGGGGCCCGGGCAGCTTTAAAGTTAACTTCTGCCTAAATAAATAGAAATCCTCTAAATTCCATCCCCCACTTCAATTTCATTACAGGGTGTATAAATATATTTTCCTGGGCCCCATGAGGTCAACAGAGGGGCCCAGGAGGTGATAGCAGAGGAGGGACTTTATTTCCATTTTCGGGGCGTAGGCACACTAACCTTGTGCACTGTGTCTATGCTGCACTGAATGAATATGTAGTTCCGGCCGCCCTGGCGGAGTGATTCGTTTGTGCATGCTGTGGAATGAGGAAGTGACTGATGAGAGATGGATGAGAGGGCTCAGCAGTGCACAGACCAGCAGCACACAGTGACACTGACAGATTTCTATGGAAGGAAGGTACAGCTCCCAGACTCCCTGACTGTGTGCTTATAATCATATTCATTATGATGATCACAGCACAGCATGTACTTTATGGCTCTGGCTCTGTGTTATATGGCTTTTGGGTGCTGACTTTGCTAACTTATGGCCATACTGATTGTAACACAGTGCAGCCTTAACAAAGTCAGCACCCAGCAGCCATGTGACACAGAGCCATAAAGTACATGCTGTGCTGTGATCATCATAATGAATATGATTATAAGCATGAGTTGCTAGTTCACTCTTGTGGTTGGAAGGGGAAAGGGGGGAGTAAGAACATGCAGCTGAGCCATGTTTTTACCTCCCACTACCACCGCTCCCCTTAAATAGCCTTTCAACCAAGCTTTTCAATTAGGTCCGCCTGTCAGCTTTACATGCGGATCTGATTGAATGTTCCATGTAGGTCTATGGAGGTTTGGATGTAAATGAACTTGTGTCCATACACCCTCCTTCCTCCGGGTCTGCAGACCTAAATGTTATAGATCAAAGCTAGCATGATGTAAAATGGATATGAGTGCATTTACATCTGGCCACCCATAGAGACATTACAAGTCATTCATAGACAGGGCTATTGATTGGCATGATTTTGGGGCCCGACCCCATTGTGGATCAGTTCGGGGCTAGGCACTTCAAGGTCCTATGGGTCCCGGGTTCTGACTTGCAAGAGGTTCAGGACTTCCTGATGCTATGGTCCTCAACAGACATTACCCCATTAGAAAAACACTTGAGGGTTCTCAGTGCAGGGCCACTGATAAGCCAGTACAAGAGCTTAGCAGGGAGGGCCCAGGCAGCCTCACAGACAAAATGCACCCCCCGCTCATTCCACTCCTACTAGCTTAGGGGGTGTTATATACTACATGCAATTCCAGGGCCCCTTTCTGATTATGGGATGGTGGAGGCGGAGCAGTTGAGGGACTTTTTTTTTTTTCAATTTTGGGCGCATGCGCATTCCCGCACCTGCTCCGCATGTTGCTGGCTGCTGTGCTAAAGTCCCGGATGCCTGCCACTGTGGCTGCCCATTGCCTACCCTGGCGGAGTGATCTTCCTCCGCTCAGGTCCCCACTCAGCAGCCGAGATCAAGAGGCTTATGTGAGGCGGGTGGCAGCAGCAGTGGCAAGGAGAGACAGCTTACAGTGAGCAGAGGGAGCCACACTATATTGTGGATGGAGCACATATAAGCTGTGGGTTTAGTACGTTTCCTAAGTAAATTATTAACATTTTTTCCCCACAGGTTTTTTATTTTGAATTGTACTGCAGCATGGAGAAGGGGCCCTAAATAAATAAGCATACTTTGCTTTGTAATATAAGACCCACCTAAATTAGTTTTGCTAATTTTAGCTAAAATTGCAGAATGTATTGAAGCCACTGCATCATGTGCCAGTAAAGCAGCTAGCATTTTCAAAAGCAATGGTCAGCAATGGCTGATTACAAATTTTTATAATCACTGTATTTCTTTAAGAGACCCCCGTCATGTAACAAAATACCCATGTGATAAGGTTCTGATGGCAGTAACAATTTTCCAAACGTAAAAGAGCAGTGCATGTTGTGAGCCTATATATCTCCATCTTCTGCTAGTTATACTGACTTTGCTGTATGCTTTGTACACAGATCAGCGATCTGGCTATTTAGTCTCACTGCAAAGCAAGGAGAAAAAACAGACTGTTCTGTTAGTAAAAGCAGCACATATAAGGCAGGGTCTGGGGCGGGACCAGGGGTGGAGTTGAGGGTGGGGCTAAAGGGGGCCCCGTCAGGTAGGCTGTACGGGGCCCCATGATTTCTATCAGCGGCCCTGAGGGTACAGGTACTACTAGTATTCAAACAGCCATACAGCATACAAATACACCTAAACACCTTTAATGTGATCATAATGCTCCCAGTAAAAGTGTGTAGGTGTTTGCATATGGCTTTGCATCATGCCTTCACAAAAATGATGTGTTCAACGAGTAGTACTGACTGCTGAACATGACCATTCAACTAAATGGGTGTGCCCCAAATCTGTGAGCAATGTATGCACTACTGTGTAGCTAAGGGGCTAAATCAGGTGGTGAAGAGACATTGTCTGTCAAATTCTCTCTGAAGAGTGATCCAGATTGTGGAGTGCTCTTCAGAGCGCAACGCTAGTATAAAAGAGTCCTTGGGCTCATTCAGACTAGCAATGCCCTCTGAACAGCAATCTGTGCTTGGAACGCTCCTCATAGAGCATTTTAGGTGATACAACAAAATTATATTTGTAGTGCTGCTCCGCCACTATGTTGATTAGCAAAACTGTATATGATTATTAAATTATCCCTCAAAGCTAGTGAAATAAGATATACGTAGACCAAACTTATTGCAAAAGAAAAAACAAAAAATAAATGCCAGCAGACCATCATCAGACATGAGCAAAAAAACAAATAAAATGAGAAAAAAACTATGATGACAAGTAGATATTACTGTGATATCTATCTATCTGTCTGTCTGTCTGTCTGTCTGTCTGTCTGTGTGAGATACATACACCTTTTGATATCATATTTTCTATTCCGCTATTTAATCAAAACCTTTGGGTATAAACAATTAAATTGCGGGATAGTCTGTGTCGGTACGTGTGAGATACACCTTTCCAATTTTTGGGGCGCATCTCATACTGCCGAGGATTTGAGGGTGCTTCAGTCTGCCTCCTGCCTGTTCCGAACTCCTCCTACTCCTCATCCTGCCTTTAGGGTACAAAAAAATTGTAATCGGGGCCTAGTTTGTGTTTGTACGTGTGAGATACACCGTTTTGTAAAATTTGTCCTATTCCGCTATTCAATATACACCCTGTTTGAGTGTAAAAAATGAAATTGCGGGATAGTCTGTATCGGTACATGTGAGATACACCTTTTTAAATTTGTTTGGCGCATCTCCTTCTACCGCAGAGGATTGCAGGGCGCTTCAGTTTGCCTCCTGTTCCCAACTCCTCCTACTCCTCTTCCTCATCCTGCCTTTAGGGTACAAAAAATTGTAATCGGGCCTAGTTTGTGTTTGTACGTTTGAGATACACTGTTTTGTAAAATTTGTCCTATTCCGCTATTCAATATACACCCTGTTTGAGTTTAAAAAATGAAATTGCGGGATAGTCTGTATCGGTACATGTGAGATACACCTTTTTAAATTTGTTTGGCGCATCTCCTTCTACCGCCGAGGATTGCAGGGCGCTTCAGTTTGCCTCCTGTTCCCAACTCCTCTTCCTCATCCTCCCTTTTTAGGGTACAAAAAATTTTAATCGGGGCCTAGTCTGTGTTTGTACGTGTGAGATACACCGTTTTTTATCCTTTTTCCTATTCCGCTATTCAATATACACCCTTTTGGGGTAAAAAACATTAAATTGCGGCATAGTTTGCACATTTGACTGTGAGATACACCCGTGCGATACTGTTGTTGTTTTGTTCCGCTATTCAATAAACACCTTCTTAAATTACAGAAATATGAGGAGACCGTCAAATAGGGGCCGTGGCCTGGGTCGTGGTGCTGCTGGTAGAGCTCCTGTTGCAAGGAGAGGACATGGTCGATCTGTGCCAGCTACACGTACAAGTGAAACACCTTCCTCAAGTGTTAGTAGGCGACAGAACCTGCATCAGTATTTGGTAGGGCATCATACGCCTCTAGAAGTGATGAGGCCAGAACACAGAGAGGCGATAGTAGATTGGTTTGCTGCTGACAGTGCCTCCAGTTCCTTCACATTGTCTCCCACCCAGTCTACTGCAGAAAGGTCAGAGTTGGCACCTGCAGCCGATGTCCAACCGTCTTTCACCTCACCCCCTTGGAAATCAGGCAAGCAGTCTGAGCCCCAAGCCATACAGCAGTCTCTTCTTCTTTTTGAGGACTCTGTCAGCAGGGTTTCCCAGGGCCATCCACCTAGCCCTGCCCCAGAAGTGGAAGAGATTGAGTGCAGCGATGCCCAACCACTTATTTCTCAAGATGAGTACATGCAAGGACCATCTCAGCACGTCTTCGATGATGACAAAACGCAGGTGCCAACTGCTGCGGCGTTCAGAATTGTGGAGACCGACAAGGAGGGCAGGGGTGAAGACTGGGTGGAAGATGATGTGGAGGACGATAAGGTCCTCGACCCCACATGGAATGAACGTCATGCAGGTGACCTGAGTAGTTTGGAGGAAGAGGCGGTGGTCGCACAGAGCCACCAGCACAGCAGAAGAGGGAGCAGGGTGCAGAAGCGGAGCGGCCGTGCCCTAGACAATACGCCTGCTACTTCCCAACGCAGGAAGGGAACGAGCGCACCAAAGCCAGCTCAAAGGAGTTCTCTAGCGTGGAAGTTCTTTAGAAAATGTGCTGATGACAGGACACGAGTGGTTTGCACCCTGTGCAATCAGAGCCTGAAGCGAGGCATAAACCTTCTCAACCCGAGCACAACCTGCATGATCAGGCATCTAAGTGCAAAGCACGAGCTGCAGTGGAGTAGACACCTTCAAAACCAAGAAACGTCTCTGGCTCATCCTGCTTCCTCTTCTGCTGCAGTCTCGGCCGCTCCATCCACATCTGTAGTGATACCGGCACCTGCCACCCCGCAAACAGACGATCTGTCAGCAACACCACCACCTGGGTCACCAACCATCTCCACAATGTCCCGTGGAAGCGTTCCTCTTCCTCTCAAGTGTTTGGGAGATGGAAAGCTGAAGTACCCCCCTACCCACCCGTGATCCCTGGCCCTGAATGCCAGCATTTCAAAATTCTTGGCCTTTGAAATGCTGTCATTCCGTCTGGTGGAGACGCACAGTTTTAAAAACCTTATGTCGGTGGCTGTCCCACAGTACTTCGTGCCCAGTCGCCACTACTTTTCCAGGCAAGCCATCCCTTCCCTGCACAACCAAGTGGGAAAAAATCAGGTGTGCACTGCGCAACGCCATCTGTGGCAAGGTCCACCTAACTACCGATACGTGGACCAGTAAGCACGGTCAGGGGCGTTATATCTCCCTAACGGCACACTGGGTAAATGCAGTGGCGGATGGGCCTGAGGCGGATAGCAATTTGGCGCATGTCCTTCCACCACCGAGGATTGCAGGGCGCTTCAGTTTGCCTCCTGTTCCTAACTCCTCCTACTCCGCTTCCTCATCCTCTACCGCCTCCTCATCTGGACAGCGTAACACCTTCACCACCAACTTCAGCACGGCCAGGGGTAAACGACAGCAGGCAGTTTTAAAACTTGCCTGTTTGGGGGAAAAACCACACACCGCGCAGGAGTTGTGGAGGAGCATGGAACAGCAGACAAATGAGTGGTTGCTGCCAGCGAGCCTCAAGCCCGGCCTGGTGGTGTGCGATAATGGGCGAAATCTCATAGCAGCTCTGGGCCTAGCCGGTTTGATGCACATCCCTTGCTTGGCGCATGTGCTGAATTTGGTGGTGCAGAGGTTCCTTAAAAACTACCCCGATATGTCAGAGCTGCTGCAGAAAGTGCGGGCTGTCTGTGCGCACTTTCGGCGTTCTCACCCTGGTGCTGCTCGCCTGTCAGCGCTGCAGCGTAACGTCGGCCTTCCCGCTCACCGCCTCATATGTGACGTGCCCACAAGGTGGAACTCCACCTTGCACATGCTGGAAAGACTGTGCGAGCAGCAGCAGGCCATAGTGGAGTTTCAGCTGCAGCACGCACGCGTGAGTCGCTCTGCGGAACAGCACCACTTCACCACCAATAACTGGGCCTCCATGCGAGACCTGTGTGCCTTGTTGCCCTGCACTTAGGGGGCGCAGCCACGGCCGCTTGTTCCCCTACTAGCCTGGGATGTCCCCAGTTTGCAGGGCCGATGCTGGCGGGTGAACTGGAGCAGGAGGGCGCCATACAGTTTACTTCCCATTTGGCCTGCCTCTGGAGGGGAAGGGGGGGGAGATAGGGATTAGTTACAGGCCTTTTTTAAAAGCAATCTAGTGAGCTAGCCAGAACCACCTCTGGAGGGAGTCTATACCACATTTTCACAGCTCTTACTGTGAAGAAACCTTTCCGTGTTTGGAGACGAAATCTGTTTTCCTCTAGACGTAAAGAGTGCCCCCTTGTCCTCTGTGTTGACCTTAAAGTGAACAACTCAACACCAAGTTCACTATATGGACCCTTTATGTATTTATACATGATGATCATATCCCTCCTCAATCTCCTCTTCTCAAGAGAGAATAAATTCAGTTCCTCTAATCTTTTCTCAAAGCTGAGGTCCTCCACGCCTCGTATCAGTTTGGTTGCACTTCTCTGCACTTTCTCCAGTTCCCCGATATCTTTTTTAAGAACTGGTGCCCAAAACTGAACTCCATATTCCAGATGAGGTCTTTCTAATGATCTGTACAGGGGCAAAATTATATCTCTCTCTGGAGTCCATGCCTCTGTTAATACAAGAAAGGACTTTGCTTGCTTTGGAAATAGCAGCTTGGCATTGCATGCTATTAAGCTTATGATCTACCAGAACACCCAGATCCTTCTCCGCTATGCAATCCCCCAGTTCTACTCCACCTAGTATGTATGATGCATACATATTCTTAGCCCCCAAAGTGCATAACTTTACATATATACATTATATACATTACACATAACATAAAGGGTATGAATATGTGATATATTATTTTTGGTTAAAATATGTTATTCGTTCTATGTACAATATGGTGGCATATGTAAGACTGATCCCGATTTATTTGCAGATCATGGCAGTATAGGCATGTTGAATAGAGGTGTACCGAACTGTTCGCTGGCGGACAGTTCCCGGTGAACTTAGCATGTTCGCGTTCGCCGCTGCGGGCGAACATATGCGATGTTCGGTCCGCCCCCCATAATACATCATTGAGGCAAACTTTGACCCTGAACTTTACAGTCAGCAGGCACATTTCCAGCCAATCAGCATACCTCCCTCCCACACGCTCCCACCTCCTATAAATAAGCAAGGGCAGCATCCATCTTAGATCATTCTGAAGCAGTGTGTGTAGTGAGAGCAGGGAGAGCTGCTGCTGCTGCTGCTGCTGTTAAGCTAGGGACAGTTAGTCAGTGTTCCTGGTCTTGCAGTGTTCTTGGTCCACTACTGCTGTAAGGACAGCACCCCAAAAAGCCCTTCTAAGGGCTGGTATTTGTGTAATTTTTTTTTATATATATATATATAGTGTGTGACAACGGAAGCAATTTGTTGGCGGCATTGAATTTGGGCAAGTTGACACATGTGCCGTGCATGGCACATGTGTTGAATCTGATTTTGCAATGCTTTGTGCAGAAGTACCCAGGCTTACAGGACGTCCTCAAGCAGGCCAGGAAGGTGTGTGGCCATTTCAGGCGTTCCTACACGGCCATGGCGCACTTTGCAGATATTCAGCGGCGAAACAACATGCCAGTGAGGCGCTTGATTTGCGACAGCCCGACACGTTGGAATTCAACACTGCTAATGTTCGACCGCCTGCTCCAACAAGAAAAAGCGGTCAACGAGTATTGACCGGGGTGCTAGGACAGCCTCTGCGGAGCTGGGTATTTTTTTGCCACGTTACTGGACGCTCATGCGCAATGCCTGTAGGCTCATGCGTCCTTTTGAGGAGGTGACAAACCTAGTCAGTCGCACCGAAGGCACCATCAGCGACATCATCCCATGTTTTTTTCCTGGAGCGTGCCCTGCGAAGAGTGCTGGATCAGGCCGTAGATGAGCATGAAGAGGAAGAGGAAGAGTTGTGGTCACCATCACCACCACCAGAAACAGCCTTACCATCGCTTGCTGGACCTGCGGCAACACTGGAAGAGGAGTGTGAGGAAGAGGAGTCAGAGAAGGAATGTGGCTTTGAGGAGGAGGAACACCAACCACAGCAGGCATCCCAGGGTGCTCATTGTCACCTATCTGGTACCCGTGGTGTTGTACGTGGCTGGGGGGAAGAACACACCTTCAATGACATCAGTGAGGACGAGGAATTGGACATGAGTAGCTCGGCATCCAACCTTGTGCAAATGGGGTCTTTCATGCTGTCATGCCTGTTGAGGGACCCTCGTATAAAAAGGCTGAAGGAGAACGACCTGTACTGGGTGGCCACGCTACTAGACTCCTGGTATAAGCAGAAAGTCTCTGATATGTTACCCAATTACCGGCAGTCGCAAAGGATGCAGCAGCTACAAAATAAGTTGAAAAGTATGCTTTACACAGCATATAAGGGTGATGTCACAGCACAACGGGAATCCAACAGGGGAAGAGGTGAAAGTAATCCTCCTCCTACCACCACAACCACGCCAGCAAGGACAGGACGCTTTACAGACGTCTTGTTGATGGAGGACATGCAGAGCTTTTTTAGTCCTACGCATCGCCACAGCCCTTCGGGGTCCACCCTCAGAGAACGACTCGACCGACAGGTAGCAGACTACCTTGCCTTAACTGCAGATATCGACACTCTGAGGAGCGATGAACTCCTTGACTACTGGGTGTGCAGGCTTGACCTGTGGCCTGAGCTATCCCAATTTGCCATTGAACTTCTGGCCTGCCCCGCTTCAAGTGTGCTGTCAGAAAGGACCCTTAGCGCAGCAGGAGGTATTGTCACTGAGAAGAGAAGTCACCTAGGTCAAAAAAGTCTTGATTACCTCACGTTTATTAAGATGAATGAGGCATGGATCCCGAAGGGACTGACAGTGGGGGATGCATTTGACTAAAAAAGGCCTGGTGATGACTGAGATGCCTTGGGCTAAAAATGGTCCACACGCTGCTGTATTTAATCATTCTCTGCATGCCGGATGACTTACGTGATGTCTCCGCCACCAACTACGGTTCAAGCCGCAATGTTTTAGTGCACTTTCTGCCTTGAAAACCTCAATTTTTCAGGCCACTGCTACAGCAGTGGCTGCAACAATACCTACTTTTTCATGCATGTGTACATGCCTAATTTTTCTGGCCTCTGGTGCTACACTGTGGCTGCAAAAAAACAAAAAACAAAAAAAAAGGCACATACATGTGTCAATTCCCCTTCGTGATCGTTACCTTGTCGTGGTGAAGGGGCTTGCGTATCACAATGAAGCGATCACCTCTAGGAGTGTGTTGGCACACCCCAGATGATAAGGTCGTTGCTTCATTGTGAACAGACCAAAAGCGATCCGCAGGATAATTTTTCATAGAAAAAACATTCATTTTCTTTCATTCTTTCTGCGGAGCTGGGTATTTTTTGGCCGCGTTACTGAATGCTCATGAACAATGGCTGTAGGCTCATGCCATGCGTCCTTTCGCGGAGGTGACAACCCTGGTGGTCAGTCGAACCCAAGGCAACATCATCGACCTCATCCCATATGCGTTTTTTCTGGAGCGTGCCCTGCGAAGAGTACTGGATCAGGCTGTAGATGAGCATGAAGAGGAAGAGTTGTGGTCCCCATCACCACCAGAAGCAGCCTTGTCGTTGTCAATTGCTGGACCTGTGGCAACGCAGAGAGAGGAGTCTGAAGAAGAGAAGTCAGAGGAGGAAGGTGGCTTTGAAGAGGTGGAATACCAGCCACAGCAGGCGTCCCAGGGGGCTTGTTGTCACCTTTCGGGGACCCTTGGTGTTGTACGTGGCTGGTTGGAGGAAGAGACCTTCAATGATGTCAGTGAGGACAAGGAATGGGACATGGCTAGCTTGTTATCCAACCTTGTGCAAATGGGGAGTTTGCGGTTGTACAAATGGACTGACTGACTGTTAAACGGGGAGTTTGGTCTGTCAGAGTTTGGTCTGTCACTGTGAAGCGGGCGTAACCCTTACACTACTTGACCGATAAAACATCATACCTGATCGTATTCACACACTGGATGTTTTAAAGCACATTATTCCAAACAATTTAGGAATGTTAGGTGATTTATGCCCTTTATGGATCAAAACCCGACTCTGCGTCAACTACGTAATTTTCCATGGGAGTTTTGCCATGGATCCCCCTCCGGCATGCCACAGTCCAGGTGTTAGTCCCCTTGAAACAACTTTTCCATCACTATTGTGGCCAGAAAGAGTCCCTGTGTGTTTTAAAATTCGCCTGCCTATTGAACTCTATGGCGGTTCGCCCGGTTCGCGAACATTTGCCGATGTTCGCGTTCGCCGTTCGCGAACGGCAAATTTTAGGTTCGCGACATCACTAATGTTGAGTACTATTTTTGAATTGCGGGCTGTGACACATTATTTTATTGTTTGTAATTTTTTTTATCATCTAGAGAATAGGATGTCTGTAATACAGCGCTGCTATTATCCTATCAGCTGCAAAGATCATGCGGCAATGAGAGACCTTCAGTATAACACCAATCGTGGCATCCACAACATTAAATATGACGACTTTATGCCTCTCGCAGTTAAAATACGCATACGCACACAATGGTTCACTCAAAGGACACAATAGAACGCATCGATGTGAGCACACTTCCGCCCTCTGGAGGCAGGATCGCTCTCTTTGATCTAGTACATCACTTCCGGGTGCGGGATGACCACTTCCGCCCTGGATGTTAAGGTTGTGGGCGGAACGGAAACATCTCCTGGCGCCTGTCCATCTAATGAGGGTTATTTAAGGCCCCATCCTCACTGCACCTACAGGCAGGCACTCTGAACCGGGACACGTTGCAGGTACGAATCCTCAATCACACAGTAACTGGGAGATATGGATACAAAGAAGAAATTGGGATCTATTCATGAATGATCCGATACTCTCCAAATACCTTGATCATCATCCCAGCATTACCTTTAAAAGATCAAGATATTTGAAGGATAGAATGGTAGGAAGCCACTATAATAGACCTTCAGAGAGAAATTCTAATCCCAAGGGTCTCTAAATGCGGCAGCTGTGATTTTTGCCCCTGGATCTTAGGAGACTCATTCTTATTACCCAACGGTCGTAGAAGATATATTAACCAATATATCACGTGTCCAACTAAGGCAGTGGTCTACATCATATTTTGCCCATGTGGGGCCTACTATGTAGGCAAAACGATCAGACCACTATATAAAAGGATCTCTGATCACATATCATACATAAATAACAGTCAGATTAATACTCCTGTTGGAGGTCATGTGGGCCTCAAGCATAAGTTTGACCAATCATCAAATTTACGGTTTTAGATGTCATCCCCCAACACAGTAGGGGTGAGGACATCGATAAAAAAGTTCTAGCGCGCAAAGCAAGGTGGATATACGACTTAAGAGCGACCGTGCCCCCCGGCCTCAATGACATGCTTACCTTTAAACCCTTTTTGTGAAGCATTCCGATTGTTGTATTCCCCCTATACAGATCAACAATCATTCTTTTTTCCCCAGGTTTATTTAAACACTACGCATGAATAGAATGGGTTCTAGTAAGCCACTAGGCACTAACATAAAGGGTATGAATATTTGATATCTTATTTTTGGTTAAAATATGTTATTCGTTCTATGTACCATATGGTGGCATATGTAAGACTGATCTCGATTTATTTGCAGATCATGGCAGTATAAGCATGTTGAGTATTATTTTTGCATTGTGGGCTGTGACACATTATTTTATTGTTTGTAATTTTTTATCATCTAGAGAATAGGATGTCTGTAATACAGCGCTGCTATTATCCTATCAGCTGCAAAGATCATGCGGCGATGAGAGACCTTCAGTATAAAACCAATCACGGCATCCACAACATTAGATATGATGACTTTATGCCTCTCGCGGTTAAAATACGCATGCGCACACAATGGTTCACGCAAAGGACACAATGGAATGCATTGATGTGAGCACACTTCCGCCCTCTGGAGGCAGGATCGCTCTCTATGATCTAGTACATCACTTCCGTGTGCGGGATGACCACTTCCGCCCCGGATGTTAAGGTTGGGGGCGGAACGGAAACATCTCCTGGCGCCTGTCCATCTAATGAGGGTTATTTAAGGCCCCATCCTCACTGCACCTACAGGCAGGCTCTCCGAACCGGGACACGTTGCAGGTACGAATCCTCAATCACACAGTAACTGGGAGATATGGATATTTTTGGCAGCATGTAACTTCATACATGCCTTTATCCCACAGGCCTATTTTGCCTGGCGTTTCATGGGTCGGTCACCCTGATAGGCTAACCAGATGGAACCCACTTAAAGTACACCTGCCTCATGTTAGGATTGGATGTTTTGCAGGTATGTGCTATTCTCAGTCAGTCCCCTATGGGATATGTTACCCTCACCTTTGAGTGTGCCATACTGAAATTTTCTATCCTAGTGATGTGAATTTCCTTCTTTTTTTCTTTCATCTAGTTGAAACCTTTAGCTGCATGTAGGATACAGGACATTTTGGATACACCTATTCCAATGAGATGTTTCCATGTACCTTGACTATATGTTGTCATTATAATAGAATAAGGTAGGTTTGACTATAGCCTGAGTTAGTGATATGGCAGCAGTAACCAACCAATTCTAATATTGATTTATTGAATTTACTATACAATAACCCCCTATTATATATTACTTATTTATCTACAGTAGCCAATTAGGCCTTTATGGTCCAAGATAACGGGAACCTCAACATAGGTGCGAGCATGCATATACGCACGTCCTCCTATTGAAACCTACAAAATCCCTGTGCCAATTAGGGATGATCGAACGGTTCGGGTCCACCATCGGTTCGGCCCGAACATTGGGTGTTCGAGGTTCGGCTGAATTTAGAACTTTTTGCCCAAAAAGTTCGGAATTCGGCAACCAGAACTGCCCAAAATGCAATGCTTCAGAAAATGGGCTTTAAAAGCCCGTGATTGGACCAGAACCATTAGCAAAAGCCAATTGAGGGGGCAGGAGAATGCTAGGAATGTGACTGGAGTGACTAGGGGGTCCCTAGACCAATCATTAGTGAATACGCCCCCCAGTATATAAGATCGCCCCCGCCATATTCCTAGCATTGTTACTGTATACTGGACATGGAAGAGAGTGGAAGCAGTTCTGTTCATTTAACTTTAAAAGTGTCATTTAGCATTTATTAGTGTGAGGAAAGGGATATCTAGTGTAGTTAGAGTGCTCCTTTACACTTTAGTTAGCTTTAAAAATTGAGTTTCTGTAGGGAAAGTGTTAAGTGTAAGGGAACCGTAGTGTAGTGTAGGGTTAACTGGCAGTGACTGCTATGGCAGGGTGACAAAACCCTTCCATAGCAGGGTGACCGCTATAGAGAAATTATCATTTCTCTGAATAGCTTCATCACACCCATATGGCTTCTCACCAGCCAAGCATTTTTTATGCTGCAGGGGCTGCCACTGCCAGTGCTTTTTTGAGGACATGTTTGATGTCAGACATGACATCTGAACATGTGTATAGGGGGTATATATAGACATATATGTCTGAATATATACCCCTAGACATATATAGGTGTGATAGTAGCAGAAATAAATGCTTGCGCTAATGAAATCATTTACAGTAATATATTTCTGCTACTATCACACCTATATATGTCTAGGGGTATATATTCAGACATATATGTCTATATATAGCCCCTATACACAAGTTCAGATGTTTTGCCTGCCTCAAAAGAACCCCAAAAAATGCCAAAAAAAACAGCTAGCGTCAAAAAAAAAATGCCCAGGTGTGTTTTTGCTGGCATTTTTTGGGGGGTTTTGGAGGCAGGCAAAACATCTGAACTTGTGCACAGTACCACTATACACATACACAAGTTCAGATGTTTTTCCTGACTGCAAAGATCCCAAAAAAATGCCTGCTATTAAACCGGCAAGGTGTTACAGCAGCGAAGCAAACCCCCTGTCAGAAAGTTTTCTAATACAAACGTTTTTTTTTATGGTTCTGGACATGCTACAGAGCTGAAACTTCACATGTACACTTTTTAGACCCCCCAGATCTGAAATCCAAATCTAAACATCAAAAAAATCTCTTTTTTTTTTATTTTTTTTAATTTTTTTCAATAATTGGCTTTTTTATCAAAAATGAAAATTTTTAAGAACTTTTTTTGTGTGATTTTGTGTCTGGGGGGGTCTAAAAGGTGTACCTGTGAACTTTCAGCTCTGTAGCATGTCCAGAACCAGAAAAAAAAGGATTGTTTTTATTAGAAAACTTTCTGACAGGGGGTTTGCTTCACTCCTGTAACACCTTGCCGGTTTAATAGAAGGCATTTTTTTGGGATCTTTGCAGTCAGGAAAAACATCTGAACTTGTGTATAGTGGTACTGTGCACAAGTTCTGATGTTTTGCCTGCCTCCAAAAACCCCCAAAAAATGCCAGCAAAAACACACCTGGGCATTTTTTTTTTGACGCTAGCGTTTTTTTGGGCATTTTTTGGGGTTCTTTTGAGGCAGGCAAAACATCTGAACTTGTGTATAGTGGTATATATACACACATACATATATTTATATATACACACCTAGACATATATAGGTGTGACAGTAGCAGAAATATATTACTGTAAATGATTTCATTAGCGCAAGCATATATTTCTGCTACTATCACACCTATATATGTCTAGGTGTGTATATAAATATATGGATGTGTGTATATACACCACTATACACAAGTTCAGATGTTTTGCCTGCCTCAAAAGAACCCCAAAAAATGCCAAAAAAAACGCTAGCGTCAAAAAAAAAATGCCCAGGTTTGTTTTTGCTGGCATTTTTTGGGGGTTTTTGGAGGCAGGCAAAACATCAGAACTTGTGCACAGTACCACTATACACAAGTTCAGATGTTTTTCCTGACTGCAAAGAACCCAAAAAAATGCCTTCTATTAAACCGGCAAGGTGTTACAGGAGCGAAGCAAACCCCCTGTCAGAAAGTTTTCTAATACAAACAATCTTTTTTTTTCATGGTTCTGGACATGCTACAGAGCTGAAACTTCACATGCACACCTTTTAGACCCACCAGATACTAAATCCAAAGTAAAAATCAAAAAATCTCTCTTTTTTTTTTTTAATTTTTTCAATAATTGGCTTTTTTATCAAAAATGACAATTTTTAAGAACTTTTTTGTGTGATTAATAGTTAATGGGGCATGACCCAGAACCCTAGGCACTTTTTAGGGGCATTTATTGGGTTTTAGGACTTCAAAATGGTGTTTTTTGATTACCAAAGTTCAGGTCCCATTGATTTCAATGGGGTTCTGAAATCCGGGCCGAACTTTTGGAAAATTCGGGTGTTCTGGTCGAACCAAACTTTTCAAAAGTTCGATCATCCTTAGTGCCAATATGATCGTATAATGATGATTATTGCGTCACCACTATTTTTGGATAATTTGGTTGTTCGGCCCACTCTTTGCTTTGCCTGCCATGATCTGATTCGCATTGGGGTCAGTATTAAGCCACACATAAAATTCATGTTTTGATTTTTTGAAGTATTTGTATGTCACTCATATAAAATGAAATGTACAATTTGCCTATTCAATATTGTTGGTGATTTATGTATTAAATATGTTATATTTAATTTGTAGAAATATCGGTCTGTCTTTGGTCTCTCTGGCCCTGAGGAAGCCTTGTGCGAAATGCGTCGGCTTGCTGGGGACACTTAGACCGTGCTCCATCAGAGACCCTAACATCATCTCCTTAAACCAAGTATCGGCATCCCCATAGGGGGATATATTTCTACATATGCATTTTTATTATGGTTGCATTGTTTTTTAGAAGTCATAAATGGGAATTATTCCCGTATTATGTACTAGTTTTTTAACAGTATGTATAATAAAATTACATTTTAGACAAATGTTGTGTTATATATGATCCTCCTGCTCCCATTGGCCTTGAAAGCCCCATCTTTTCTATTTTTTGTGCTTATATTAGTCAGGGGTACAGGCCCACCAACACGGTAATTTGCTATCTATAGTATCTCAGGTGGACAATACACCATTTCTCTTCTATCCGTGTCTTCTTTGGGAGCAGGACGATCCTGGTTTAATTCTAGTCATTGGATTGAATGATTTCTCTCTTATTGTTAGAAAATAAACAAACCCTTTCTCTTTCTTCCCCTCCCCTCCCCCTCCCGCTCCCGTTCCCGTTCTTTTATTGACGATATAGGCAAATTGTACAATTATGGCTAAATACCTAGGAAATCATTGGGAAGGATATATGTTCAAGATTCAAAAAGAATGTTCAGAATCAATAAGAGGGGACGTGGAGCTCTATGTGGTTGTACAGAAACTTCAACGCACCCTAGAACGTAAAGCCGGACTTTTCTGGCATATTAAATACTTTCAGAAATATATTGCAGAAAACCTGAACCCTAAAGGACTACGGGTCCAGATTTTCCCCAATATTTGGGAAATAAGCCCAGAATTCAAAAATGTATGGGAACTTAATTTGAAACGATGTTCAACTAAAATGATGGAACTACTGATGGGTTATTACCAACAACAGCTGGAGTCCATTGATGAGGAAATTAAGAGAATGCAATTAGAATATAAGGACATTTTTTCAAAAATAGCATTTAAGGAAAAAGAATGTGTCGGCTTGCTGGGGACCCTTAGACCGTGCTCCATCAGAGACCCTAACATCATCTCCTGAAACCAAGTATCTGCATCCCCATAGGGGAATATATTTCTACATATGCGTTTTTATTTTGGTTGCCCTGTTTTTATATATGTCATAAATGGGAATTATTCCCGTATTATGTACTAGTTTTTTAACAGTATGTATAATAAATTTACATTTTAGACAAATGTTGTGTTATATATGATCCTCCTGCTCCCATTGGCCTTGAAAGCCCCATCTTTTCTATTTTTTGTGCTATTATTAAGCTTATGATCTACCAGAACATGGATTCCCCCAGTTCTACTCCACCTAGTATGTATGATGCATGCATATTCTTAGCCCCCAAGTGCATAAATTTACATTTATCAACATTAAACCTAATTTGCCACATAGTTGCCCAATGAAACAGTGCATTGAGGTCAGCTTGTAAGTTGGAGACATCCTGTAAGGAAGATATTCCACTGCAAAGCTTGGTGTCATCTGCAAAGACTGAAATGGTACTTTTAATCCCAGACCCTATATCATTTATAAAGATATTAAATGGTCCTACCTATGATAAACAGAACACTGGTGATGCCTATCATAGGAGCCGGTCCAGGAGGCGGGACTTCGTATGACAGCCTCCCTGCTGGGTAAGCAGAAGAACTTGGCTTTTTGTAATCATGCAGCGCTCTAATCCGCACTGGTCGATCTGCATTATTGGGGGTACACTGGTTACTCTGCATTAATGGGGCACACTGGTCACTCTGCATTAATGGGGTCACTGGTCACTCTGCATTGATGGGGGCACTGGTCACTCTGCATGAATGGGGGCACTGGTCACTCTGCATGAATGGGGGCACTGGTCACTCTGCATTGGATGGGGGCACTAATCACTCTGCATTAATGAGGGCACTGGTCACTCTGCATTGGATGAGGGCACTGGTCACTCTGCATTGGATGGGGGCACTGGTCACTCTGCATTGGATGGGGGCACTGGTCATCCCCCTCTCTGACATTGCCCCCCCTCTGACATTGCTCCCCCTCTCTGACACACTGCTCCCCCCCTCTCTGACACACTGCTCCCCCCCTCTCTGACACACTGCTCCCTCCTCTCTGACACACTGCTCCCTCCTCTCTGGCACACTGCTCCCCCCTCTGGCACACTGCTCCCCCCTCTGGCACACTGCTCCCCCCTCTTTGACACACTGCGAGTGAGGCAAGTATGGGGGGGGAGTATGGGGAATGCATGGAGTGTGCTGCGAGTATAGGGAAATAGGGACATTTTGAAGTTTTTATTTATTTATTGGGGGGGCGCAAGTAGCTAGTCTTGCCTAGGGCGCAGAATAGTCTAGCACCGGCCCTGCTATCTATCTATCTATCTATCTATCTATCTATCTATCTATCTATCTATCTATCTATCTATCTATCTATCTATCTATCTATCTATCTATCTATCTATCTATCTATCTATCTATCTATCTATCTATCTATCTACCTTATCTCTCTATTCTATCATGCTGAAATAAACACCCCGCTGCTATTTATTTAGATTCATAGATAGATTTTCATCACAGTAATATCTACTTGTCACCATTATATTTTTATTCTCATTTATGTTTTTGCTCATGTTTGGGTTTGATGGTCTTGTGGGCATTTATGTTTATTTTTTTTCTTTTGGTCTATATCTTATTACACTGCCTTTGAGGGATACTTTATTATGTATATAGAGTTTTGGTAATTTGGTAGCACTACATAAATAACTTAACTTAATTTTCTAGAGCACATTTAGGTGCATGTAGCAGCTTATTGTACATTTTTTTGCCATCTACCTACCCTGTAGCAGCACATAAGGTTCTTTCTTTTAGGTGAAACAACGTCTCCTAACCACCTTTAAAATGGTCCATGAAGAGTGTAAAGTGATCCAAACACAGAATGCTCTTCAGAAAGCATTTATAGTCTGAACGAGCTCTAAGGGCTATTTTACACTAGCGTTGCTCTCTGGAGAGCGATCCACAAGCTGGATCACTCTTCAGAGCGCACTTGGCAGACAACACCTTTTTGCCACCTGCTTTAACCCCTTGTTTCCTGCACTAGTGAACTGCGACTGCATGCAGAGGCCACTTTCACTTGAATGCGGGGGCCTGTCTTATAGGCTGTAGAGGGCCCCATGATTTCTAACAGCAGTCCTTCCTAAAGCCATCTATTAAAATATATTCTCTCTCTCTCTCCTCCCTCTCTCATATATATATATATATATATATATATATATATATATATATATATATATATATATATATATATATATTACCGGTTTAATTCAAATACCAATTTTCATATTAGTTGAGTCAGATGGACTTGTGTCTTTTTTCAACCGGATTAACTATTGAACTATGTAACCAATGCCTCAATTAAAGCACAGAGTCCAGTGACACGTTTGCTGCTCTCTGCTTTTCCAATGACTTTCTGAGCTGAATGGTTTTGTGTTAAAAGTCATATCAGTTTGTGTACACCTTCCTTCTCCCCCTTGCTCTCCCTGAGCTTAATCACAAGAAATATCACAGCTGGGTCCCCCCACTCCCCCCATGTGCTTGCATAAATGAAGAAATAAAAAAGAGGTGTTATAGAAATAAGTTAGGTGTTGTCCTGATAGGTACTTTGTGATGGTACAATGATGATGCGATATGAAGTTTTATGGATGGGTACATGATGTTACAGAAGTTCAAGTCTCAGATGCATTTTTTTAAATTGGGAAAAGCGAGTGGCAGATTAAAAGCTGACATAAACAAGGTAAATGAGAGGTGAGCACATTGAGATTGCTTGAGCACAAATGGAATTAGAAAACACTTATATTTACTATGGAAAGTGAAATTCTGTCTCCAAAGGTGAACTTATCCTTTAAGAAATGCTGCACCACCAAATTGAGAACATGTGCCAGGCATGGCACATATGTCAACTTTCCCTGTCGAAGGGCAGACAGAAGGTTGTTAGTGCCAATATCCCACACCACCATTCCTGGCTCAAAGTTCCATGGCCCAAACCACCTCTGGGCCTGCCCCTGCAGAATTAAAAGAATCTCTGTTCCAGTGTGGCTCCTGTCTACTAGACAGATTAGCTGAAGCACTGCATGACATCTTTTAGCTTAACTCATTGAATGGCCCCTTTATCGCTTAGGCGGTACTGGTGGTTCATAGGGCAATCCAGCGGAGGAGGGCATGAAGGAGGAGCGGGTGGAGCTGAGAGATCTCACATCATCACCACCAGCTGTATGGAGACGTGGTGACAATACGAGCTCCAGCTCTGAGCACTGCCCTGCATCCTTCCTAGTTGCAAGTAGAGTTACCCAGTGTGCTGTGAACTAAATATATAGTTCCTGACCATCTTGCTTGACCACGAGTCAGCAGAAAGGTGGACCTTATGGGTGACTGCCTTGCCCAACAATGCCAAAACATTGCCTTCCACGTGATGGTACAAAGCTGGAATGGACTTGCGTGAAAAGAAATAACGACTGGGAACCTGCCATTGTGATACAGCACATTTTGTAAATTCATGGAAGGGGACAGAATCCACCAGATGAGGCAGGAGTTCTAAAGCCAAATTTTTGGACTAGCTGGAATTTTGATGCTGGGCATATAGATAGCAGGGAGTGTATTTTTTTTCGTGCTGCATCAGCTGGGGCAGAGAAATTTGCCTGCTATATTCTACAGCTGGTGGTGTGCTGCTGGCCGACAGGTTGCAAGGACTTATGACACCCTTTGCTATAACATCATCCCAGTGGAGGATTCTGAGAGGTCATGAGATATAGTAGGGTTAGACATGAAAGGTGAGGAGTGAAAAGGAGAAAAATTGTGTCCCTTGTGTGTGGCTTTCATATGCTCTTGCCAGTGGGCTGAGTGGTGGGAGGTTTAATGCCTTGTCAAGCATGTGGTACCTAGTAAATAGCTGGTGTTTTTGCCATGCTTGCTTGCAGAACATATTGCAATTTGCAACAGGGCGATCAGCTGCACATGTGCTGAAAAAGGCTTACACAGTTGAGCTGTGGGAAGTGGACCAGGAGATAATAGCTCCACAATCGCATGGAATAGGGTAGCTGCTCTCTACTCTTTCATGATGGCTGTACCTGGAGGACTTCCTGCTTTGTTGGGGTTGTTTCTCCTCCCTCACTTTCCTCCTCTGCTCTATCCGCCACCAAAGTTGCATCAGTGACCTCATCAGCATCATCTCCATCCCCATCATCAGTGGAGCTAATTTGGCAAAATGCTGCTGCTGGGGGAACATGGCTGCCAATTTGTTGTTTATCAGTGTTCTCCCTTTTCTGTAGGCTCAAGTTCTTCCTATCCTTTACTTCAAATGTTGGTTCTGAGGTAATGTCTGTGCATCCTCAAGCAGCAAGTGGCTTAAGTAATTCAGCTGACTCCTCCATGCATGATGCTGGGGCTATGGCAATAGTAGCTGTGGACAAGGAGGCAGAATAAACCGCTCTGGCCGCTGTTGTGCACTGCGCATTAGTGCCAGCTTGAGGGGTCTCAGAGGATGAGGATGGTTTAGTAAGCCAGTCCACCACCTCCTCTACATGAAGTGGCTGGATAGCATGGGCAACATCACTAAACAGAGACAAAGGTGCCCTGCCTGAGAACGGACCACATCCACCTTTGCCCGGGGACACAGACGCTTCTGGCTTATCATAGTGGGAATATGGGAACATCTGCCTATCCTTGTTGGCCTCCCACACATGATGGGGGGGGGGGGCTTATTATCCAAATATTATAGATACTAGGAAATATGTAACAAGATGCACACTATTCAATGAAAAAGTGTTTTTTAGTGCAATTTAAGTTCAGGCCTGACACTGACAGAAATTTAAAAACTATAAAAAATAAAATAAAAAACAATAACGGGGAAACACCACGTTACAGTGGCTGACAATTTTATAAGAAAAAGGGGGCAGGAAGGGGACAGAAAAAAGGCACCAAAAAAAAGCCATGCAGTAACCAAAAAAAAAAAAAAAAAGGCATACAGAACTGTATACATCACTAAATGTAATGTAATGCTGTGTTAAACACTGCACTAACAAACTACACAGGCACACAATTCTCACAAATTATACTAACACTCTACACTCATGTTATGTAAAGCTGTGTTAAGTACTGCACTACACTGACACACTATTCTCACACACTATACTATTATATTAACAATAAACTTACATTCTGTACTCAACAGTCACAATAAGTGGACACACTAACTACTAGTGGCAAAGTGAGCCCTGCTCTATCTATCTCCACTCCAACACGTTATAAGAGTTAGCTTTTATAGTGTGGGGTGGGACTATAAGTACTGAGCTGTGATTGGAGAAAGTTATCATCGCTTTGTCCAATCAGGGCTCTGACAGTGCTCATTGGCAAAGTCTTGCACCTGACCAGTGGTCAGGGGCAAGGCTTCATTCAATTAGGGACCTAGAATGCACTATGAAGCACGCAGTACATTGTGTGGCACTCGGCGGGCGAAAATCCCTCTGAGCTACCTGCAAATTAGGATGTTCGCCGAACAGTTGAATAGTTACATAGTTACATAGTTAGTCAGGTTGAAAAAGTCCATCCGGCTCAACCAATAAAAAAAAAACAGTAAAGAAAACCCAACCATACAATCCCATATACACAATCCTATACCCCCAGTTGATCCAGAGGAAAGCGAAAAAAACCCCAGCAAACCATGATCCAATTTGCTCCAGCAGGGGAAAAAAATTCAGTACAGGCCGAACCTATGCTCGACTCAAACTGTTCGCCCATCTTTATTAAAGACTATGGTTGTTATCCTTTAAAGCTTTGGCCCATGTATATATATATATATATATATATATATATATATATATATATATATATATATATATATATCATCCTAACATCATAGGATTGTGTAAGTGTCATTTGTTATCCAGGTATAAGTTAAATGGGAGGGAGTTATGTTCATTTGGGGAAGATGACTGCTACACCAGTCAGGGCTTGAGCAGTAGATAATTAAGGGATAGGTAAAGTTTGGTGAGAGCGGTATACATGTGTTGATAGGCAATATAGTGTAGGGATCCACTGCCCTTTACTGTCAGCTGCTAGTATCACATTGTAATGTATACATATGTATGTCACTTCCTGACTCCTGATCCTGAAAAGAGCAAGTGGAGAGACAGAAGGTCTAAACCACATATCCTGTTCTTGCTAGTAATGCCAGATCAGAAGGGACAATTATGCAAGTATTTCTATGTTCTAATAGTTTAACTGCAGCTGCCCACAGCCCCATGAATGTATTTCTGAATGCTCTTGACAAACAGAGTACATCTGTCCTATTACTAAATAACATGAACAGTGCCAGATAACTAAGACTGCATTTCAGGCTGTTTGGGTAACTGCTGGAAGGTCTTTTCATCACCTCTGATCTTTAGGTCTTTGACATAGAGACAGATGCCACATCATTCTCAAGAGTGCCTGCAACAGGATTTTGCTGCAACATTCATCTGGAGGAATCTCTATTAATAACTATGTATACCCAGGTACACTATGTAGCAGAATTTCCAGCATTGGTGCTGGAGATGGGTCTGCCAGGGTTACCGCTAACACCAACAGCACATTTAAGCTTGTTGCCCAAGTGTGAGAACTGAGACAATGAACAGTCCGGCGTCTTTGGTTTTTTTGTTTATTTGATATGGGGATGGGAGAAAGGAATGAGTGGGATACTCCTCTGGCTCAACTAGTTACAAAAACGGGACACTTGAGAAAAAATGCCTTCTAGAACTGACTTGGCGCCGGCTGAATGCCGACCAACGCTTACTGGCGCTTGTGATCAATGACTTGCTGTCACTAAACTGAAACTGACATCTGACACTTCTGTTAGCTCGAAAGTCCTTTGCACTGCTTCCTCCAGTCCTCCCTAACTGAGGTAGCCACTTGTAGTTACTGCTGCAACTCTCAACACTAACTCTTCAGGGCCCAACCGCTGGCGCCCCCTTTGCTCTTCTGGGCATACACTGGCACCCCCTGGGCTACACTTCCACACCGGCTAGCTAGCTCATGGATCCCTCTGACCTTCCCAGGAGTGGTCCCCTCTCCTAGGCAGACCCCAGGGGTAGTTTGCAGTACTCATGACTCAGAATGCTTTCCTGAAACTCTTCCCCAACAGCTCCGCTGGTCCTCATCACCCTGGATCCTTCTCTGCAACTCATTGAACGTCTTAATGCCACCTGCAGACCGGGTTTGAATGAAACCCAATCTTACAAATCATTTTTATAAATCGTGCATTTCTTAATGATTTAAGACAAAACTTTTTTCTGCCTTCTTTACTGTTTGTTATCTGTGGAGGGTAGGACGGGTGTCTGCTTGTTTGGCGTGATCGTCTTTTCATCCCTTTTCCCCTTTCCCCCCCCTCTCCCTCCTTGTCTTTTACCCCTATTTGCCCTTTGATAACCATTAGAGGAATTAATATCGCATCATATGGAGCCCAATGAACGTCCATGTGCTGACTCTATGCCTCTTCGATAGTTATGGGATTTTGTTCTGGAGAATTATAATTTCCAAATTCAGTTCTTCATATGTTTAAAAGCTACTGAGGGTAGTGTCCTCAATTTTGGGCGTAACGGCTCTAGTCCTTTCATTTTTTAAGCACCAAATTGCCTGGGTGCTAGATATATCATCATTATTATTTTCTTCTTTCCCTTATTAACATATTTTCTCCTTTTTTGTTTTTCTCTTTTTTAGAATATAATATATCATTATATTCTTGGTTCTTCTTGTTCTTATTACTCTTTGTAAACTATTGATATTTAACTATGTATATTTTTTTCTGTAATCATTATTCAGATCAATGTATTTCTGTTATCATGTGTTTGCAGATGTTTTGTATTCAAGTGTGCCATGCTAGTAACCTTCGGGGGCGCTGTGGGACGCTAGAGGTTTTAGCCAATCCGGTGATACATGTGCGGCCTGGTAAGCCACAGCGGACTTCCGCTCCTTGGAGCGCCGTTTCCTGTGGCACCAGATCAGACTCTCCGGAGCTTGTCAGCTCTGAGAGTCTGACCTACCCTCTCGGAGCTCTACGAGTGGCTGCAGCGGAGTCATTTCCGCCTACGCCGCATCGTCATATCCGGGGGGTGCGGCCGGGGTGGCGACGTCGTTTTGACGAACCGCCCGGGACCCACGCCATAAAAGGGCGCCATACAAGCGTCCGAGTATGGCGGCGGTTCCCCATCCGGGGAGGACATCTATGACGGAATATAGCTCAACAGGGTAAGCCGACAAACTTATATCTTTGCTATCTCCTGGATTATGCACACCGCTTTACTTACAACTTTGTTTTCAATCCTTTCTCAATCCAATAGTGTCTGCCACTTACAAGGCAGGTCTAATTATCCCTATCTAAACAAAGTATTCCGCAGGACCGGTGAGCATGTTCAACTATTAGAGCCCCCAATACACTCGCATGCAATTATTGGTGATTTTTAAACTGTCTTGAAACATGCATGGACTACCACCGCTGGGCTTATTGAGAGAAGTGCGGTACCAAAAATAATCTTTTTAATCTATTATACACTTAAGGCCGAGTAATGATGTACCTCACATGTGGGAATTAAGTACCCTATGTTTTGTCTGTATGGAGATCTAGGACCATACAAGTGGTTTATGCCTAGGTAATTACCGTTTTACAACTCTTCTCATAAAAATCTTTAAATACTGCGGTACATGAAAACACAAAGTATAAGCTCCCTCCCCCTGACTGGTATATGTCCATGCATCTTTCTCTTTCCTCTCCCCCCCCTTCTTCCTTTTTTTGGATCAATGGGTTTCTCTTCTATATACAAACAACTCTATTTTTACCTATTCGTGTATCAACATGCACCGGGTGTGGCTATCTCCTACCGATAATGGATTGACATATTATAACTAGTGCACTCTCTATATCTAACCCAGATACAAACATACAGGAGCGTTTGTATTTATACTCCTTGTGAACATCGGCTCCCCCATTTATGAGCTCAGTGACCGTCTCTTAGTCCTCCTCGTTATAGTACCAAAAGAGTTCAGAATATACATTGTACAGGTATGTTCATATCCTACATAGATATGTTTTCTCTATTATTTATATATACTGACGCCTAAAAAATAGTGTTACCCATTTTATACGGTGTGTGTCCCCACATGTGTCCCAATGGCTGTCCTTTTGCCTTCCCACCAGCCCCCCCCCCCCCCTGCTGGCTAGAACAGTAATACCATATGTGTCAAATGCGTTTTCTTCTACATTGACATTGTATATTACATATAATGCATTATTCTCATTTATGGAATATGTATTAAATAATACATTTTGTCTCCTTAAAATTACTTATGTTTCTATACAGACAAAGCAATTATTAAGCTCCAGACGAAGCTTTCACCGAGAAGGCGAAACATGTTGAGCAAACTGTCACGAGTAATGTATACCATGTGTTTACTCTAAACTTCAGCCGACCCTGCTGACTGGCACCTTGAGCATTGAGGTGTCCGCCGGCAGGCTCTGTCTGCTTTGAAGTATATCACATTGGATGTATGCATAATACAACTTGTTCTGTACACAACTGTTCTCATACTATATGAAGGTCTAGTACCTCATGTAATATTATATCTCATACTGTCGACCGTTTTTTGGTCCTATGTTTAATGTAGATCTTTTTCATCTGCTTGTATCACTAGACGTTTTTAAAGTGTTTGTTTAATAAAAAGCAATTTTATGAAAATTTAGTGCCCGAAATCCTTGTCTCCCAACCTTTCCATATCTAATGATTTAATGTAGGATAGGGGCATCTTCAGGTGATATATATAATGACCCAGACTGCTGCTGTCTGGTGAGTCATGTGTTTTTGGAAATTTCTCTGCAACTCAGCTCAACCCAGTATCCCCTCAGGCAAGCCGCCAGGGACACCCGTTTCTTCTGAGAGGAGGAGAGAAAGCCGTCACCTCCCTCCTTGGACTCTGCTTCCCACCAAAGGCCATCTGACATGCATGCCCCACAGACTTATACCCCCTCCCAGAATGCTGTGCGGCAGAATCTGCCCTTCCAGGATGGATACAAGCCCTGATGTGCTATTGGCCAGGTTTCCTCCACTGCCCAATGAGAGCCCTCATTGGGATACAGTGGGGATACTCCCCAGCACAACAGGCACACCTGGGAGCACGTCAGCCTAGCTGAATCATATGGACCTGCTGATAAGCAGGCAAGGCCCCACTATAACTTTACCTAGCACCTACCTTGGAGGGTGCTATAAAAGTATTGGGATGCCTGACTTTACACACACATGAACTTTATTGAGAGCCCAGTCTTAGTCTGTAGGGTTCAATATTTGGTTGGCCCACCCTTTGCAGCTATAACAGCTTAAACTTTTCTAGGAAGGCTGTCCACAAGGTTTAGGAATGTTTGTCCATTCTCCCAGAAGTGCAATTATGGGGTCAGGCACTGATGTGGACAAGAAGGCCCGGCTCGTAGTCTTAGCTCTAATTCTAAATGTTTTAGTATGATGATGCCTTAAGAGTTCCCTTCACTGGAACTAAGAGGCCAAGCCCAACCCTAGTGCACAAAGCAAGGACCATAAAGACACTGATAAGTGAGATTGGGGTGGAGAAACTTGACTGGCCTGCAAAGAGCCCTGACCTCAACCGAAAGAACATATTTGGGATGAATTAGAGCGTAGAATGTGAGCCAGGCCATCTTGTCTACATCAGTGCCTGACCTCAAAAATGCGCTTCTAGAAGAACGGTCAAAAATTTCTAAAGACACACCCCTAAACCTCGTGGACAGCCTTCCCAGAAGAGTTGAAGCTGTTATAACTGGAAAGGGTGGGCCAATTCAATATTGAACCCTACGGAGTAAGACTGGGATGCCATTTAAGTTCCTGTGCATGTGTCCCAATACTTTTGATAATATAGTGTATATGCGCACAATTCCATCGGAACTCCTATCGGCTCTTTGCTGATAATACCTGTTTGTACATTGAATGGATGTACTGTAATCTCTTGTTACATAAAGCTTGTATAATTTCTATACTGGTGTGCATCTATATGCTTATGGTAAATGGTATATATTGGTTGCAGTAGTTCCTCTACTTCCAATTACTTTGACTACTGGTTAATTTCCCAGGAAGAGATTGCCATCTGTTCATAGAGACCCTGTCCTGAATGTAGACACTGCCAACTTTATTATCAGTCTCACTTTTCCACTTAGCAAATATTCTGGTTCTGCTATTTACCTACAGGTTTAGCACAAAATCCTATTTGGAGAGGGCCATTTATCGTAATGTCCCCAAAAGAGGGCTACAATAGTGTTCATGCATACGGATACATAAACACTATATACAAAAAAAGGATGTGATTAAAAGGTAGGGAAGGTCTAGGGCGTGGCTACCACGCGGCTGATGGCAGCATAGTGAGCCAGCTCCGCGAGGCCACCCGGGATACCCGCCGCAACTAGGGCTATTACAGCACCGTACATCGGCTTCTCACCTCTGGGAACCCCCGCTGCATCCCCCGGAATGACTAAGAAGAAGAAGGAAGCAGGACAACTTAACAAATTGTCCGGTTTCTTCATCTCCCAGAGCCCTGGTCTCCGCCAAAATGGCTGCGGAGACTCGCACAGGCAGCAAGGCAGCAAGCAAGAGACAGGGCCTTTGGCGAAGCTACCTTCTTTACCGCCACCTTCCCCGCACCACCGCATGATCGCAAACCGAGATAGCGGCCAGTCATCAGGGTCACCCTCTCCGCCATCACCATCATCGAGGAGCACGGTAAAGAACAAACAAAGAAGGGACTCTCCGCCATCTTTACTGGCACAGGTATGGACACTACTATCTCCCAACCTGCTTTACCACCATCGCAGCCATTCTCTGCAGACCCCTTCAGCTCCTATCCCACAGGGGGGACCCCCATTACTGAATCTAGTATGAAAGAACTACTGTTTTCTCTGAGGGCTTCCATGCAGGCTGACATGCATCTGCAGACGCAGCAAATTACTGCGGAGATCTCATCCCTAGGTTCCAGGATTGACCTAGTTGAGCAATCAGTGAATACTCATGCTGACTCTTAAAGGTAGGGAAGGTATAAAAGTCATATGAGACATAATAAACGCTAAAGATACAGTGTGTCTTTACTGATTAAAATTTTTTTTTAATAATATAGATAATGGGGTACTTTGACGTAGTGGTGGGCTTGAGCACTATATGGCCATATGGTGGGACCAAATCCCCATTTTTATTTATGGATTGTAGTAATTCGGTAGTAATTTCTTTTGCATGTGTGCGCTACTCTTTTTTAATATACATGTCTTTACTGATTATTATGTCTCACATCTTTTACACATGAATATACAATACTAGTAAAGTGGCTTGTGTAATGATTACCACCCACTCGGCATCCACATGTACCCAAAACCAGTGTTTGCAAAGAAAGTGTTCTGCGCCAAAGGCTTCAAATGGGTGCTATACACTTTCATTCTCATATCAATAAAAGCAGCATACAAACTTGCCTTGGCATAATGGTACAGTAAGCATTTTCTAGGTTTAAGAGCTGGATTAATCTCAAAGCATTGCCATTATGCTTAGACAGGTTTTTGTGCTGTTTTTTTCATACCCGATTAAAGAGGCTATTATTTGCTAAAACAATGTTAAATGACAATCTCTCGTCAATTTCAAGTTGCTATTTCCGATCTCATAACAGTTCCACACCCAATGTGTCTTTGTTCCCTTGCTCAGACAACTTTCTTTTTCAACACAGGCCCAATAAAAGGTCTGTCTTTGTAATGTTGCAGAAATATTCCAGCATGCTGATAAGTATCTTTGCCTGATTCTGACTAGTACAACAAAGGTTTAGTTGGGACACATATAGCAGTAAAATTAAAACTGAGATGGACCACAATATCAAAAACAGTTTATACTGTATGTTATTTTTTTGTTTTGTCATGGCAAGCTGAATTAAATGTTGTTTTTTTGTACTATCGTTTGGATTTCACAATCTTTGGTCATAGTAAAGGTTTTTATTTTCTGGACTGGCATATATAGACGCTTTTGTATTCAGGGCCTGCTACTGTCTGGAAACTTAAAGGATAATTCTGGAATAATTTGTCTGCTTGCATATTTTCAGTAAATAGGGATTATATTCTACATAAAATCTATTTATCCATTGCTGGAAAGTACACCCAGTAACACATGGTAACAAATTATAAATCATCTTAAACTGGTGGTTGCAATGGATTACGATGCACTGCACATTATCATTGCTTTTTGCATTATCTTTCTAAATCTAGTCTAAACAAAAAGCCTTAACAAAGATGAACTTCAGAAAAACAGCTAAATACACCATTGAAATAAATGTATTCAAACTTTTTTTTTTTTGCCAAACAATTCATCATCTCCGCCGGCACCTGGTACAGCCAGATCTTGTGGTTGAATATGTACATTGAGAGATTGCACAAAGGACTGTTTGCATTTGGTATTTTGTTGCTAGATCCAGACAGGGGGCCCTACCCTATATTGGTCTAAGTTTGCTCTTACAGTTGAAGGAAAAAGGACCTGGTCTTTGATATGTCCCTTGCGTAAGTCTTCCCCATGTTGGATAAATGCCCCTCTGAGGACTGATTTTAACCTCCCTGGCGGTATGATTCTTTCGGATTTTAGGTGCAGAAAGCGGTACCATTATTTTGCATGTAATTCTTAAGAATAAGCAGCCAGAACCAACTATTTACATATGATTTTTTTTTTCTGTGCTTTCTTCTTTATAACATCTCGGGTAATTTATGACACAAAATCATAAATTATAATATAATAAAAAACTATAAATAAGTTAACCACTTAAGCCCCGGAAGATTTTACCCCTTCCTGACCAGGGTGTTTTTTGCGATTCGGCACTGCGTAACTTTAATGGACAATTGCGCGGTCGTGCGACACTGTACCTAAACAAATTTGATGTGCTTTTTTTCCCACAAACAGAGCTTTCTTTTGGTGGTATTTGATCATCTCTGCGATTTTTACTTTAATTTTTGTTTTATGCTACATATGTTTGGTAGAAAAAAATCGCAAAAAGCGTATTTTGATTGGTTTGCGCAAAAGTTATCACGTTTACTAAGAAAGGGAAAGATTTTTGTCATTTTTGGTGGGTTTTTTTTAACGCGTAATGGCGGCGATCTGCGATTTTTTTTTTTTTTGCGGTACTGCGACATTGCGGCGGACAGATCGGACCCTTGACTGACATTTTTGACACTTTTGGGGTTACCAGTGACATTACTACAGTAATCAGTGCTATATATATGCACTGTTACTGCAAAATGACACTGACAGGGAAGGGGTTAACTTTATTGGTGAAGGAGGGGTTAAGTGTGTCCCTAGGGGCGTGCTTCTAACTGTGATTGGACATGGCTACTGGTGTAGGAACAGTGATCAACGGTCCTACATAGTAGAACCGTATGATCACTATTCCTACAAAGGGGAGAATGACAGGCGGCTTGTTTACATTAGCCGCCTGCCTTTCTCCCTCTCCACCGACGATCGCGAGTGACCGGGTCCGCCGGTCACACGCACGGACTGCCTGGGGAACGAGCCGGGGCGGGCGCGCGCTTGCCCGCTATTGGCTCACAAACTAGTGACAGGCAAGAGACGTACCGGTACGTCACTTTGCCTGGCCGGGGCTGACCGCCGCAGTATATGTACTTGCGGCGGTCGGCAACCGGTTAAAGTATGTATGTATATATATATATATGTGTGTGTGTGTGTGTATATATGTATATGTATATATATATATATATATATATATATATTTTGACAGGGCACATGGATCCGTGGTCGACGGAAGATACGTGTCACCGAGGTTCCTTGCCTCGGTGAGATGAGAGCCGGTAATTCTGTGTCAGCAGCAGCTAGTGCTGTTTGACATTTTTCTATTTTAGTGTGGCTGCAAAGCCGAATCCGGGCCGGCTCTTATTGGGAGCAGTTAAGGTATGGGTGGGTGGCTGCTCCCCAAGCTCCAGGCCAGGTCTTGCCTGGGGTTTATAAGGCAGACAGCCTAACAGGTGATTGAGAATTATCTCCATGCACCAGAAGGCTGTGGAAGTGTTTTCCCGGGAGCTCCTGACTGACCAAGGGACACCGTTTATGTCCAAGGTTATGAGAGAACTCTGTAAGCTGCTCCACATAAA
This sequence comes from Pelophylax lessonae, assembly GCF_965119305.1. Taxonomy (NCBI): domain Eukaryota; kingdom Metazoa; phylum Chordata; class Amphibia; order Anura; family Ranidae; genus Pelophylax; species Pelophylax lessonae. Next base: position 88,236,883 of record NC_138778.1, read on the forward strand.
ACAATTACGTACATCCGTTTACCATCCCCAGACAGATGGCCTGGTCGAGAGATTTAACCAAACATTAAAAAACATGTTAAGAGTAGTTTCCAGGGATGGTAAGGACTGGGACCTGCTTCTACCCTATCTGATGTTTGCAGTGCGAGAAGTACCTCAGGCTTCCACGGGGTTCTCGCCCTTCGAACTGTTTTATGGTAGGCATCCTCGTGGGTTGTTGGATATAGCCAAAGAGGCCTGGGAACAACAACCCACCCCCTACAAAAGTGTTGTTGACTATGTCACCCAGATGCAGGAACGGATGGAAAAGGTGATGCCCTTGGTCCGGGAACACATGGAGGCAGCCCAACGAGCCCAGAGTAGGATCTACAATCGACAGGCTAGGGTCCGGAACTTTAACCCGGGTGATCGGGTAGTAGTACTAGTACCAACAGTAGATAGCAAGTTCCTAGCTAGGTGGCAAGGTCCCTATGAGGTGCTCGAAAAGATAGGAGAAGTAAATTACAAAGTACACCAGCCAGGGCGGCGGAAGCCGGAGCAGGTGTACCACGTAAATTTACTAAAGCCGTGGAAAGATAGGGACTTGTCCGAGAACGACAGCCCCCAGCCAGGGTTTCTAGGTGAAAAGGGTCCAGCCCCTCCTCTTGAAGCCTGTGAAGCAGTAACCTTGGTAAAAGCTGCAGATAGCCTGTCCTCCAAACAGGTCCAGGAAGTCAGGGAGTTCATTAGTCGGAACACAGATGTTTTCTCAGACCTCCCTGGACGCACGTCTCTAATCCTACATGATATCGTCACTGAGCCCCGGGTCAAGGTCCGGGTAAAGCCATATCGGGTACCCGAGGCTCGGCGACATGCTATTGAGGAAGAAGTACAACTCATGTTAAAACTCAATGTTATTGAAGAGTCTAAAAGTAAATGGGCCAGTCCTATAGTCTTAGTACCCAAACCAGACGGGACGTTGCGGTTCTGCAATGATTTTCGTAAGCTAAACGAGGCCTCCAAGTTTGACGCGTACCCTATGCCCCGAGTAGACGAGCTGATTGAGAAATTAGGCCAAGCCCGATATTTTTCAGTGCTAGACCTCACCAAAGGGTACTGGCAAGTACCCTTAACGGAGTCTGCCAAGGAAAAAACGGCTTTTGTTACTCCTCAGGGCCTATATCATTATAAGGTGTTACCCTTTGGCCTCCCTGGCACCTTCCAAAGACTAATGGACATAGTGTTGCGACCTCATCGTCAGTACGCCTCGGCTTACCTGGACGATGTCGTCATCCACAGCCGGGATTGGGAAAGCCATCTGCCCAAAGTGCAGGCGGTAGTGGATGCCCTTAGGAAGGCCGGGCTGACCGCTAATCCAAAAAAGTGTTCAATAGGATTAGAAGAGACTAAATACCTGGGGTATGTGGTTGGGCGAGGAGTCATAAAACCCCAAGTAAATAAAATAGAAGCCATACGTAGTTGGCCCCGACCAGTCACCACTAAGCAGGTCAGATCATTCCTGGGAATGCTGGGATATTATATGAGGTTCATTCCCCATTTTGCCACCTTAGCTGCTCCACTGACAGGGCTACTAAAGGGACGAAAGTCTGTCATGGTTCACTGGAATGATAAGGCGGAAGAGGCCTTTTCCGCTTTGAAGTCGGCACTATGTGGGTCCCCAGTCTTGGTCGCCCCAGACTTCAAGAATGGATTTATAGTACAGACCGATGCCTCGGAAGTAGGTCTAGGGGCTGTACTATCACAGGAGGTCAATGGGGAGGAGCATCCTGTCGTATACCTCAGCCGGAAGCTCACCCCAGCAGAGACCCGATACAGTATAGTGGAGAGCGAGTGCCTGGCTATCAAATGGGCACTCGAGTCTCTTCGCTATTTTCTGTTGGGGAGGAAATTTCGTCTGGTGACCGACCATTCCCCTCTCCAATGGATGAGCCAGGCTAAGGAGAGAAATGCTCGGGTCACCAGATGGTTCTTGTCCCTTCAGAACTTCAAGTTCTCAGTGGAACACAGGGCAGGCCGCCTACAGGGAAATGTGGATGCCCTGTCTCTCGCACACTGTATGACATGTGTTCACCCCCCTGAGGGTTGAACAAAGGGGGGAGGTATGTGACAGGGCACATGGATCCGTGGTCGACGGAAGATACGTGTCACCGAGGTTCCTGGCCTCGGTGAGATAAGAGCCGGTAATTCTGTGTCAGCAGCAGCTAGTGCTGTTTGACATTTTTCTATTTTAGTGTGGCTGCAAAGCCGAATCCGGGCCGGCTCTTATTGGGAGCAGTTAAGGTATGGGTGGGTGGCTGCTCCCACATAGTATACGCTCCAGGCCAGGTCTTGCCTGGGGTTTATAAGGCAGACAGCCTAACAGGTGATTGAGAATTATCTCCATGCACCAGAAGGCTGTGGAAGTGAGTGCTGAGGCTGGAAAGGTTTCAAGCAGGTGAACTGATCCGTTGCTGTGTGTGAACAGCACCAAAGAGACACAGGTGAATGGACTTGTTGCTGTGTTTAAAACCTGCCTTAAAGACTGTCGTTTTCCTTTTTGTTGGGTGTGAGTTAACACCAAGAAAGACTGTTATTTTTGTGTTCCTGAAGTGTAAATAAAACACTCCTGATTTACTTGAAGAACCATCTGTTTTGCCTCTATACTGCACCCGCAAATCCTACCTACCAGAGCAAATCCCCACAATATATACATAAAGAGTACAGTAAAACTGCAGGAAAGGGCACTGGGGGGATAACTAATGTGAATTAATTTTATTTTGAATTGTATCAGTGTGTTTGGTGTGTTTTACATTTGAATTTGCCGCCGGATCCACCCCCCTGCGAACGTCACGTTGCAGGAGACGGAAGCCGGGGCTCACAGAGGATCCGGAGGAAGATCTGCCACCACTCACCGCCGGCATACATCGCTGGATCCCGGTGACAAGGTAAGTAACCCCTCTACCAGGATCCAGCGATCTTCCTAGCGGTACCCAGAGTGTGGCTCGGGGTTACCGCTTTTGGCACGAAAATTTAACCCCGAGCCACACTCGGGAATAACGCTAGGAAGGCTAAAGCTCCTCATTGAAGCGAGATAAGTGCTATGTTCTGAATGGTCAGCTATACAATTAATGATGCTGTCAACCACAAACCTGTCACAAAGATAGCCTTCTAGAAGGTTGTCATTAGGACACCATCTCCATTCAGAACATGGTGCGTTGGTTTTCTCCAGGGTAAGTATGCGATAATGTGATGATCGGTTAAGAAATAGTAATTATGACTGGTGGGAGGCTGGGTAGAAGGTTAAGGTGTAGTTTGTGGTTTTGGGATGAAGAATTCACCAGCTGGTGGTTGTGGAGTTTCTTTCTAATGGAGTTAAGTTGACTGAAAGAGACATTCTACCAAAAGAGACATTCAACCTATTAGAGGAGGTGTCTAATGGGATTCAAGGGCACCATTGAAATCCCATTAGAACGGTGCCTGAAAATGATGCCTGATTTTGGCTGGGGAAATAAAGATTAGCAGTTGTGTAGGTTTCGTTTCAGAGGGACAATTTCTGTTCAGGGTCTACTTTTTTGATGGCAAAAAGAAACAAAGAAAGGGCGCACCGACCTAGCGCATTATCCTCAATAATAGGTTTTATTTATGCAACATATAAAAAATGGCTACTCACAAACACAGGTGTAAAAATGATCATAGCAAGCTCAGTAGCTCCAGTGTCAGGAATAGTCCATATGAAAGTCCATAATCCAATGAGATGACGGCTGACGCGTTTCGAGGCTCAGCCTCTTCCTCAGAGCCACTGTGTCATGACCTACTCATAAGTTTAAATAGTAATGCATTGCATATGGACTATTCCTGACACTGGAGCTACTGAGCTTGCTATGATCATTTTTACACCTGTGTTTGTGAGTAGCCATTTTTTATATGTTGCATAAATAAAGCCTATTATTGAGGATAATGCGCTAGGTCGGTGCAACCTTTCTTTGTTTCTTTTTGCCTTTAGTACCGTTGGACTACCCCAGTCCTTTTTGGGCTGCAAGACCTAGCCATCCAAGATGCCAGCTGTAAGTCCCATGGGGAGTGTCGTCGGGGAGCTTGGATTCTAAGCGCAGGAGAAGGGTGGCATCACCTTATTGTTTTGGAGCAGTCTACTTTTTTGATCTTCCAGGTGAATGTGTAAATTTTAACAAGTGAGAGTACAATTGGCACAGAAATGTTTTTTTTTTTTTTTTGCAAGAGGATTATGCCCACCTTTGACATATGAATATACGATTGTCAGGATTCAGTAGCTGGGAGGCCATATACAGTATATATAGCTGCACACAGAAAACTGGGACCAAACAATGTACAGGCAGTCCCCGGGTTACAAACATCTGACTTACAAACTTATACTTATAAGTACTTATAAACAGAAAGAGACAACAGGAAGTGAGAGGAAATCTAGCCCTAGGAAGGGAAATTCCCTCCTGTAAGAGTTTTCATGGGAAAAAGGTTTCTCCACTGAAGCTTTATCACTAATCCTTGTTTCCACAACAACCCCAAATTTTCAAAATCCAATTGTCATAGGGACAGAAAGTGAGGTGAAATCTTCTGAACAGGGGCACCGACAGCAAAAAAATGTTACAGGGGTGTTAACCCTTCCCTATGCTGTCCAAAAAACGTAAAAATTATTTTTTTGGCTGGAGCTACACTTAATATGTATCTGAGCTACAAACCTGGCAATCGCTCCCTCTCTCCTTTAAAGGCAGATGTCATCTCTTCAAAAATGTCCAGTTTCCCAAAACTTCTGTACCCTCTACAGACAATCCCCCTCCTACTGAAACATAGGGATATTAATCGTATCAATAAAGCATTGGCGACCTTCGTATGGCAGGGACGCGATCCCCGTATAGCCCTTCCTAAATTGTACCTCCCTAAAAGAGCCGGGGGAGTTGGCCTCCCTGACATATGAATGTACAACCTATATATAACTTTTGTTGACATGTTATAAGAATGTCTAATCTGTAATTTAATGCCTTTTAGAGATTTTTCCATCTTTCCTTGGCTTCTTTATGCACATTAATAAAATTTTTTAACAGGGGTGCCCAAACTTTCGATCACCACTGTATTCATCCCTATGCCAAGTTCTCTATAAACCCACTGAAGCACAGGTGGCACGGCAATGGAACACTACACTTTCCTCCCCCATGGCTCACATCCGTGCCCTACAGGGATATAATGATACCTGCCTATACGTCCACAACAAATTTTGGAGGGAACAACAGTTTAAAATAATTCATGGTGCTTACCTTCCATGCCTAAAATGGTCAAACAGCCCTGCTCAAGTTCGATGTTCACTATGTCTCCCCCATCACCCTACTCTATTGCATAAATGATGGTCCTGTCCAAAGATCTCACTGTTTTGGGACACGCACCTCAGATTCGTATCACAATGCACAGGCTTCCAACTTCCTAAAGCCCTTTATTGCACTACTCTTTGGAGAACTGCACACCTTATCATCCTGCCTACCTAAACCTCAAAAAAGCTCTTAATGCTTCACAGACCCTGGCTCCTGAACTGCCTCATGATCGCCAGGAGAGCCATTCTGAAATAATGGATAGCCACCTCACCTCCCACCTTACTGGATGTTAACCGGGAACTTCAGCTATTGTGCCGCAGGGATTAGATGGACCTGCACCAGAACAGATACTCTCGCCTTGACTTGTTTCTTAAGAAATGGAACAATTTATTTGATGCTTCTACTCTTCCCCTTCTTCAACATGGGAATATGACCACTGCTCTAAGCCACTTAGCCATGACCTGAGAAACCCCAACTACTATCATAGTGTTCTATGTCATAACGCGTAAAACGTCTTTGAGTGTTTCTCTCTGGATATAACATGACGGATATGTTTATTTCTCAACCATACCCTTCCCCCCCCCCCCACTTCTGCTCAACCAACTGACTTTGACTTTTACTCTTTTACTGCTCCACGGATGTGCCTTACTCCAGCTGTTCCTCTCCCCAGCATCCTTTCTCCCCCAGTTCCCTCTTATCCCTCCTCCCACCTGCTTCCACCTTCTACAATTCTTACCCCTATCCCCCCCACCAACCTGTTTTGCCTTTTCCACTATGTACCCACCCTCCCTGTCAAAACATCAAAACATCACTATACTTGGTTTCATGAATCGATTTGACAAAAGTTTAGAGGTTTGACGTTCATCTAGAGGTTTAGATCAGGATCTACTCTTGTACTAGTTCGAGTTTATGTAATTTTACTGTTCCGTACTGTTATATTCTTGCACTTTTTTGTTGTACTTCAATAAAATGTTATACAAAAAAAAAAAATGTATCTGTACCGACTTACAAACAAATTCAACTTAAGACGAAACCTACAGACCCTATTTTATTTGTAATCCTGGGACCGCCTGTATATACAGTATCTTTAAATTGAGATTTATTTTATAGTGAGACAGACAATCATACACCAGCAAACCGTAAACATGAACAAACCCCGGTGACAAAATACCTAATAAACCTAACAGAGACCTAATAAGTAACTATATGCAAAATGAAGGACAAGGGTAACAGGGAATACCGGGGATGCAAGTAAGGGGGGGGGGTGGAATCAAGACTGGGTACAGGAACCAGGATGCAAGATAGGTCAGGAGCAGGATCCTTAGATCTGTCAGCAAGGATGGCAATCAAAGCAGTGACACAAGGTGTGTTAGTAGGAGTAGCTTTATATAGCCACCTAGCAGCTGAAATCAGGTGGAGCTGATCACTAGGAGACACCTACTGGTGCACACTGGAACTGCAGCAATTAGCCCAGAGCACCACAGTGCCACTAGCAGGCAAACTCAATTCTAAGAGTTCCCCCTTAAGGAGCTGAAAACAACTTGAAAGCTTAACATCAGAGCCCTTGGTCCATGCAGGTGCCCTGACACGAGAGTGTCCCAACACAGCTGGACCTTTTCCATCTCTGTTGCTAGAGACTGCTCCACTTTTTACCTTCCGCTCAGGTCTACCCAGGGCATAGGTTACCAAACCCAGGTCCATTTGGTTCACTTGGAACTCTGCCCTTCCCCAGAGAGCCTCTCCTATTGGGGCTATAATAGCATACGCAGCTCTCAGGTTTAGAGTGGATATCTGGACCTCCTGGCCTTGGCACAACAAGATCAGCTGGTTGTGAAAAGAACCCAGGACAGGCAACAGTAGGGACCCTTACTCACACCCAGTGGCGGCTGGTGCTCAAAATTTTTGGGGGGGCGCAAAAAGAAAAATGTAATAGGTATTGCTTCGCGGCAAAAAATGCGGTAAAAATGATGATTGGTGATGGCATAGGCATGGCACAGGTGATGGCACAGGTGATGGCATAGGCATGGCACAGGTGATGGCATAGGCATGGCACAGGTGATGGCACAGGTGATGGCATAGGCATGGCACAGGTGATGGCATAGGCATGGCACAGGTGATGGCACAGGTGATGGTACAGGCATGGCACAGGTGAGGGCACAGGTCGCCTTCAATCACTTACCTTCTGACGGCGACGGGATGGCAGGATTCCGGGAACCGAGACGAGCAGCGCCGTGGACGTCCTCCTCTTCTGTCTTCCGGTCCGGGCGGCGGGAAGGAGATCGGGCGGTGACGGTGCGTGACTGACGCACGCACCGGCACCGCCCCATTGCGAATCAGCGATGTCCTGGATGATGATTGGTCCAGGCTGGAGACTGGACCGATCACAGCCAGGATATCACGAAGGTGGGGGTGGCTCAGCGCTTTTTCCTGCGCCCAGGTTACGCCCCCAGAAGGCAGCCAATCGGCGCCTCTTCTGGGTCGTAAACCCCACCCCCCCATAGCCACCAGGCCCAGTGCATAGGCCTGCGAACACGATTTTTTTTTTCAAAACTTTATTTGTTCTTTTTGTCTTTTTTTTTTTTTTTGCACGGGCCGCCACTGCTCACACCTATAATCCATTTAAGCCACATAATAATGAATCTTCAGAACCCTCAGACAAATCAGCAGGTGGGAGCTTAACCCACCTCAACAGAGTCTGGCTTAACAGCAAGTAGTGCATCAACATAGTCCGGCTGGGCAGTGGCCCGGGAATCAGCATAGTCTGCCTTGGCAGCGGCCTGGGAATCAGCATAGTCTGGCTTGGCAGCGGCCTGGGAATCAGCATAGTCTTGTTTGTCAGCGGCCTGGGAATCAGCATAGTCTGGCTGGGCAGCGGCCCAGGATTCAGCATTGCTGGTGGCGGGTGGCGTGCTGGGTAGCGCGTGCCGGAATCCCTGGAGGAGACAGGACGGCCATAGGTTTGGTGGTCCACGGACAGAACGCCCTATAGATATCTGGAGGTCTCTATGCTCAATACTACATGCGAGATACATCATGATGTTTGTGAGTACCATACCTCTTTTTAGAATAAAGCATTTTTAAACAGTCTACGCTATGAGATGTTCCTTCTCTCTCTGCATATTGCACTCTACTGTGAGCATATCAGGAACACACTGGAGAAGCCTTCACCTACCATTGGTTATGCGCAATTTTTGATCTCTGTCATGGGGATCAACAGCTTCTGGTAAGAAGTTAGAATTACTGGTGTTGGAGTGCTGTCTGGTGGCGGTTTTCTATCCTAGAAATCACTTTGAATGAGGAGTTGGATTCATATGGACTGTCATCATATTGTTTTATTTACATCTTCAAGTGGGACTGTCATGACCAAGGGTTTTTAGCGCTACAGTTTTTTGTTTTCAGGAATCAGCATAGTTTGGCTGGGCAGTAGCCCGGGAATCAGCATAGTCTGGCTGAGCAGTGGCCAAGGAATCAGCTTAGTCCGGCTGGGCAGCAGGCAACAGGTCACCAGAGGCAGGCTTGGCAGAGGACCGCAGTACACCACAAGCAAGCAGCAAGGAGGAGGAATGGACCACATTGGCAGGCAGCATGGAGGAGGAATGGACTACATCTGCAGGCAGCATGGAGGAGGAAGGAACCACATCACCAGGCAGCATGGAGGAGGAATGCACCACATCAGCTTGCAGCATGGAGGAGGAATGGATCACATCCCCAGTCAGCATGGAGGAAGAATGGACCACACTGGCAAGCAGCATGGAGGAGGAATGGACCACACCGGCAGGCAGCATGGAGGAGGAATGAACCACACCGACAGGCAGCAATTGCCACCCCAGACAAAATCCTTGCCACCCCTGCTGCCACCCCGCTCGCGCTTGCTTATGCTCATAACATTACATAGCTGAACGAGAGGGCGCATGTGCAGCAAGTTCTCTGTGACAGTGACTGAGCGCGGTGAGCAGCAGCGGCGCCGCGAGCCGCTGCACAGCTAACCAATCACGCGTGCCTGCACACCTGATTGGTTAGCTGTGTCGGCACGCGTGATTGGTTAGCTGTGCAGCGGCTCACGGCGCCGCTGCTGCTCACCGCGCTCAGTCACGGAGAACTAGCTGCACAGGCGCCCACTTGTTCACTTCTTCTTCTTCTACCTGTAACCTTAGGTAAGTCTCTCTGTTCTCTGCATGATTGAAGGGGACACGGCATGCTGGTCAGTACATTGATGGGTTGGCATGCTGGTCACTACATTGATGGGTTGGTACGCTGGTGGTCACTACTAGGGATGATCGAACGGTTCGGGTCCACCATCGGTTCGGCCCGAACATTGGGTGTTCGAGGTTCTGCCGAATTTAGAACTTTTTGCCCAAAAAGTTCGGAATTCGGCAACCAGAACCTACCAAAATGCAATGCTTCAGGAAATGGGCTTTAAAAGCCCGTGATTGGACCAGAACCATTAGCAAAAGCCAATTGAGGGGGCAGGAGGATGCTAGGAATGTGATTGGAGTGACTAGGGGGTCCCTAGACCAATCATTAGTGAATACGCCCCCCAGTATATAAGATCGCCCCCGCCATATTCCTAGCATTGTTATACTGGACATGGAAGAGAGTGGAAGCAGTTCTGTTCATTTTACTTGAAAAGTGTCATTTAGCTATTTATTAGTGTGAGGAAAGGGATATCTAGTGTAGTTAGAGTGCTCCTTTACACTTAAGTTAGCTTCATAAATTTAGTCTCTGTAGGGAAAGTGTTAAGTGTAAGGGGACCGTAGTGTAGTGTAGGGTTAACTGGCAGTGACTGCTATGGCAGGGTGACAAAACCCTTCCATAGCAGGGTGACCGCTATAGAGAAATGATCATTTCTCTGAATTGCTTCGGGACAGGAATATGGCTTCTCACCAGCCAAGCATTTTTTATGCTGCAGGGGCTGCCACTGCCAGTGCTTTTTTGAGGACATGTTTGATGTCAGACATGACATCTGAACATGTGTATAGGGGGTATATATACACATATGTCTGTATATATACCCCTAGACATATATAGGTGTGATAGTAGCAGAAATAAATGCTTGCGCTAATGAAATCATTTACAGTAATATATTTCTGCTACTATCACACCTATATATGGCTAGGTGTCTATATACATATAATTATGTGTGTATATATACTACTATACACAAGTTCAGATGTTTTGCCTGCCTCAAAAGAACCCAAAAAAATGCCAAAAAAACGCTAGCGTAAAAAAAAAATGCCCAGGTGTGTTTTTGCTGGCATTTTTTGGGGGGTTTTGGAGGCAGGCAAAACATCTGAACTTGTGTATAGTGGTGTATATACACACATCCATATATTTATATACACACCTAGACATATATAGGTGTGATAGTAGCAGAAATATATGCTTGCGCTAATGAAATCATTTACAGTAATATATTTCTGCTACTATCACACCTATATATGGCTAGGTGTCTATATACATATAATTATGTGTGTATATATACCACTATACACAAGTTCAGATGTTTTGCCTGCCTCAAAAGAACCCAAAAAATGCCAAAAAAACGCTAGTGTAAAAAAAAAATGCCCAGGTGTGTTTTTGCTGGCATTTTTTGGGGGGTTTTGGAGGCAGGCAAAACATCTGAACTTGTGCACAGTACTACTATACACAAGTTCAGATGTTTTTCCTGACTGCAAAGAACCCAAAAAAATGCCTGCTTTGAAACCGGCAAGGTGTGAAAACCGAGGAGAGAAGCTAACCCCCTGAGCTGAAAGTTTTCTAATACATACAATCCTTTTTTTTTCTGGTTCTGGACATGCTACAGAGCTGAAACTTCACAGGTACACCTTTTAGACCCCCCAGACACAAAATCACACAAAAAAAAGTTCTTAAAAATTGTAATTTTTGATAAAAAAGCCAATTATTGAAAAAATTTAAAAAAAAAAAAAAAAAAAAAGAGATTTTTTGATTTTTACTTTGGATTTCAGATCTGGGGGGGGTCTAAAAAGTGTACATGTGAAGTTTCAGCTCTGTAGCATGTCCAGAACCATAAAATAAAGATCGTTTGTATTAGAAAACTTTCAACTCAGGGGGTTGGCTTCGCTGCTGTAACACCTGTACTGTGCACAAGTTCTGATGTTTTGCCTGCCTCCAAAAAACCCCCAAAAATGCCAGCAAAAACACACCTGGGCATTTTTTTTTTTTTGACGCTGGCGTTTTTTTTGGCATTTTTTGGGGTTCTTTTGAGGCAGGCAAAACATTTGAACTTGTGTATAGTGGTATATATACACACATAATTATATGTATATAGACACCTAGCCATATATAGGTGTGATAGTAGCAGAAATATATTACTGTAAATGATTTCATTAGCGCAAGCATATATTTCTGCTACTATCACACCTATATATATCTAGGTGTGTATATAAATATATGGATGTGTGTATATACACCACTATACACAAGTTCAGATGTTTTGTCTGCCTCAAAAGAACCCCAAAAAATGCCAAAAAAACGCTAGCGTCAAAAAAAAAATGCCCAGGTGTGTTTTTGCTGGCATTTTTTGGGGGTTTTTGGAGGCAGCCAAAACATCAGAACTTGTGCACAGTACCACTATACACAAGTTCAGATGTTTTTCCTGACTGCAAAGAACCCAGAAAAATGCCTTCAATTAAACCGGCAAGGTGTTACAGCAGCGAAGCCATACTCCTGTGCTGAAAGTTTTCTAATACAAACAATCTTTTTTTTTATGGTTCTGGACATGCTACAGAGCTGAAACTTCACATGTACACTTTTTAGACCCCCCAGATACTAAATCCAAAGTAAAAATCAAAAAATCTCTTTTTTTTTTTATCAAAAATGACAATTTTTAAGAACTTTTTTTGTGTGATTAATAGTTAATGGGGCATGACCCAGAACCCTAGGCACTTTTTAGGGGCATTTATTGGGTTTTAGGGCTTAAAAATTGTGTTTTTTGATTACCGAAGTTCGGGTCCCATTGATTTCAATGGGGTTCTGAAATCCGGGCCGAACTTTCGGGAAGTTCGGATGTTCTGGCCGAACCGAACTTTTCAAAAGTTCGATCATCCTTAGTCACTACATTGATGGGTTGGTACGCTGGTGGTCACTACATTGATGGGTTGGTACGCTGGTCACTACATTGATGGGTTGGTACGCTGGTCACTACATTGATGGGTTGGGATGCTGGTCACTACATTGATGGGTTGGGATTCTGGTCAGTACATTGATGGGTTGGCATGCTGGTCACTACATTGATGGGTTGGTACGCTGGTGGTCACTACATTGATGGGTTGGTACGCTGGTGGTCACTACATTGATGGGTTGGTACGCTGGTCACTACATTGATGGGTTGGTACGCTGGTCACTACATTGATGGGTTAGTACGCTGGTTACTACGTTGTCAATTGATGGGGGGGCATGCTGGTCACTACATTGATGGGGGGCAATATTGTGCAGCCCTACTCATAGGCGTGCCCACGGGGTGTGCCAGGTGTGCCTAGGCACACCCTAATCACCCTTGTGCAGTGCTTCTGCCATGGCCGCCGCCGCTGTGTCTGCTGCTCTCTGCCCCTGGCTGCTCAGCTCCCGAACCCAATCCTGTCGGTGCGGAGACTGAGAGGGACTGTCTGGGGGAGGACCCTGGCCTTCTGTAAGGGGGGGATCTATATAGGGGACCTCACCTCACCCTGGCCTGCTGTAAAGGAGGATCTATGGGGGACCTGCCCTAGCCTGCTCTAAAGGGGGATATATGGGGATCCTGCTCTAAAGGGGATCTATGCCATAGATTCCCCCTTTAGAGCAGGGTCCCCATAGATCCCCTTTAGAGCAGAGCCCTGTGATCGGTGTGCGGCCTTAAAAGAATAATGTTTACTTTGATAATTGTTTATTTAATTAAAAATGTTTTAATACCGCTTAGAATGTTTGTTTACATTTATTTATAAAAGTGTGTGTGTATATGTATATGTATGTATTGTGACAGGAAGTCAGGTAAATCTGTGGATGTAGTCACAGACAGGAGATACATTTCCACCTGGTTTAGAAAATTCACATATAGGGTGTCGGCTGCAAAGGTAGCCAGGACGGCTTAAGGAAGTTGAAAGGCCTTCAGCTGTTCAGAATGAGGAAGTTAAGGCCTCTATAATTTGTCCAAAGGAAGTCTAAGGATTGCTGCCTCCTGACGCTGTGTGAGCTGGGGAGAGGAGGACAGTCAGATGTGTGCCTCCCGATGCTGTGTGAAGCATGGGAGAAGGATTGCTGCCTCCTGATGCTGTGTGAAGCTGGGGAGAGGAGGACAGTCAGATGTGTGCCTCCCGACACTGTGTGAGCATGGGAGAAGACCTCCTGGAGCGATGTGCGCTGAGGAGGGTAAAAAGTGTGAAGATTGCTCAAGGTGAGGTCTTGGACTATTTCTATGTGGAAAGAAATAAATGCCCTGTTTGCTATGTGAAGAGACAAGCAAAGGAATGGTTGCTATGTGAAGAGACAAACAAAGGGACATGTTCAATGTGAAGAGGAAAAGGGACATGTTCAATGGACATTTGTTGTGTGAAGAGAAAATAAATGGACTATTGATGGTCTGCTGTAGGATCAGCAAAGTCTGCCCAACAGTAGGTTGGAGACAGACTCCGTAGGTAGGTTCCTGTATGTGAGAAGGTAGCCGCCCACAGTGGCAAGGATTTATTTTGTTTTATTTTTATTTTTTATTTTTATTTTTATTTTGGATGTTTTTGAGGCTTGCACTTGTGTGAAGTAAACTGCAAGAATAAACCAAACTGTTGTTTGCAACCACTTCTCGGCTATCTCCCTGTGTAAACGCACCCCCCAAAGGGGTCATCCATACCCGCCACTGAGCTAATCAATCCCACAGTATATATATATATATATATATATATATATATATATATATATACACACACACACACACACATGTATATTGACCCCTGTTTTAAAAGTCTATCTCCGCCACTGCAAGGAAGGCAATTAAAACAGTGATGCAAGGTATGTTGTTAGTAGGAGCAGCCTTCTATAGCCACCTAGCAGCTGAAACCAGCTGGAGCTGATCACTGAAGCCTGCTTGCTTATGCTAATAACAATTTGGACCCATTGGTACTGATTAAAGAGACCTTTAACTTTATAGGAACATAGTTTTAGGAGTATGGACATGTCTTTGCTCTAGTCATGACGCGGATGGGAGGCAAACAACAAAGGTGTGTAGATGAGCAAGGGAGCTCAGGTACAGGGGAAAGAAAATGAGAAAAAAGGGGGAGGGAAAGAAGGAAGAAAGTGGTAGGGTAGGGTATGTGTGGGGGGGGGGGGATGAAATTTGAAGAGGAACGGGGTATAAATTGGAGAGAGAGCGTGCAAGGGGGTAAACAGGGGTAGGTGTAGGTAAATGAGAGGAATGGGGGGAGGGATCACAAAAAAGAAACTATAGAACAGTGCAATACCAAAGTATAGAAAGAGCCTGTGTCACAGGTGTTAAAACTCTTCACCCAACTCCAGCTTGGTTGACAGTCGAGGACATAGAAACAGCATAATATTTTACATTATCAGTGAGGCATCTGTCAACGCTTTCAACATAGAGTTGCTCCTAGGGGTTTGTAGTGCCTGATGAGGGACTGGGGCCACAAATCAAAGAGGTATGGCATGGGGATGTCAATGACCACCAGTAGAGTGAGTTCCTTTATCGTAAAAGTGCGGAAGATAAGTAAGGAAGACAGAAAGCCACGAAATGTTTTTAGTCTTTTCGTTTCACACTCCTGGTGTGATCATGCATGTTGTCTAAATAATCTAGCGCAAAGGGCGTCTAAATCCTCCCCCAAAGAGGACTGTGTCAGTAGAGCAGTGAATGGTGTCAGTAGTTTTTTTTATTATTTCAATGTTTTATTTAATTATTTTTAGAATTGCATTAATTTTACAATCTTATTATATTACATCAGTATCCCCTCTTGCAATAGTATTCTTGATAAAAGAAAAGGAATTGGCAGCAATCCAGGTTGAGTCAAAATCCAGATTTATTGACTGGACATCCAAATATGACAATCGTGACAAGGTGATTAAGCACACAGTCAGTGTGTGAAACACGTCTACCTTGTCACGATTGTCATATTTGGATGTCCAGTCAATAAATCTGGATTTTGACTCAACCTGGAGTGCTGCCAATTCCTTTTCTTTTATCAAGTTTTCACGGAGGCGAGCAAGGCATGCACCAGTGTGAGTCATCAGGCAATTACACCACCTTGAGCAGTGAGTCCTTGTCTTTTCAATTGCAATAGTATTCTGCTTACATCAAGAAGAAATTACCTCTTGCACTATCACAGAATAAAAATTAAAGAGGAGTGTATGTGTGAGGTTGCTGCTATCGCTGAATTGCTTATCCTTTGCAAGTGATATAATAAAATGTAAATATAGTAAAGCGCTACCTATCATAAGTGTAAATATGTATAATAACACAGAAATAAATATTAAAGTGCAAGTGACTGTGTACTGTGTGATTCTGATTAATACATATAAAAAAGTGAAATACCAGGCCATTCAAATAAAATCAATAGATAAAACAACAACAATATGATCCAATATGTAAATAAAGTCCACATTCGGTGGTGCAAAAACAATAAATATGCACAACGTGTCTAAAAATATTTGTGAATATCCAACAAAGTGTATTAGGTGAATCCCTTCACCAAAGGATGAACAGTGATGTGTGATGGTCTTCCTCTTTAAAACAGTGCTCTAGCCTCTCACCTCTTTTTCTTGTAATGAGCCTTTTAAATATACTGTGTTTCTTGGGGGGGGGGGGCTCCTGGAAGCAAATTGCCACTAGGATTCAGCCCTATCACTATGCGATCGTCTTTTAAAAATCTTCGTCCCTCGTGTTTCTCATGGGTAAGAATAGAAATAGTAGTCTCATGGTGTAGTATTTCCAAATACCTAATATAAAATAGGCATAAAAAAACTTGCATAAACAATCTGGAAGAACAACAATGAATCGAGTGTCCTGCTCGTGCTGATGCGAACGTCACTTCCTGATCGCTCCGTCTCTGCCCTACTTGTTACTTCATATGCATTGTGACTTATTCCGGGGATGAAGGAGAATGTGTTAT
The DNA here is from genome assembly GCF_965119305.1 of Pelophylax lessonae. Classification (NCBI taxonomy): domain Eukaryota; kingdom Metazoa; phylum Chordata; class Amphibia; order Anura; family Ranidae; genus Pelophylax; species Pelophylax lessonae. Next base: position 88,253,300 of record NC_138778.1, read on the forward strand.
GGTCCTCTTTTTAGTCTGTGTCTAAAACAGCCGATTGCGGCCATTTTCGGACAGATAATTAAGACGCCATTAAGTTGTAGCTCTAATTTGGTAAGATATCACTTCTAGTTATAAAGTTTAAAAACTCAAATGAAACTAATGACACTGGGAGGGATGTACACACTTCACAATATATGTATACTCTAGTCATAATAACGATAAAAAGAAAAATTTTAATAACAATATAGATGAGTATTGAATATTATAAAATAAACCAGGCATGATTACTCAGCTCTGGTATAAAACATAAAATTAATAAAATAAAAATATAAAATATATATAAAAATAATGAAGAAGTCATAAAAACCCCTAAATGAGCAAGAAGATAGAGAACTCTACAGAAATATGTGTTGAGCCCATAAAAATGTAGGAAGCTGAATGTGCAAAATGCGTGATGTATGATAAATAGAGGGGGAAGGAAGGGGAAAAATAGGGGGGAAGGGGGGTAAGGCGAAGGGGGAGGGAGGGGGGAACCAGGGGGAGGGTAGTAAAAGGAAGGAAGAAAGAAGTGGAAAATATGCAATAAGGGAAGTGTAGAAAGGACTAAAGAAATTAGAAATCACTGAAACAATTAAGATCGAAATCGATATTCAAACCTGATGGTGTAAGAGTGTTCATCAAAAAAATCCACTTGGATTCTAACTGACTCAAAGTTCTTATTTCATGATTACCCCTCCAATGTCTTTTGTAAGGTACTATACCCCAAAATTTAAGATGTGAAGGATCTCTATGATGAACCTTGTCAAAATGTCTGGACACACTATGCTTATCATATCCTTTATGTATATTTTGTACGTTCTTTGAACCTAATTCTCAATAATCTTTTAGTGCGACCTACATATTGAAATCCATAACTGCATTCTAAAACATATACTGTCCCCTCTGTATTACAACCTATAAAGTCATTCATTTTGAATGTGTTTCCAGTACTATTTGAAGTAAACTAGAACTTCTCTTAGTAATTTGGTCCTCGTACACGCATAACATCTTTTACATAACAACCCTTTCCAGTAAAAAATTAAAACATTTTTTAGGGGGATCTACCACATTTTTAACCACTTTATACCTGATGGTAGGGGCCTTCTTATACACAAACAAGTGATGTCATGGGGGAGGGGGCAGAGTTTTAGAGCCCTTTCTTATATAGTGTAGTGGTAAGAAAACTGAAGAAATCCTTCAGCTCTTGTCACAGTCGGCTGTAGCTGAAAGATCGGCTCTGTGTTTATAAGAGCTCAGTAAAGGTTAAGCCGACCACCCCTCTACTCTTGGTCCTAGAAAATGATGAGCCATGCCCGCCCAGAGAAGCGTTATCTGACTCACTCCTTCTTCATGGCTGCTGCACACACAAACTTTCCGGGGAAGGCTTGCTCAGCTTACAAAGAGGCAGCATCAATCTCATGACTGCAAGAAGTGCGGCTGGTAGATAAAGTTCTGGACTGCAAGTTCCACTCGATGGGAGAACAATACAGGCAGCAGAAAACGCTGAACTGGCAGGAGGGAGAAGGGGGAGCTCTCTCCTCCTCCCCGCTCTCATCGCTGGGGTGACAGTAGTAGTAATGTCACTGTCACTACTCCTGTCAGTGGCAGCGCCCCTCTTAACATGGAGCCCCAGGGCATATGCCCCCCCCCCCTCCTAGTTTTGGCCCTGTCTTAAGGATCAGTAGATGGGAGCTGTTTAGAAGGAAAGAAATGGATGCAGCATCAAAATCAAGCCCAAGGTCTGAGGTTTTATCCGTGATGGCTTCCTTCGTATAGAGAAGTGGTATGCAACAGATGATTTTGCTTTGCCTTGCAAGATCAGAGCTTTTAGGGTGTAGAAGACCTATGAACTCGATCTATCTCTATTTCTACATCAGATGTGTCCAGCAGCTTGGCGAATAGGCTTTTTATGGTTGGGAGTAGGTCAGTATCTCTAGTTTCCTCAGGTAGTCTCCTTATTTAACCACTTCAATACAGGACACATTCACCTACTTCCTGCCTAGGCCAATTTTCAGCTTTCAGCACTGTCATAATTTGAATGGCAATTGTGTGGTCATGCATTGCTGTACCCAAATGAAATGTTTAACATTTTTTTCCACACAAATAGAGCTTTCTTTTGGTGGTATTTAATCACCACTGGGTTTTTTATTTTTTACAAAAAAAAAGAAATAAGACAAACAATTTTGAAAAAAAAAAAGTTTTTCCTAATTTCTGTCAGTAAATTTAATAAATAAGTAATTTTTCTCCTTCACTGATGTGCACCTGATGAGGCGGCACTGATGGGCACTGATGGGCTGCACTGATGAGGTGGCACCCATGGGCACTGATGAGGTGACACTGACGAGGAGGCACTAATATGCCGCACTGATGGGTGGCACTGATTTGTGGCACTGATGAGCACTGATAGGCAGCACTGACGGGCGGCACTGATGGGCAGCACAGATGAGCAGGCACTGATGGGCACTGACTGGCATCACTAATGGGCACTGATTAGGGGCACTGATGGGCACTGTTTTTTCTTTACTGTAATCAAGGCACTGATGATCAGTTACCTGATTACCTGTCCTGGAGTCCCCTTTGAGGAGGAGCTGCTGATCGACTCCTCGTCACACACTCTGACAGTGCGAGACGATGAACGCCGATAAACGGCATTTCCTCATTTACAGGTGACCGGCTGTGATTGGACACAGCCGATAACATGGGTAAAGAGCCACGTCATTGGCTCTTTACCAAGATCGGGGGTCGCAATGAACACTGCGCAGCTGCGATCGCTGTGCTGCGCTCACGTTTTGGGACGCCGTCATATGACGTCCTCCCATAACGAGAGCCGCACCGATCCCCCGTCATTTGACAGTGGGCGGGCAGCAAGTCGTTAAAAATTGTTTTGGCATTTCCTGTTTTCTGAGTAATCATGCAACTGAAACAGGGTGTGGATATGATGCTCATGTTCAGTTATTTGTCTCTCATGAACACATGCCGTGGCAGAAACGAGTAGGATTTTTCAATGTGTGTAGTTTTCACTTGTATGGACTGGAGCTTGGAAAACAGGGATTGTATGCTTGTTATGTAGCTGGATTTAAGCCGCAAAAAGTAGCTCTCTATTTCCGAGCTTGTTGGCAATGCTTTGATGAACTCTTTCCAGTCCCATTCTTCTCTGGAGTCTGCCAATGAAGAGGACCAAGGAGTGGAAGATGAGGCCACATACTCTAGATCTGTGCTTATAGAGGTTATTCTCCAATGAAGAAAAAAGCATCCAAGATTGCTTTGATGTAAGATCTCAAGGGAATAGTAAGCCTGGGAATTGGTGAATGGGAGTCTGTATACCCAAAGGAATTAGAGCCTTAAGACTGTGAGGGTTCTGCCATTTATGTGTTCTAGGCATGCAGTGGTCTTACTGGATTGTTTTGAAGAATTTGGAAATGCTGTGGCAAGGGGTCAGTGCTGGGGTACAATAGAAAGGTGACAGAAGGTGCGATGTAAAACTGGCCAGCAACAGGACAATTCTCAATAGCAGGTATAGGGTCAAATTTACTAGAGACAAAAAATGTGGGCAAAGGGTCTAGTTAAAGAATTTGGAGACTACAGGGGATACAGCAGTGTAAAATCTTGACAGCTACAGGACAATTTTAAATAGTCTTTTTAGACCTAAATGTAATAGAGATAAATAGCACAAGTAGTGTTTTACTACAGAAATTAACCACTTTACTACCAGTCACGTAACCTCTACGTGATCAGACTTTGCGGGGTTATACCGGGATGATGCCTCTAGCTAGAGGCATCATCCCGGTACCGTTGTTTGAAGCCGACGGTCGGCTTTCCGTCGGTAACGATCGATGCGGCTCGGGAGCCGCTCGATCGTTACCCGGGGGGGCGGGAGGGGACGTCCCCCCCCTCCCGCCGCCTTCCGCGGCTTTGCTCGGGGCTACCGTCCCACCGGGAGCCCCGAGCACCCAGCCGGCACGTCCGCCGGCTGGATGGAGTCCCGATGAATGCCGGAAACGGCATCGATCGGGTCTCCGATGACGTAACCCGGAGGCGGCGTCCATGACGTCACGTCCGGGTTACTGTGCTGCAAAAGGCGGCAGATTTGAAAAACGGCTGTATGCAAAAATGCCGTTTTCGGCGTTTTGCATACAGGGAAGTGTAGTGGAGGGGTCCAGGGTCTTTTAGACCCTCGATCCCTCCATAAAGAGTACCTGTCACGACATATTGCTGTCACCAGGGATGTTTACATTGCTTGTGACAGCAATAAAAGTGATCAGATTTTTTTTTTTTTAAAAACCTGTAATAAAGTTTAAAAAAAAAGAAAAAATAAATAGGAAAAAAAAAAAAAAAAAATTTAGCCGTCCCCGTCACCGTTAGCTCGCGCACAAAAAAAAACGTATACGCAAGTCGAGCCGCAAATGAAATCGCTGTTCAAACCACACATGTGAGGTATCGCCGCGATCGCCAGAGCGTGGGCAATAATTAAAAAAAAAGAGCTACACTCTAACTCTAAACTGGTAACCGTTAAATAAATTTAAAGCGTCGCAGATTGAGATCTCTATTGACCGTAGTTTGTCGCCATCCCACGGGGGGGCGCAATTTTAAACCGTAACATGTTTGGTATCTATTTACTCGGCGTGACATCATCTTTCACAATATACAAAAAAAATGGGCTAACTTTACTGTTTAGTATTTTTTAAATGCAGTGAAATGTGATTTTTCAAATTTTTTCCAAAAAAATGGCGTTTTAAAGACCGCTGCGCAAATACCGCGTGACAAAAAATTTTGCAATGACCGACATTTTATTCTCCAGAGTCTTTGCTAAAAAAATATATATAATGTTTGGGGGTTCTAAGTAGTTTTCTAGGAAAAAATACTGGTTTTAACTTGTGAACAAAAAGTGTCCGAAATAGGGCTGGGGCTAAAGTGGTTAACAGACTGCAGAGGCTACAGCAGTGTAAATTTCACAGTGATTTTATTCAGAGATAATAAGCCTAACTGGTTTATGCCTAACTTTTAACCACTTAAGCCCCAGAGGATTTGGCTGCTCAAAGACCAGGCCCTATTTTGTGATTTGGCATAATTGCGCGGTTGTGTGATGCTGTACCCAAATGAAATTGACATTCTTTTTTTCCCACAAACAGAGCTTTCTTTTGGTGGTATTTGATCACCTGTGCGATTTTTATTTTTTGCGCTATAAACAAAAAAAGAACGACAATTTTGAAAAAATAACAATATTTTTCACATTTTTTTTATATGAAATTCTCAAAAAAAAATGTAAAAATCAAAATGTTTTAACATTTTAGGCCAATTTGTTTTCTGCTACATATTTTTGGTAAAAAAAAATTGCAATAAGCGTATTTTGATTGGTTTTCGCAAAAGTTATTGCGTTTACTAACTACTGGAAAGATTTATGACATTTTTATTGTTTTTTTTTAACTAGTAATGGCGGCGATCTGCGATTTTTTTTTTTTTTATGCGAGACTGCGACATTGCGGCGGACAGATCGGACCCCTGACTGACATTTTTGACACTTTTGGGAGTACCAGTGACATTACTACAGTAATCAGTGCTATAAATATGCATTGTTACTGTAAAAATGACACTGGCAGGGAAGGGGTTAACTTTATTGCTGATCAGTGGGTTAAATGTATCCCTAGGGGGGTGATTCTAACTGTGGGGGGGCATGACTTGTGAGGTAACCACAGAGACATATGATCCTACATAGCAGGATCGTATAGTCTCTGTACTTACATCAGGGAGAATGACAGACGGCTGCGTCATCTGCCTGGGTGACCTGTCAGTGTTCCTATCCTGCTGGTTCCTGTGTGACCTGCGACTGCTATAGCTACTGGTCTTCGAGCCTGACCCCAGATCGTGACAACCGGTGAGTGTCTGGGAGTACCTGTGAGTGTCTGGGAGTACCTGTGAGTACCTGAGTGTCTGGAGTGTCAGTGAGTGTAGCGGAGTACCAGAGGGTGAGAAAGTAGAGTTAGCTAGAAAACAGCCACACAGGATAGACTTAAATCACAGAATCCCCATTAGATTAGATTAGTAGGTACAATGCCCGGCGGGTGTGGAGATGAGATGCGATTCGGTGTACTTCTTTTGATATGTATGCGTTCCTCGATCATTCGATCGAAACCGAATACAAATGCACGAAATTCCATGGAAGCTCAGGTACTGAATCTAGGGAAGCAGCTGGCAACACTGAGTGTCTGGAGTGTCAGTGAGTGTAGCGGAGTACCAGAGGGTGAGAAAGTAGAGTTAGCTAGAAAACAGCCACACAGGATAGACTTAAATCACAGAATCCCCATTAGATTAGATTAGTAGGTACAATGCCCGGCGGGTGTGGAGATGAGATGCGATTCGGTGTACTTCTTTTGATATGTATGCGTTCCTCGATCATTCGATCGAAACCGAATACAAATGCACGAAATTCCATGGAAGCTCAGGTACTGAATCTAGGGAAGCAGCTGGCAACACTGAGATGAATGTCCATACCGAAGGAGAGCTGGGATCATACCCGTGAGGTGAAGGCAGGGGCCTGCACAGAGGTGGGTGGAGAAACGGAGGTGCAGGCATCAGAGCAGAGTAGATGGGTGACAGTTAGGAAGGGTACAAGGGAAAAAGGCAAGGAGGCAGATCCTGGGCTGGAGCACCCCAATAAATACGCCTCTTTGCGTGATGTTGGGGAAACAAGTCAGGGACCAGCATTGCTGGAGCAGAGCGACGCCCCTAGCTGCCAGGGGAAGAACTCCTCCAGTGAGGCCGGGAGAAAGGGAAAGGAAAGACAGATGCTGGTGGTAGGGGACTCAATCATTAGAAGGACAGACAGTGCAATCTGTCACAAAGACCGTGAGCGCTGAACAGTTTGTCGTTTAACGGGAGCTCGGGTTTGGCACATCATGGATCGGGTGGACAGATTGTTGGGTGGGGCTGGGGAAGACTGTACACGTAGGTACCAATGACATAGGCAGAGGAAGATGGAGAGTCCTAAATGATTTCAGGGACTTAGGCGCTAAGTTGAGGACTAGGACCTCCAAGGTAGTATATTCAGAAATACTACCTGTACCTCGAGCCACACCAGAGAGGCAGCGGGAGATTAGGTAAGTTAACAAGTGGCTGAGGAGCTGGTGTAGTAAGGAGGGTTTCGAGTTCCTGGAGAACTGGGCAGACTTCTCAGTCGGCCACCGGATCTTTGGTAGGGCCGGATTGCACCTAAATGGGGAGGGTGCAGCCGTACTGGGTGAGAGGACGGCCATAAAGTTAGAGGAGCTTTTAAACTAGGTGATGGGGGGGAGTTTACAGATGTAGAATTAGCCAGTGGGGAGCAAGATTCAGGGGGCACAAATGAGGACATTAGCAGTAGGGTGTTCAGAGCTCCTAAACTCAAGTTGGGTATGGGGAAAAATCACGAGCAGCCTAAAAACAACATCAAACGAGGATATATGCAACCGGTCAGAATTATAAGGTTTGTATACCAATGCCAGAAGCGTGGCCAACAAGATGGGAGAGCTGGAGCTGCTGATGTTTGAGGAAGACTTAGATTTTGTGGGGATAACAGAGACTTGGTTTGATAGCTCTTATGATTGGATGGCGACCATTCAGGGGTATTCCCTTTATCGCAGGGATAGAGAAGGTAAAAAAGGGGGAGGGGTATGTCTGTATATTAAGAACAGTGTACAGGTAAATATGAGGGATGATATTAATAATGGAGCTATGGACGAGGCAGAATCCCTATGGGTAGAACTTCAAAGGGAAGGCACTATAGGGAAGGTAATATTGGGCGTATGCTATAGGCCCCCCAACCAGAGGAAGGAGGGGAAGGAGGACCTCCTTTTACAGATAGGATTGGCAGCAAGGATGGGAAATGTCATTATAATGGGGGACTTTAATTATCCAGATATAGACTGGGCCGAAGGAGCCGCGCATTCAGCCAAGGCTCGGCAGTTCCTAAATGTTTTGCAGGACAATTTCATGAGTGAGATGGTGAACGCACCAACAAGAAACAATGGGGTACTTGACCTACTAATTACCAACAATACATACCTGCTCACGGATATAGAGATACGGGGCAACTTAGGAAACAGTGACCATAGGTCAATTAGTTTCAGTATTAATCATAGTAATAGGAAACACAAGGGTAATATAAAGACACTGAATTTAAAAAGAGCCAATTTCCCAAAACTGCGCTCTCTGCTAGAAAATATCAAATGGGATAGAACCCTGGGAACAAAGAACACGGAGGAAAAATGGGAGTGCTTCAAGAGCATACTTAACAAAGGGATTGGCCAGTGCATTCCAAAAGGAAATACATTTAAAAGAGAAAAACTAAACCCTGGGTGGCTAAACTCCACCATAAAAATGCATATTAAAACTAAAGAAAAGGCCTTCAAAAAATACAAGACTGAGGGGTCATTGGCAGCATTCAAGCATTACAAAGAGTGTAATAAGAAATGTAAAGACGAAATCAAGGCGGTTAAAATAGAACACGAGAGACTTATAGCGGAAGAGAGTAAAAAGAACCCCAAGAAATGATTTAAGTATATAAACAGTAAGAAAGCAAGGCCAGAACACATTGGCCCCATAAAAGACGACAAAGGAAATATGGCCACAGAGGACAGAAAAAAGGCGGAAGTGTTAAATAATTTCTTCTCTTCAGTCTTCACAAAAGAATCGGGGGGCTACACTAACTCAGCTTGTAATGCTAAACTAAATAATACACCTCAGGATGTACTGTCATGGCTAACAGAAGATAGACTTAGAACTAAACTAGAGAAACTTAACATAAATAAATCACCGGGACCGGATAGCTTGCACCCGAGGGCTCTTAAAGAGCTCAGCCAGGTGATTGCCAGACCATTATTCTTGATCTTTAAGGATAGTCTACTGACAGGTATGGTGCCAGCTGATTGGATAAAAGCCAACGTGATACCAATATTTAAAAAAGGGCCGAGATATATCCCGGGTAACTATAGGCCGGTTAGCCTAACATCAGTAGTCTGCAAAATTTTGGAGGGGATGTTAAGGGACCACATACAAGACTTTAGTAATGAAAACGGTATTATTAGTAGTAATCAGCATGGATTCATGAAAAATCGTTCTTGCCAAACCAATCTATTAACCTTCTACGATGAAGTGAGCTGCCACCTAGATAAAGGTAAGCCTGTGGATGTGGTGTATCTGGACTTTGCAAAGGCCTTTGACATCGTTCCCCACAAACACTTACTGTACAAACTAAGGAAGGTAGGTATGGACCATAGACTGAGTACCTGGATAGAGAACTGGCTCCAGGGGAGAGTCCAGAGGGTGGTGATTACTGGGGAGTACTCGGATTGGGTGGGTGTGGAAAGTGGGGTCCCCCAAGGTTCTTTCCTGGGGCTAATCCTGTTTAATTTATTCATAAATGATCTAGAGGAGGGGATATTGAGTACAATCTCAGTATTTGCGGATGATACTAAACTAAGCATGCCAATATTTTCTATGCAGGATGTGGAAACCTTACAAGCGGATCTGAACATAATAATGGGGTGGGCAACTACATGGCAGATGAGGTTTAATGTTGAAAAATGTAAAGTAATGCTCTTGGGCGTCAGAAACATGAAAGCAAGCTACTCACTGGGGGGGGGGGGGACCTCTGGGTGAGTCTAGGATGGAAAAGGACCTGGGGTACTGGTAGACAACAGGCTTGGCAGTGGCATGCAATGCCAAGCCGCTGCAAGCAAAGCCAACAGAATACTAGCATGTATAAAAAAGGGGATTCACTCCAGAAATAAAGAGATTATTCTCCCACTCTACAAGACGCTGGTCCGGCCACATCTGGAGTATGCTGTCCAGTTCTGGGCACCGGTCCTCAGGAAGGATGTGCTGGAACTGGAGAGAGTCCAGAGAAGGGCAACAAAAATAATTAGGGGAATGGAGAACATGGGCTGTGAGGAAAGGCTACAAGCTCTGAACTTATTCTCTCTGGAGAAGAGACGATTGAGGGGGGATCTGATATCAATGTACAAATGCTGTACTGGCGACCCTAGCATAAGGAACAAACTTTTCAGAGAAAGGGAATACAATAAGACACGTGGCCACTCACTAAAACTAGAGAAAAAACGGTTTAACCTTAAAATACGTAAGGGGTTCTTCACTGTCAGAGCAGTAAGGATATGGAATTCTCATCCAAAAGCAGTTGTATCAGTAGGGAGCATCGATAGTTTCAAAAAACTATTAGATGGGCACCTTAAATACCACAACATACAGGGGTATACAATGTACGGTTAACAGCAAACACAAGCACATCATAGGTTGAACTGGATGGACTGATGTCTTTTTTCAACCTAACAAACTATGTACTGTGAGTTCCTTGGGGTGCTCAGTGTCACTTAAGTTTGTCAGTAATGTCCAAATTATAAAAAGTGTAAATAGCTATAAATTGCATTAGATGTAGCAATAGCAAAATGTTTCTGATGCAATACCAAATCAGCAATTGTATACTGTAGCTCCAACAGGCTTAGAAAACATCTATAAATGTGTATCCTCTGATCATTTTAGCCCAATTTGGCACTGGTGTCTGGTTTATTAAGGTAAAGAATCATGCTTAGATACTGGTAGGTTTAATGGCAAAGCTTAGTAATAATGATGTTGGATTGTGAGTATGTGTCTTGATCTTAGATACGTTTGCTAAAGCACTATATTAAATGAATCCCAGTTATATAATCAATACACAGAAATTCAAGCACACAACGTGTGTCCCAGGCTTTTATAATAGATATAATGTGCCTGATGCCCTGATGGCTATCTACTGATTGCATTAGAATGTAGGTAAGTGCAATGGTTTAGCTAGGTAAGTATGACGTAAGTCTGTTCATACTCTGGTCTTACATGACTTTGGCATTAATATATTCATAGCTATATTTAGCATTTGCAGCTGGGTGATTATGGCATTGAGTTATTTTCATAGAATTAGGCCTATCATTTCCCATCACTGCTTTCAGTGTATGTAATGGGGTAGACTTGCAGTAAAAAAGATGCAAGGTTTCTTATGTTTGTATTAGTGCAGTTTAGTAACAAAGATAGCTCATGTAATGTATAGATACTGTAAAAATTGTGTAGTTGGGTATTGATGAAATTAGGGTGTCTGTGTATAGTGGTGTTTCTGGATAATATTTAAATTGGGTATTGACACACACAATTCTGTACTTGGGGCAATGTTAAACTTTAGATGGTATGTGTAACCATAACAATTTTACATTATACATAGATGGGAAGGAATATTAGCAAGGATACTCATTGAACAACCACAGAGACGTTTCATAAATCTTAGCACTGCACCTGATTTACAGTGTAGCAGTAATGCAGAAGCTCTGCAAAAGGGTAAAGTGATATGAATTACATCATGCTATGAAATTGCTTACTTGAGCATTTATTTTCAGCTTTCATTTACAACTTGCCAGTGGCATTTATGCAAAAAGAATGTAATTCTGTTTTGAACTGAATCACAGATAATGCAGACATACTGCAGGTGTTGCATAAATCATGAAGTTACAATGGTGGTAATTTTGAAAATTTAAAAAGGTATTAAACAGGGCAGGTAAAGACCAAGTGAATATACATGTTAACGGATAGAGTTTGCAGAATCACTAAACTCAACTCTTCTTCTGCTACCTTTACTTGCTACCACTATACAGTGAGGTGTTGCTCGCTTGCTGGTGGGAATCTACAGCATTTTGGCTAGTGAGGGAGGGGCATCCCTAAAAAGGTGTCAGTTGCATTTCCGTGATTCTACAGATATTCATTGTCACCTAAAGCTGGATACACACTATACAATGTTCTTTAGATTTTTCCCTTTAGATTTACCAAAACCATATAACATGGGGTCAAACCTAAACACTTTCAATTTATATGCAATCAGGCAGGCCCTTGCACTACATAGTTAAAGGTAAATCTAAAGGAAATCTACCAACAAAAGTATCCAGCTTAAATCTGTGTGGATTTTGAGGCTAGTAGTTTCTAATAAAAAAGAAAAAAAAAACAAGGAAAATTCTGTTTTTTAAAAAAATAATGTGGAAAATATAAATGAAAAATAAAAGCAGCTCACACAGACCTACAGAAAAAGCCAAATAACAATACTAGTAATACACGTAGTGCTAATAGTTAATGTGAGTAACATATGAATAAGCCATAATCAATACATAAAAATATGTGCCCAAGATGAAAACAAATAAGTAAATATGTGCATAAAGTCCATACAAAAGTACATAAAAAAATTAATGGAAAGAGGTTGAATCCAATGATGAAAAAAAACTTGTGTTGAGAAAGAACCACAAGTCCCAGCATGCAGATAAAGGGTACAATCCTCTTACAGCAAAACAAGGGAAGCCACCAGTGAGGATAGACAAACGATTGGCCCCTTACCAAAATCTGATGGCCTCCAAACAAATGGAAAAGCCAATAACACTTGAGGGGGGGGTGAATCCCACCAGCCCAGATACAGATTATCATAGGCATTCGTTCACGTACACTAGCTATTAGTGTGAACCCAGCCTTAACAAAAATACCCATCATTCTTCAGTCTATGGAAGAGAGACAGGTGCATTCTGGGAACTCAGACTCCATCTTAGAAACTGAAAGAAGGAACCAGCTATTGGAGCACATGTTGAACTAAAACTTGCATCCATTTGCATCCTCTAAACGCTGCATCGTTGGTGAGAATTACTTATCGTCCTCTACACCCTAGCTTATTCATTGTATTTCTTCATACTTCATATACTGATTACATGTACCTGTATTTACCTATTTTAAAGGAATGTGTTCTTTTACTACAAGCAAAAAGAGGTCCTCTTTCTCATGCCAGAAGGTTGGAAGAAGTCACGTGATGTGGTGACATAACGCATAAGGAGGAACCGATGACGTCATACCGCAAAACCAAAAGCTCTTGCTAAGCTGCTTCATTTCCAGTTGGATATACGTGTGGTGATTCAGCAGAGGTCTCTCTTCCATTTGACATCCAGCACGATCTTTGATTATGTACGTTTAAGGGATTTTAGCTCCTGTAATGGTAGCCACATTATCTATTGTCCAATCTTTCTGCTGATGGCGGTGATACATGAGTGTTGTTTAATACAGCACTTTCAAGTGATAGTCATCACATTCAGGATCTACGGTTGGGATACTCTATTGTTTGGACTTTCCTTTTATACATTTTTTGGACTTATATAATGCGCTACACTGTTTCTATTTTTATTATTTTATGTTGGTTGGGTACACCATTTTGGTTTTAGCTGCCTAATTCTACAGAAAATGTATTATTACATTCACCTGTATTTACATAGTTTCACCCCACCCTGTTTTGTGAATAAAGCTTCAAAATGACACTCCGTCTGGCTTATTGCCGAATAGGAGGGTTTAGCTGCATGTCCAGCTACACACAGGGAAACATGTAGTCAGGACAGGACAAGCATCTTTAGTTAAAGAACAAATATAGAGGGGTGACTATTTTGATATTTTATCTCTGTTACCATAATCAATTTCTTTCAAAGTTAGATAAGAAGGCAGAGGATCAATTAGAGGAGGATAGGAGAAGAGCCATACCAAAAACATTCCAGAATAAGTTGCAGGCATACTGTATTTCTGCTTCAGTAATAGTCGAGAAATGTCCGGAAAAATTCTCTAGGTTATTTCAGCATTTGGACATAGTGGTGGAAGCCTTTAAACATTTTGGAGGTATTTTGTGGTTTAATTAGGATGGGAGCTTCAGACAGAAATTATTGCATACCCTTCTTCTTTACCTTGGGAAATGAAGGATGTTGGCCTTTGGCTTAACTTAATGTTGACATAGGAACCACAAACACAATTTAGGCCATCTAATAAGTTACATAATTTTACTTTTGTAAAGATGTTTGCTTCCCCTTTATTGAAGGACAATGTAAATTTTTGTCAAACTGCAAATACAAACATGAGTGCTTATATTGCTCAGGGTTCACATCCAGCTTGTCGATGCTGCTGTAAAACTTCTGCCGCTTCAGCCCAGCCCCAGTGAAATGATTTTATGGTTAAAAGCACAGATGCCTGTGAAATTGTCAAAAATGTTGCCCTGGCTACAAAAATATCCATTATCCAATATCCAGGATGGCGGAGTTGCTTCGTAATGGTTTTAGGGATAGTTTTTTGGTTTTCCTGGAAATGTTGAGCTCTTGTTAAGAATTTACGTTCAGTTTATTATCATCCTGATATTGTCAAAGAGAAACTTGAAAAAGAGTTGCAGGCCCATTCTCTTCACCCCCCTTCTCAGATTTTAGTGTGACATTGTTGGGACGGGTCCTAAGAGAGAACCTGGCTCCTTTTAACTTGCTCCATCACCTTTCACATCCTCCAGGTAAATCTCTGAATGATGATGTCTCTGAATTTGAAGCTTCAGTTTGTTATGCATCCTTTAATGAGGCACTAGTTTATCTAAGATGGTTTCATAGTGGTGCATTGATGGCCAAAGCTCATATTAAATCAGCTTTCTGTCTGTTACCTGTTCACCCACAAAGTTTAGTTCTCTTGTTTTTTACTTGAATAACCTATTCAATCATGATAAGTGCATGCCTATTGGCTTTTCGTTACCCTGCTTTTACTTTGAGGCCTCTTCCTCATTTCTAGAATGGGTTTTATCTATGTCTTACCCATACACTGGTTATATTCATTATTTGGACGATTTTTGTTTATCAGTCCCGCCAGTTCCTCTATTTGTGTTGAATCCACATTACATTTCTTTAACACGTGTGCATCTTTTGACATTCCTCTGACATGAGAAAAACATTTTTTCCATCAACTAGTATTGAGTTCTTGGGCATTATTATTGATTCCTCTGCCATGGAATTTAGATTGCCTCTTTCAAAATTAGCCAGAATTAGATTCCTAATCTCAGTTTTTTTATCTAAACATAAAGTCCTTCTTAAGGATGTCCAGTCTTTACTTGGCCTTTTTGTTTTCGCAGCAAGAATTATTGCTGTTGCCAGTCTTTTCTCGTATATTTTCTATGGCTACCAAAGATTTAAAAAAAAACCTTATTGTCATATCACTATTTCTAGAGCCATTAAAGGTTATCTGAAGGTTTGGGACAAATTTATGATTGGATTTAATGGTTCTACTATCTGGCTACAAGAGTTTTTAAAATCTAGGTCTGTTTACTGATGCATCAGGCTCAATAGGACTTGGTGCTTTCCTATCTGGCCACTGGTGTATATCTAAATTTCTCATAATTTAGTCCTTTTAGAATTATTTCTGGTAGTGGTATCAGTTGTCACCTGGGTAACGAATTTCAGAGTCATAGAGTAATCATTTATACAGACAATAAAGGCATTTTATTTGCCATAAATTGTTTGTTTGTCTTCCAGTTCAGATTTGTTCCTTCCAACGGGTTTGTTGTCAAGCTACTTTGTTTCTTAGTCTTACACTGTATGAAATTTAACATATGGTTAAAAGCTAAGCATGTACCGGGTGTGAATAATAGTATTGCAGACTTATTGTCTCGTTTTGCAGTTTTCCAGTTTCTGGGAATTGGCACCAGACCTATTGGGACCCCAATGCCGAGATTTCATCTAGGGCTTGATCTGGTACTAATCTCTGCAACTTTGAAGAATTCAGTTTCATCTAAAACTTGGGAAGAATATCTTCAAGCCTCGTCTAGATGGTGTATCCTTTCTCTAGCATATAGATGTTACTATTTTCAATTCTTACACAGCTTTGTCATTTGTTTCTTTTTTAATGAAGTGCATCTTCTATTCATAAGGTTCTAGCTGGAGTTTCATTTTTTTTTCTCAGCTTTTTTGGCCTACAAGCAGTATCCTCCTTTTTTCAAGTTCATCAGATTCCTAAAGATTGTAATTGTTCTCATCCAGTTAAACATGGCAGGAGACCTATATCAACTGATTTATTGTCTAAATGAATAGCCTCATTGGAAGCGATCTTCTTTTGAAGTTTGCCTGTTTAGAGCAGTCTTTTCCGCCGCCTACTTTGGTGCTTTTAGAAGTGAGTTTTTTTCTCCCAATAAAGCTTCCAGTTCCTTCCTCTTACAGTACATGATGATGCGTCGGTTTTTGATGGCTTTATTAAGATTTTAATGCGTAAATAAAAAACGAATCAATTTGGGAAGGGTTGTGTTATTATTTTATATAGATCCCCTAAAAGCGATATTTGTCCTGTCTTTAATGTTTTGAATTATCTTACAATTAAACCATCTTTCTGTGGGTCATTCTTTATCCATTTAGATCTAACCTCCCTTACCAGATATCAGTTTTCTGCTGTGCTTGCAGCTTGCCTTAAGCATTTAGGTCTTGTTGGCTTCTATTTTGCATCGCACTCCTTTAGAATAGGGGTGGCTACAGTTGTCATATCTCCTTTTTTTTTTTCTCCAGAAGCGATCCAGAGTGGGCCGTTGGGATAGTGACAGGTATAACATTTATGTTTGTCCTAATTTAGTAATTAATACAATTTTAGTTTTTCAGGTTATTCCAAAGTTACGATCTGGATAGTTGGCCACTCTTATGTTTACTGGGTCCAGGATAGGGCTGCATCCAGGATGTACTCTGAGACTTTAGATTTGAATACAAATGCTTTTCACATTTTTTGGCAAGGTATTAGAGGTTTAAGATGGAGGACTTGAGAGATGAACTAATTCGCTTATCGGGTTTCTGGCCCAATCGATATTCAATTATTATACATGAACGATGTCTTCTTTGTGAAATGGAGCAAGATCTATTCTCCTTGAAAGTCTTGTTTCTTCTCCCTATTATTGCCTTTTCTGGAATGATCCCTAGACTACTTTAGTCTCCTTTACGTAACTAACTTTATTTAGACAAGATTCGTAGATGTTTTAACAGTACAATTTCTTACTTCATTCAAATGGCTTATCATATTGGCATTTTTATTTAGAAGGGTTCATCCCAGGTCTTTATAGACCTTATTTGGTTAATTTATCTAATATAGGTTTGGATGTATTATTGATCAAGCCAGTGTTGGGGGCGGTGGGGGGCCTCAGCCAAGTGTTCCACACCTGGCCTCAGCTGGTGGGGTTAGTCATCCAGTGTAGTGTTTGATTTACTGTATTTGGTCATTTGGAGGCAATGAGAATTAAAGTTATGCTGACATTTTAACCTAAGTTTATTTGTTACTCTTGTCTATGCAAACTTGGGTTACCCATAAATAAACATGTGCCCGTATTATGCCTATTTAACCACTTTACCACCGGAGGATTTTCCTGCTAAAAGACCAGGGTTTTTTTTGCGTTTTTTTACTGCGTGACTTTAACGGACAATTGCGCAATCGTGCGACGCTGTACCTAAACGAATTTCACATCCTTTTTTTCCCACAAACAGAGCTTTCTTTTGGTGGTATTTGATCACCTGTGCGATTTTTTGATCACGCGCTATAAACAAAAAAAGAGCGTAATTTTTGCAAAAATAACAATATTTTTCACTTTTTTTTATATGAAATTCCCCCCAAAAAAATGTAAAAGTCAAAATTTTTTAACATTTTCGGCCAATTTGTTTTACGCTACCTATGTTTGGTAAAAAAAAAATCGCAAAAAGCGTATTTTGATTGGTTTGCGCAAAAGTTATCGCGTTTACTAACAAAGGGAAAGATTTTTGTCATTTTTGGTGTTTTTTTTTTTTAACGAGTAATGGCGGCGATCTGCAATTTTTTTTTTTTGCGGTACTGCGACATTGCGGCGGACAGATCGGACCCTTGACTGACATTTTTGACACTTTTGGGGGTACCAGTGACATTACTGCAGTAATCAGTGCTATATATATGCACTGTTACTGCAAAAATGACACTGGCAGGGAAGGGGTTAACTTTATTGGACAGGGAGGGGTTAAGTGTGTCCTAGGGGCGTGCTTCTAACTGTGTAGGGACATTCCTATTGGTGTAAAAAAAAAGATCAAACAAAGATCGTCTGATCTTCATTTTTACACAGGGAGAACTGACAAGCGGCTTGTTTACATAAGCCGCTCTGTCTTTCTCCCGCTGTACCGGCGATCGTAGTGTGACCGCCAGTCACACTCCCGCACTCCTCCGTGAACGAGCCGAGGCGGGCGCGCGCTCGCCCGCTATTGGCTCTAGAAGGAGTGACAGGCGAGCGACGTAGACCTACGTCACTGCCTGGCCGGGGCCGACTGCCGCAGTAAATATACTGTGCGCAGTCGGCAAGTGGTTAATGAGGCATCTGTCACTTTATTTAATGGTATTATCACTCCTTTGTACTATCCTATGGACCCTCATGGGATAGGACAAAGGGGGCGCTTGTCTTGCTCTTCTCTCCCTCTAATCTTTTGCAGGTTGCTATTGGTTTTGCCTACAGACTTCTCCCCCAGCAACAAGCAGATCATTTGATTAATTTGGTGGTTCTGCATGTATGTCTTTTCTCTTCCTATATAAGCCGGTTCTCTACCTCTTGGTCTCAGTCACTTGAACAGGACTGGACAGTGCTCTCCCTTGTTCTTTGTATTTTTACGTAGGGGTGTTATTTAGTGAGGTTAGTCATCCAGTGTAGTTTGGATGGATAGCGGTATTTGATTTACAGTATTTGGTCATTTGGAGGCAATGAGAATAAAAGTTATGTCAACATTTTAAGTTTTTAAAGTTGCTAAAAGTTCTTAAAAAAAACACCGTGGCCATATTATGACCATTTGAACTTAAAGTGGTGTCTGTCTCTTGATTTAATGGTATTTTTACTCCTTTGTACTATCCCGTGTAAAGTGTTTGTTCTTTGAATGGTGCCTGTGCCGAGGGAGTTACCCCCTCTGTTGACTAAGCAGCAGAACAGTCATAGAAGCTAATGATGTTCACTGTAGTAGTGTTGCCTACTACAGTTATTTTCAGCACCTGAAGCTATTGATAAAGCCCAAAATAAACCACAATGGCTCAAAAGTAATATGGTCCAGAAATATTTAGACAGAATAAAGGTGGATAAAGCGCCTGGACCAGATGGCATCCTAAAAGAATTGAGCTCTGTCATTTCAAAGCCTTTGTTTCTAATTTTTAGGGACTTGTTAAGGACTGGAATAGTACCCCTGGATTGTCATAGGGCCAATGCAGTGCCAATATTTAAAAAGAGGTCAAAGCCTTTGCCAAGTAACTATAGACCTGTTAGTTTAACTTCTATAGTCAGGACGATACTGGAGAGTTTAATAAAAGACTACATAGATGAGTTCTTACTGGAAAAAAATATTTTAAGCAACAGACAACATGGATTCATGAAAGACAGAAGTTGTCAAATAAACCTGATTTCTTTTTATGAGGAGGTAAATAATACATTGGATGGCTGTGGATGTAGTATACTTGGATTTTGCAAAAGCATTTGACACAGTTCCCCACACACGGCTAATGTGTAAGGTAAAGTCTACAGGCTTGGGAGGATCAGTTTGTAAATGGATAGAAAACTGGCTAACAGATAGAATTAGTGGTTAATAATTCTTACTCTGAATGGTCTAAGGTTATCGGTGGTGTACCCCAAGGTTCAGTGTTGGGACCCTTACTTATTAATATCTTTATAAATGTTATAGGGTCTGGGATTAAAAGTAGCATTCAGTCTTTGTAGATGACACCAAGCTTTGCAGTGGAATAACTTCCTTACAGGATGTCTCCAATTTACAATCCAACCTCAATGCACTATTTAATTGGGCAAATATGTGGCAAATGAGGTTTAATGTTGATAAATGTAAAGTTATGCACTTGGGGGCTAAGAATATGCATGCATCATACATAATAGGGGGGAAAAGAACTGGGGGAATCCATAGCGGAGAAGGATCTGGGTGTTCTGGTAGATCCAAAGCTTAATAATAGCATGCAATGCCAAGCTGTGGTTTCCATAGCAAGCAAAGTCCTTTCTTGTATTAACAGAGGCATGGACTCCAGAGAGAGAGATATAATTTTGCCCCTGTACAAATCACTAGAAAAACCTCATCTGGAATATGCAGTTCAGTTGTGGGCACCAGTTCTCAAAAAGGATATCGGGGAACTGGAGAAAGTGCAGAGAAGGGCAACCAAACTGATAAGAGGCATGGAGGAGCTCAGCTATGAAGAAAGATTAGAGGAACTGAATTTATTCTCTCTTGAGAAGAGCAGATTAAGGGGGGATATAATCAACATGTATAAATACAAAAGTGGTCCGTATAGTGAACTTGGTGTTGAGTTATTCATTTTTAAGGTCATCACAGAGGAAAAGGGGGCACTCTTTACGTCTAGAGGAAAAGAGATTTCGTCTCCAAATAAGGAAACATTTCTTCACAGTAATGTAAAGAAGAAAGGGGTTCCCCTAAACGGGACTTTTTAGGCACTAAGATATATAAAGATCGATCGATAAATTTGTCAAAAAAATAGTATTTTATTTAAGTGTTAAGTTTCTTCACAGTAAGAGCTGTGAAAGTGTGGACTAGACTCCCTCCAGAGGTGGTTCTGGCCAGCTCACCAGATTGCTTTAAAAAAGGCCTGGATTAATTCCTAGGTGTACATATTATAACTGTGTACTAATATTTATAGGTAAAGTTGATCCAGGGAATATCCAAATGCCTTTCAGTGGATCTCTTTCCCCTGCTGTAGCAAATCGGGTCATGCTTTGATGGGGTTTTTCGCCTTCCTTTGTATCAACTGCGGGTATAGGAATGTGTTTATGGGATTGTATGGTTGTGTTTTCTCTACTTTTTTTTTGTTTTTTATTGGTTGAGCCTCACTAAATATGTAACTATGTAACTTCTGGGGCTGAACACCCAACCAAGCATTTTCTGTAGCTTCCTATTAGACATGAACATTATTAAGATGGCACCTACCCACACTGCCAAAAGTACCAATACCTGGTTTAATGATCATGGTATCACTGTACTTGATTGGCCACAAAACTCGACTGACATAAACCCCATAGAGAATCCGTGGGGTTTTGTCAAGTAGAAGATGAGAGACCCCAGACCCAACAATGCAGATGAGCTAAAAGCCACTATCAAAGAAACCTGGGCTTCCATAACAACTCAGCAGTGCCATAGGCTGACCACCTCCATGCCAAGCTACATTGATGCAGTAATTCATGTGAAAGGAGCCCTGACCAGGTATTTAGTGCATACTATACTGTACATTGCAATAAAAAAGAGGACCAATGCGCTACCTGAGGGGTCTGACTCTGTGTGTATTCAGTGGTGAAAATAAGTTAAAAAAAAAATAAAATAAAAAAAAATAAAATAAAAGAAAATGTATAAAAAAAATAGAAAAAGCAGCCAATCTTAATCGGTGTCCCCACCGTAATAATCAATGTGCAAACAATCAAAAAAATTTGCGCTAATTCATCCAATAATCAAATATTAAAATTGTGATATCAAATAATGACGTGTAGCATATAGGAAATTAAATAAGATGCAGAAAGTGAAGTAAATGAAATAAAATATATCCAAAATCAGCGCTGGTGCATCAATCATCAAGTACTAAATTGCGATATCTAAAAAAACTTCATGTGATGAATAAGGACAATAAATTAAATACGTGACGTAGTACGTATTCGGACGGCTTAGTCCGAATACGTACTACGTCACGTCCGGCCACATCCGGTTTACGGTTTCCGGACACACGGGTGTAGCGCACGGCCATTTGTTTGGCGGCCCGTGGGATGGTGTAAGGCGGACATATTTCTGCAACATTGCAAGTTTATCTTTTTATTTTACGTGATGAATAAAGTCTTGGAATACTGCACGATGATAGCACTTTTCTTTTCATGCAATCTATGAGCAATATCTGGATGCTGTGAGCGGCAGAGAACCGTTACAACTTTCTGGCTGGCGGCCCCTAGAGGTGATCATCACCTAGGATTACTTATAAGGCAATTTATTACTCGGCTTCTGGTGAGTGGGGGACCGAGAGGGGAGCACCTACTCACTAGGACTGAGCACCGGCACTTTATATGAGCACGAAGCACTTTTTATGTTAAGCACAGAGACTTTCACTTTAACATAATAATATTGAATGAAGACCATATGAACTTTTTTGCACAAGAATTAATTTTGGAAGATATTATTCACTAAGTTATATTTTGTATTGTTACACTAATTTGTAATGATTGGATAAGGGTTATACTAGACATAGTGTATGCACGAGCACTTTTAGCACATCATTGATGAGCTTAATTTAAGCACAATTATTAATTTGGTTATATATTTATTAAGCACATTTTTATTTCATAAGCAGCGCAGGTATTTTGTGAATTTATTGATAGAAAGGTACCCCCCTTTTTTACCAGCAGCAGCTTATTTATATATTATATATTAATTTATTGGTTTTTATACACTTATTTATTTTAGTAGGTAATCCTAAGCGCTAGCCCTTCGTACTTCACTTATTCATCACATGAAGTTTTTTTAGATATCGCAATTTAGTACTTGATGATTGATGCACCAGCGCTGATTTTGGATATATTTTATTTCATTTACTGCACTTTCTGCATCTTATTTAATTTCCTATATGCTACACGTCATTATTTGATATCACAATTTTAATATTTGATTATTGGATGAATTAGCGCCAATTTTTTTGATTGTTTGCACTATACTGTACATTGACATACTTTTCAGTAAGCCAACATTTCTGTATTAAAAAAAAAAATTTATTGGTCTTATGTAATATTCTACTTTTCTGAAATACTGACTTTTGGGTTTTCACTAGCTGTAAGCCATAATTATCAAAATTAAAAGAAAGAAATGCTTGAAATATATCACTGTGTGTAATGCATCTATATAAAATTTTACTTTTCCTTTGAAAAAAAAAATATATCACTTTTCACTTTTTGAATTCAATTACTGAAACAAATTAACTTTTTGATGATATTCTAATTTTATGAGATGCACCTGTATATGAAATGTCTTTGTAAATTGCCTACTTTATTTAATACAAGGCAATTTCAATTGGACCCTGACATGGTTACTAGGGATGGCCATGCGGGTCGCCCGGCGGTCGGTTTGCGGCGAACTTTGCTCGTTCGCAGTCCGCCGATTTTGCGAACATATGGTATTGTTCGCGGTGGCCATATTAGTTTACATTGGGGAGAACTTTGACCCATGACACAGCCATCAGGTGGAACGGGACAGCCAATTGAGACATTTCAGCACATGGACATGCCCCCTACCTTATCAATAGACCAGAGCTGGCGGCCATTTCACATCCTGCTTTTTGTCAGTGTAGGGAGAGGTTGGCTGTGTGCACCAGGGACAGATTGTCAGTGACACAAATCGCTCTGTTAGGGTCCACAAAAGTCCTTTTAAGGGCTGGTATTTGGTATAGGTGTACTGTCTCTTTTGTCAGTGCAGGGAGAGGTTTACTGTGTGCACCAGGGACAGATTGTCAGTGACACAAATCGCTCTGTTAAGGTCCACAAAAGTCCTTTTAAGGACTGGTATTTGGTTTAGGCGTACTATTTTTTGGTGTGCAGTGCACTATATAGGGGTGTAATACACTTATAATATACTTTCTAATATAGAAAGCATATTATAGTAGATTTTTATTGTGCACTGTGCAGCATTGTGACTGGCGTGGTGAGCATTTCTGCAGCAATACTACAAACAGTAACAAAAGCACTTTTAAAAAGTATTATAACTGGTGTGATAGACCAGTGGCCCCCCAATACCACAGATTGAAGTGGGGTGTTATCTGAGTATACTTTTCTAAGTGTATTTGTGTCCTGCAAAAATGTTGCCTCTTTTGCTGCATTAACTCTGCTTCACACAGTGCCAAACCTACTGGCCAATTTTTTGTACAACTGGTGTGATAAACCAGTGGCCCCCCAATACCACATATTGAAGTGGGGTGTTATCTGAGTATACTTTTCTAAGTGTATTTGTGTCCTGCAAAAATGTTGCCTCTTTTGCTGCATTAACTCTGCTTCACACAGTGCCAAACCTACTGGCCAATTTTTTGTACAACTGGTGTGATAGACCAGTGGCCCCCCCAATACCACATATTGAAGTGGGGTGTTATCTGAGTATACTTTTCTAAGTGTATTTGAGTCCTGTAAAAATATTGCCGCTTTTGCTGTGTTAACTCTGCTACACACAGTGCAAAACTTACTGGCCAATTTTTTGTACAACTGGTGTGATAGACCAGTGGTCCCCCAATACCACATATTGAAGTGGGGTGTTATTTAACAGTATACTTTTATAACAGTGTATTTTATTCCTGCAAAAATTTGGCCTCTTTTGCTGCGTTAACTGTGCTACACACAGTGACAACAGTTACTGGCCAATTTTTTGTAGAACTGGTGTAATAAACCAGTGGCCCCCCAATACCACAGATTGAAGTGGGGTGATTTATACCTTGTTCCACATATACTGCACTTCTCTAGAGACTTTTGTCACAGGGTAATTTAAAAAATGACAGACAGAGGAAGAGGCAGGCCCTTACGCAGGGGTGGTAGGGGTAGGGCAGGTGCAGTAGGCCGGAGCCAAAGTGTGAAGTTTCAGAAGGGGCGTTCCATTACGTTAAAGGACGCACCAGACTTGGTTGAGTGGCTCACTCAGCCTTCCTCTTCTGCACCCTCCTCATCCTCTCTATCTGTACCCTCTTCACTCTCTGCTGTGTGCACCCCCAAAAACACCACCACCAACACCACCACCATATACCCTCTGCTTGAGTCACTGGAATTATTTTCTGATCCATCACAAGACATTTGCGATGCGCAGCCATTCTTGGTATCGGATCAGGAAGAGGAGGTAGCAACAGCCGCCGCTCAGCAGTCTGACGACAGTACCCAGATCAGCCCAAGGAGGTTGGTCCCCGCTGTTGTTGCCTACTCCGAGATCTCTAATGTTAGTGGTGGGGAAGGTGACGTTGATGATGATGTGTCTATGGAGGTCACGCGGGTGCCCACAAGAGAGGAAGAGGAGGGGAGTTCAGAGGGAGAGACGGACTAGCAGATAGGGAGGAGAAGCAGGCAGAAGTTACATTGCACAGGAGGGAAAAAGCAGACTGATAATGTATCAGGAGCGAGCCATCAACCATGCACGGTCACATCTGGCGCTCCCAGGACGCCATCACATGGCTCCGCAGTGTGGGCTTTTTTTAATGTGTCCACTGCTGACAATAGTGTTGCCATTTACAGCCTTTGCAGTCAATGCATAAGTCGCGGTAAGCCCAACACTCACCTAGGGACGACTGCCTTAAGAAGGCAACTGGACTCCCATCACCGAGCCCAGTGGGAGCAACGCCATCAGAACTCACAAAGCCACACTCCAGGCTCTCACCGTCCAGCCTGTTCTCCTTCTCCTCTCTCCTCACAATCGTCCTCCACTCCACCTTCCATCATGCCGTCCTCATGTTGTTCTGGAAAAAGGCAGGCTTCCGTGGCCCAAATGTTGGAGCGTAAAAAATAATGACGCCGGATAACCCTCTTGTCCAAAGGTTGACTGCTGGCTTGTCGGAACTGATAGCCTGCCAGCTACTGCCATATTAACTGGTGGACTCGGAGGCCTTTCGGAAATTTGTGGCCATTGGAACACCACAATGGAAGGTCCCAGGCAGGAAATATTTCTCGCAGAAGGGCAGTTCAGAGCTGTATGGCCATGTTCAGCGGCAAGTGAATGTATCTCTGGCACACAGTGTCGGTGCCAAGATACATCTGACCACAGACACATGGTCTAGCAAACACGGGCAGGGAAGGTATATAACTTTTACTGCCCATTGGGTGAACCTTCTGATGGCCGTCAAGCATCTAACCCGTGGCACCCATGTAGATTTGGTTTTACTGCCACGGATTGCATGCAGGCCTGCCTCTTCTTCTCCTCCTACTCCATCCTCCCTCTCCTCCTCGGCTGACTCCTCCTTTTCCGCTGCTACCGTCTCTTCCACTGCGCCGCCCAAGATCCCCAGAACCTATTCCACATGCCAGGTGAGACGTTGCCATGCTGTGCTGCATCTGTTGTGCCTGGAAGCCAAGAGCCACACTGGTCCTGCACTCCTTTCAACTTTGTGTTCACAGGCAGATCAGTGGCTGACACCGCTCAATTTGACAGTTGGTAAGGTGGTGTGCGGCAACAGTGCCAATCTGCTGAGTGCGCTAAAACAGGGCAAAATTACACACGTGCCTTGCATGGCACACGTCCTGAACTTGGTCATACAGCGATTCTTGCCAAATACCCTGGGGTCCAGGACATCTTGCGGCAGGCCAGGAAAATCTCAGGCCATTTCAGAAGATCTTGCACAACCTTGGCTCACCTTGCTGACATTCAGCGGCGACACAACCTGCCCGTCGGGTGTCTTATTTGTGACTGCCTGACGTGATGGAACTCAATGTTGTATATGCTTGATAGGCTGGTCCAGCAGAAACGTGCAGTTAATGACTACCTGTACGAACTCTGCGGCAGGACAGGTTCTGGGGAGCTTGGTTTTTTTTTTCACCTCGCCAGTGACTGCTCATGCGTGACGCATGCAGACTTCTGCGGCCATTTGATGAGATCACCAAACTGGTCAGTCACGGCCAGGGCGCCATCAGTGACATCGTACCTTATGCCTTCTTTCTGGAGCGTGCATTGCATCGAGTCATTGATCAAGCCGTTGAGGAGCAGGAGCAGGAAGATGAGGAAGTCGCAATGTTGGATGAATTCCCAGGGGGTGCTACTCCATCTGAGACAAGTCAACAACAGGAGTCTGAAGAGGAGTCAGAGGAGGATGGTGCCGGGGCGGATGAGGAGGAGTAAGAAGAGCATGCTTTAAACCTTTCTGGGATCCCTGGTGTTGTCCGTGGATGGGGGGAGGAGAACGAGGACGACATTATCCTGGATGATGAGCTGGAGCCAGGCCACTACACCACATCCAGTTTAGTGCGAATTGGGGCCTTCATGCTCCAGTGTTTTAAGGGGGACCTCCGTATAAAAAGCATAAAGGGCAAGGACCAGTACTGGGTGGCAACGTACTTAGACCCCCGTTACAAACAAAAAATGGCAGAAATGTTACCACCATCACAGAGGGCGGTCAGAATGCAGCACTTCCAGGCCTTCCTGCGATAAATGCTGCATTTGGCTTTTGCATGCGCTGGCAGAGAAATTTCCAGTCACAGAGAAACAGTTGCAGGTAGCAATCCAACAGCGCCTGCAAGAAGAGGGCGGTTTGAAGATGTGTTGGTCACTTCAGATATGACATCCTTCATTCAGCCGACCCATCAACGGCTGTACTCCGGATCCAGCATCAGGAAACGCCTAGAGCAACAGGTGTCCGACTACATCGGGTTAACGGCCGATGTGGACGCACTGAGGAGTGATCAACCCCTGGACTACTGGGTGGGCAGGCTTGACCTCTGGCCAGAGCTTGCACAATTTGCAATGGAACTGTTGCCATGCTCCACATCCAGTGTGCTGTCCAAAAGGAAGTTCAGCGCAGCAGGGGGATCATGACCGATAAGCGCACTCGCCTAGCTCATGACAGTGTTGACTACCTCACATTTATAAAAATGAATGAGGCATGGATCTCTGAGGAATTCAACACATGGGACCAGTAGACCATGTTTGATTACAATTCCTCATGACAGGCCACAAATATCCACCAGACCGCCATCCACCCACAACAATTCATGGTCCTTGTCTTCGGTAAATACAGTGGCATAAAAGGCATTTCATGTCCATTGAATGCCTAATTTTTGGGGCCTTTCATGGCCGACAATTATTTTTTCTGTCAATGCCTAATGTACCTCCAGCCACAGAATACAACGCTCTTGGCTGTCAGGTAAACCCATGTGGGCTAATTTTTGGGGCCTATACTGGCCGACACTTACTTATTTATCCTGTGAATGCCTAATGTACCTTCAGCCACAGAATACAACGTTCTTAGCTGTCAGGTAAACCCATGTGGGCTAATTTTTGGGGCATACTGGCCGACACTTATTTCTGTATCCTGTGAATGCCTAATGTACCTTCAGCCACAGAATACAATGTTCTTAGCTGTCAGGTAAACCCATGTGGGCTAATATTTGGGGCCTATACTGGCCGACACTTACTTCTGTATCCTGTGAATGCCTAATGTACCTTCATTCACAGAATACAGCGTTCTTCGCTGTCAGGTAAACCCATGTGGGCTAATTTTTGGGGCCTATGCTGGCCGACACTTACTTCTGTATCCTGTGAATGCCTAATGTACCTTCAGCCACAGAATACAACGTTCTTAGCTGTCAGGTAAACGCATGTGGGCTAATTTTGGGGGCCTGTACTGGCCGACACTTACATCTTTATCCTGTGAATGCCTAATTTTTCAGACTGGAATTGAAAATCAATGGGTCTGTAAACATTCCGCCAAATTGTGGAATGAATTCGGACCCATTTTACAGATGTGAGAATGGATCCTATATGTATTTGACATGTATTTACCGGCTGCTGTCAGTTCTGGCTGATTTAGGGAAAAAAAAAAATTTTTTCAAATTGCAATACTTCTGTTATGACAGTGTCCATGTGGTGGGACTAGTTGCACACAGCTAGTAAGTAAGTATTTTGTGGCTGCAAATATGACCTAAAGGTTTTTAAAGTTCACCTCCTATTAAAGTCAATGGGGCCCGCCACGAACTTGCGGTTCTCGAACATTTGAGAAAGTTTGCGGCTAACATTCGCGATCCGCCCTGGCCAATGTTCGTCCATCACTAATGGTTACTTTAAAATATGAAATGTCTACCTCTTTTACTGCACTGTAGTTGTTCTACATATAAATACATTTTTATACAAATTGTAGTAGTGCAAATTGCAGCAGGTGTATATATCCTATCAAATATTTCAGAAATACAGACAAAACACTGAAGAGGAAAAATTGTAAAGGGATTTCCATCATTCAAGTCTATTTAACACAGCAGTACAAAGTCTGGTGATGTGTTCTACATTTTAATTGTGACAAAGAGGATTTTTTTTTTTGTTAATCCATAAAAAGCACTCAGACCAATGGAAGATAATTGCTGATTAGTTGTAATAGGTTACTATTCTTTGCAGGGTGATCTTTCCCATATCATCAAACCAAAATACAGTAATCTCCCATTGGGTTTATTAACCTTAAAAACCATGTTAATGTACTAAAGAAGCATTAAAAGCAAGTTTACACAGAGATGCTGATGACGGACGTAGACGATATCATATCTGAAAGAACACATTTATACACAGCAAGAGATACTTAATAGATAACAGTAAGCATTTAATTAGATATTTATGTATGCTCGTGTTAAAGCTTGCAAGACTTCTTATGGTGCAGCTGGTTTGAGGTAGATTGCATTGGTTTAGAGGTTGTCCAGATGGAACCCTCTTGGAAAAAGTAAACAGTAAGTACCAATTTGCTTGACTGGATATACAAAATAAGGGCCAAGCAATCTAGGAATACTTCAACGTGAGAACATGATTAAGATCAAACTTGCATGCAAGAATATTATATGTACACCAGAGCTAATAATGTATGAAAGGATTTATAAAAATAGTAAAAAAAAAAATGGTAATTCTTGATCTTTTGATTGTTGGGTTCCAGAGTTCACAACTTCTAAGTTTTACTAAAGTTACTAGAGAACAGTTTGATCTCTTAAACAATAGATAACAATGTGCTGGACACTTGGTTAGTGTAAATGGTGCTATAACCAAGTACCCACAGATAATACATGATTGACATGTGATCCTTATGATTTTATCGGGATAGGGGTATGATTACTGTATCTATGAACACATTTAAATCTCTACATATGGTCTTGCGGGGAAATCTGAACATCTTGGATCTGTTGAGTAAAAAAAAGTTCATGCAAAATCATCCAAACGGGCAAGCACAAACCTTTTTCAAAAAACAATAACAAAATGAACAATTTTTCTTTAACCACTTAAGGACCAGGCCTATTTCTGACGCATGTTGTTTACAAGTTAAAATCAGTATTTTTTGCTAGAAAATTACTTAGGACCCCCAAACATTATTCATTTTTTTTAGAAAAGACTCTGGAGAAAAAAATGGCGATCGTTGCAATATATTTTGTCACACTGTATTTGTGCAGAGGTTTTTTGGGAAAAAATACACTTCACTGAATTAAAAAAAATAAATAGTAAAGTTAGCCCAATTGTATATTGTAAAAGATGATATCATGCTGAGTAAATAGATACCTAACATGTTATGGTTTAAAATTGCTCACACTCGTGGAATGGCAAACTACTGTGCTTAAAAATCTCCATAGGCGATGTTTTAAACATTTTTAATGGTTTCCAGTTTAGAGTTACAGAGAAGGTCTTTTGCTAGAATTATTGCTGTCGCTCTGACGATCGCGGCGATACCTCACATGTGTGATTTGAACACATTTTACATTTACGGTCACAACTTACGTATGTGTTTTCTTTGGTGCGCGAGTTCACGGGGATGGGGGCGCTTTAAAAAAAAATGTTTCTTATTTATTTTATTTTATATTTTTATCACTGTTCCTTTAACCACTTAAGCCCCGGAAGATTTTACCCCCTTCCTGACCAGGGCCTATTTAGCGATTCGGCACTGCGTGACTTTAACGGACAATTGCGCGGTCATGCGACGCTGTACCTAAACAAATTTGATGTCCTTTTTTCCCCACAAACAGAGCTTTCTTTTGGTGGTATTTGATCACCTGTGCGATTTTTTTGATCATGCGCTATAAACAAAAAAAGAGCGTCAATTTTGCTAAAATAGCAATATTTTTCAATTTTTTTTATATAAAATTCCCCCCAAAAAAATGTAAAAATCAAAAATTTTTGACATTTTCGGCCAATTTGTTTTATGCTACATATGTTTGGTAAAAAAAAATGCAAAAAGCGTATTTTGATTGGTTTGCGCAAAAGTTATTGCGTTTACTAACAAAGGTAAAGATTTTTTTTCATTTTTGTGGTTTTTTTAACGCATAATGACAGCGATCTGCGATTTTTTTGCGGTACTGCGACATTGTGGCGGACAGATCGGACGCTTGACTGACATTTTTGACCCTTTTGGGGTTACCAGTGACATTACTACAGTAATCAGTGCTATAAATATGCACTGTTACTGTAAAATTACACTGTCAGTGAAGGGGTTAACTTTTTTTGAGAGGGAGGGGTTGTGTGTGTCCCTAGGGGCGTGATTCTAGCTGTGATTGGCTGTGGCTTGAGGTGTAGGAACAGTGATCAACGGTCCTACATAGTAGAACCATATGATCACTATTCCTACACAGGGGAGAATGACAGGCGGCTTGTTTACATTAGCCGCCTGCCTTTCTCCCTCTCCACCTGACGATCGCGAGTGACACGCGCGGGGGGGGTCCGTGACCGCGCTACGTCGCTAGCCGGTGGCGGTCACGGTTATGCGACGCTGTACCCAAATAAAATTGACATCTTTTTTTTCCCCACAAATAGAGCTTTCTTTTGGTGGTATTTGATCACCTGTGCGATTTTTAATTTTTGCGCTATAAAGAAAAAAAGAGCGACAATTTTGAAAAAAAAAACAATATTTTTCACATTCCCCAAAAAAAATAAAAAAATCTAAATGTTTTAACATGTTAGGCCAATTTGTTTTTTGCTAGATATTTTTGGTAAAAAAAATCGCAATAAGCGTATTTTGAATTGTTTGCGCAAAAGTTATCACGTTTATTAACTACGGGAAAGATTTATGTCATTTTTATTGTTTTTTTTTTTTTTTACTAGTAATGATGGCGATCTGCAATTTTTTTGCGGGACTGCGACATTGTGGCAGACAGATTGGACCCCTAACTGACATTTTTGACACTTTTGAGGGTACCAGTGACATTACCACAGTAATCAGTGCTATAAATATGCACTGTTACTGTAATAATGACACTGGCAGGGAAGGGGTTAAGCCTATGGGTGATCAAAGGGTTAAATGTATGCCTCATGCTTACTGACGTGTGGGGGGGGGGGGGTTCTGTGACACAGACAGAGATCGCAGTTTCAGCTATGCTGAATCCTGTAATCTCTCCCTTTCTGTCATAGAGAAGATCCGCCTGCTTTGTTTACATAAGCAGGCTGGTCTTCTCACACTTTCCCCAGTGATCGGGGAAGAGAGACGGCAATCACCACCTCTCCTCCTCCGGCCGGACTTCCGCCCGCGTGCCGCCGAGACCACTTGGAGTCCAGTGACGTAGGTCTACATCGCTGGATCCAGGGGAGCCGCTCTGCCGCAGTAGGATTACTGTCAGCAGTTGGCAAGTGGTTAAGAGTATTTTCGTAACTCTGGTAAATCTATTACTTTTCGATATGAGGCTAGCATGCAAACAAGCCCCAAAAAATGGACGATCATTTGTCCGATGTTCTCATTGTGTGTACGGGGCATAAGTATCTGTGCACCAACCTGTCAAACATAAAGACTGTTTGACTATGACTTATAATGCCCCTGACCACTATTACTAGTACTACGTCGCTTGCCTGTGAGGCTCTAGGGAGCGCGCGCGCCGCTGGAGGCGCGCTCTCGCTTGCTCTCGGACCCCCCCCCGCGCGCGTGTGACCGGCGGACCCGATGTCCGCCGGTCACTCGCGATCGTCGGTTACGCCGGGAGAAAGGCAGACGGCTAATGTAAACAAAGCCGCCTGTCATTCTCCCCTGTGTAACAGCACAGATCATACGGTCCTGCTATGTAGGACCGTAGATCTCTGCTGTTACACACAAAGCCACATCCAATCACAGTTGGAATCACGCCCCTAGGGACACACTTAACCCCTCCCTCTCCAATAAAGTTAACTCCCTCCCTGCCAGTGTCATTTTTACAGTAACAGTGCATATGTATAGCACCGATTACTGTAGTAATGTCACTGGTAACCCCAAAAGTGTCAAAAATGTCAGTCAAGCGTCCGATCTGTCCGCCACAATGTCGCAGTACCGCAAAAAAATCGCAGATCGCTGCCATTACGCTTTAAAATAAAACAACAAAAATGAAAAAAATCTTTACCTTTGTTAGTAAACGCAATAACTTTTGCGCAAACCAATCAAAATACGCTTTTTGCAATTTTTTTTACCAAACATATGTAGCAGAAAACAAATTGGCCTAAAATGTTAAAAAATTTTGATTTTTACATTTTTTTGGGGGGAATTTTATATAATAAAATGTGAAAAATATTGTTATTTTTGCAAAATTGTCGCTCTTTTTTTGTTTATAGCGCATGATCAAAAAATCGCACAGGTGATCAAATACCACCAAAAGAAAGCTCTGCTTGTGGGAAAAAAAGGACTTCAATTTCATTTGGGTACAGCTTCGCACGACCACGCAATTGTCCGTTAAAATCATGCAGTGCCGAATCCCAAAATAGGCCCTGGTCAGGAAGGGGGTAAAATCTTCCGGGGCTTAAGTGGTTAAAAGATCTTTCACTGCTGCTTTCTCTCCTTGTGTAGGATAATTGGTCTTCTTACCCCCGCCTCGCCCACCTTTCTATTCTGAGCACAGCGTATAGCACAGTGATGATATACGTTATGTGATATCATTACTATTTTTACAAGATAATATCTGGGATAGAATGGGCATTTGGTGCACACAAAGTGGATTTATTTTCTTAGTATCTATTGTGGAATCGTTTTAAATGTGAACTCGGCTTTAAATTATGTTACCCTATAATTTCATATTCTTGATATACAGTAGGTCTGTGTTACCATGTATTTGTAATAAAAAAGCATTCTGTTCTCTTTGCATTGCCTAATTTGTGTAAAATTCTTGGTGATTCTGCCAGTCCCCCTGCTTTACTTTTTCAAACTGATGCCAGGCATGGAAGCAAATCCTTCCCAGCGTGGTCAATTTTCTTTTTTGCTTTCTACTTGGCAGCACAGCTTGTCTGTCCTCCAAAGGTCAGGTTTGTACTAACAGCCCCCCCCCCCCCCCCTGCACAGCACTGAGAAGAGCAATGTACTGCTGTATCTCTGCTCCCTGCTGACATGCTCCCTGCAGACTTCACCCTCAGATCGCTAAGCCCCTTATGCAGCTGAGAACAGTGGTCATGTGATAATTTATAAAACAAAAAAAAAGTATTTATACTGTATGTATGTATATATATATATATATATATATATATATATATATATATACTGTGTATATATATATATATATATATATATATATTACTGTATATTATACACACACCTTTTGCCAATTTTAAACTGATACATATACTTTAAATGAACATATCCACTCCCCAAGCATATCAGCCTGCCCAGCTATTTAAACACACTCTCTCATTGTACAATGCGGATTTTGACTTTGCTCTTATCTCCATCTCAAGCCATTCCCCTTATCGTCTGATATATGTAGATATTGTGATATTTAACTATCACAGAAAGGACAAAGACTTCTTTATATGTAGGCTGTAAATGACAGCATGGCTTCACCTTTACTTTGCTGAGTGAGAGACCAGATGGCAGTGCTCTATGGGGGGATAACTGGGTTTCAAGGATAGATTTGAGTAAAATTTTGTTTACTGATTATTTGGTGCTGAGTTGTTTTTATGTTAAGTTGGGTATACATTAGTAGAATTTCAAAACAAAACTTTGCACTAAAATTCGTAGTAATATTCATACGAAAATTCTCTTTATATTCAAATGTCGTGTGAAAGTAAACACTTCTTGTTTGCTTTTAACTTTCAATTTTGGAATGAATGAACTTTACCAAATGAAAACCACATACAGTTAGAAATTCATGCAAATAAAAGTTGATTTGACATTTCTTAAAGTGATTGTAGATGATCATTTTGTAAAACAATCCATTCAGTTTAAAATAGAAATGAAAGGCAAAACATTTGTGTATAGATAATAAAAAACATTATCAATACCTTTTTCTTTCTCCTTTTTTATAAATGATCACGTTCCCTGTGTTCCCTCTGTTATCAGCTGCATAAGAGCTGGGAGAGCAGCAGCAACAGGACACTGAGCTTCCCAGTGAAAGGCTGTGCAGGCGAGGTGTGTCAGGAAAAGTCTAATCATTGAAGGAGTGCAGG
The DNA here is from genome assembly GCF_965119305.1 of Pelophylax lessonae. Classification (NCBI taxonomy): domain Eukaryota; kingdom Metazoa; phylum Chordata; class Amphibia; order Anura; family Ranidae; genus Pelophylax; species Pelophylax lessonae. The sequence goes on from NC_138778.1 coordinate 88,288,228, forward strand.
CTGAGTTCCCAGCACAGCCAGTGAACTGACCATGCTGTGATCTCGTGCTTAGCATGGTCTGTTTTTTATAGGAAAGCAGAGGGACTGGCAGGAACACCAGGGATTTCACACAAAGGCAGCAATACAAAGAGAACAGAATGCTTTTTCATACATGGTATAACATGCAGGTATCAGGAATATGACATTTTGGGGTAACAAGTACTTTAAGATAACCATAGATGAGTAGAAAAATGAATGAAAATTAGAGAAGAAAAAAATCAAAACATTCTTTTGATCTAACATTTGATGGCCCAATCATTGTATCAGACATTTTTAGTGAATTTCAACTTTCTTTTTCCTTCATCCACAGACACAGCTCATGATAACCATTGGGTTATACTGCCCCCCACAGGTGTAGGACACTAGGCAGAAAAATAATCTGGTTACGCCTATGGACAGTCCCAGAGGATATACTCCCGCTCTCTGCTATAGGTACTCAGTTTTTTCTGCCTAGTCAGTACCTAGTTCCTGGGATCTCTGGTCCTGGCATTTTTTTTTTCTTTTTAGATATACATTTTTTTCCTGTTTTTCTCCTGTGACCCTGCTACCATGCACGAAAAGGCGCTAGTGAAAGCACTGATTGTATCTGTGCGTGAGACCTTGAAGATGGAGGACGCAGCTGCGACGGAGGCACAGGTTTCCTTTGGCACTGGTGTTTCCTTTCCCCGCCTATTTGACAGAAGTGTCGCTAATACCGGCACTGAGACCGGTATTAATCTCATATAGTAAATAATAATATGCTGTGCCTGGCATTAGCATGTATTTGTATTTGTATTACAATACAAAAGCAGCTGACACAAAATCATGAATTGTGCAAAAGATTGACCAAAAAGTAAAAGGAAGTGCAGCACTAATTAATTATAAAGAAGTCCACATCCAAGGAGAGAACAGATGAAATCTTCAATTAATGTTGTGAAGACCACCACTGACCCCCAATCACACAGCCTCTTACCAAGTATCACAGACCCTCACTACAAAGGTTTATGGAAGCAGTGAATAGCACAATAGGCACAGGTGACGATGCAATCCAGTTGAGCGTGGACTGAACAGGAGCAAGCTGCTGTCCTGCCACAGAGAAAACACTAAGATCAAGGATACACGGAGCATCATAGTGGATCCAACATCCCTTGGTGGAGTGGACAATTACGCTTTTATATTGAAGGAGCTCTGACTATGGTACTGAAAGGAGAAAATGCTGCTCCAGGTGTGTGATAGTAGCTTAGAGGTGGAATATCCCATAGAGTGCTAGCCCCGGCCCGCCTCCGTGGAAAACTTGTAAGAAAAGAAACGGCCGCACATCCAGGAATTCCAATTGCCGTTAATTTCCAATGTGATGACAAAGTGATGACACCAAAGACACCAACATAGGGTCATGTAGACACGTTTCACACATACATCTTGTGCTTAATCATTTTGATCAAGATGTATGTGTGAAACGCGTCTATGTGACCCTATGTTGGTGTCTTTGGTGTCATCACTTTGTCATCACTTTGGAAATTAAAGACAATTGGAATTCCTGAATGTGCGGCCATTTATTTTCTTACAAGCTCTGACTATAGAGAGGAGTATTGAGGAGGAATGTTGAAAGGATTCCATTGTCACCTGTGCCTATTGTGCTATTCCCCGCTTCAATAGACCTTTGTAGTGAGGGTCTGTAATATTTTGTAAGAGGCTGTGTGATTGGGTGTTGGTGGTGGTCTTTACAACATTAATTGAAGATTTCCTCTATGTTCTCTCCTTGGATGTGGACTTTTTTTTAGAATTGATTAGCGCTGCACTTCCTTTTACGGTATTCACCATTTCCCTGGTGTGGCAAACTCTGACTGAGTGGGTTAAGCATTTACACTGTGACCTGGAGGGAGAACAGCTCCCCCTGCCTTTGTTGAGCTAGCGGACCACCTGGTCCAGGGGCTGCAGTTTATCTGTGATGCCTCTTTGGATGCGGCTTTCCTAGTGGCTCTGTTCTCTGTTTCGGCAGTGGTCCTTCGGCATGTCTTTTGGCTCAAATACTGGTCTGCGAACCAGACTTCTAAAAATGCCTTGACTGATCTCCCCTTTCAAGAAGATCACTTGTTTGGAGCTACCCGGGATGACATCATTAAAGGTCTCACAGGGGGAAAGAGTTATTTTCTTCCGCAGGCTACAAAGAGAAAGGAACCTCGTCATATACGTGTGCCCTCCTTCTCGGCTCCTAAGAAGTTTTTTCATCCCTCAGGGTCGACTGACAAGGGCCCGAAGCCTTTCAGGGCCTCCTCTGGAGGATCCAAATGAAACTGGTCTGGCAAGCCGAGAGCGAGCTTCTCCAGATAAGGCTACTTTAGCATGAAGGTGCACCCTCACCTGTATAGGAGTGGGGGGGGGCATCTTCATTGGTTTTGGGACCATGGACTTCCCTGGTACAAGACAAGTGGGTCCACAAAGTTATTCGGTTCAGCTACAAGTCTGAGTTTCACTCTTGTCCCCTGGCAAGGTTCTTTCCTTCCAACTTGTGCTTTTATCTGGAGCGTTTTCAGGGTTTTTCCTCAAACCTGTTTACAGTTACCAGGAAGGAAGGCAAGGTGTGTCCAATCCAGGTCCTCAAGGCGCTGAACTGCTTTTTGCGGGTGCAGAAGTTCAGGATGTAGTTCATTTGCACGGTGGTGGCATCCCTGCATCAGGGGGATTTTCTTGCCTCAATCGACATCAAGGATGCTTACATTCACATTCTATTAGCCCTGGTGCTAGCATTGTAACGCCAATGGGGGATCACAGTACTGGGCTACTTGGACGACCTCCTTCTACGAGAGGAGTATCCTACTGCTCTGGTGGAAAACCTGGAAATCACCATACAAACACTGCCGAGGTCTGGATTCTAAATTTTCAGAAGACTGCTCTGGTTCCGATCACAAAGCTGGACTATCTGGGTCTGACTCTGAACTCGGCCTCATCCAGAGTGTTAATTCCTCAGGAGAAACTCCAGAAATGGCAGCTTGCAATGTGTCTCCTGCTGTCTAGCAGATAGTCATCCCTCTGGACTTGCATACGGGTGCTGGGCCTGATGGAGTCTACCTTTGAGGCGGTGCTAATGGATAGAGGTTTATCTGAGTCAGTGATTCCAAAGCTGTTAAAAGCTAGGAAATCTACTGGAGGTCGTACATTGCGTGGCGTGAGTCTCTTGAGGTTCTTCCTCGCTCCTTCTTGGTGGCTCGTATCTTGATCTTCCTTCAACAGGGGGTTGAACAGAAATTGGCCTTGAGTACCTTCAAGTGCCAGGTGTCAGCTTTGGCGGCCTTCTTCCAATGACCCTTGGCCACACACTTCCTGGTGCGTACCTTTCTTCAGAGTGTTCGACATTTCATTCCTCCAGTGCTGTCTCCGTTGCTGCCTTGGGACCTCAATTTGGTGCTTTGTTTTCTGTCCTCCAGAAGCCCCCCTTTGAGAATCTTCGGGAGATTCCCTTGTTTACGTTGTCTCAGAAGGTAGCTTTTTTGGTGGCTATGAACTCTGCCTGCAGGGTGTCAGAACTGGCAGCGTTATCCTGTCATTCACCTTACTTGGTGATTCACAGAGATAAGGTGGCTCTTTGCCTCTGTCTGCTGTTCCTCCCAAAGATTGTCTCTTATTTCCATTTGAATGAAAACCTTGTGTTGCCTTGTGTTGTGTCCCAGGCCAAACCATCCTAAGGAACTTGCTTTGCATGCCTTGGATGTGTTTCAGGCAATTAGGGTGTACCTGGCAGCTGCGGAGTCTTTTAGGAAGTCAGAGTCACTATTTGTGCTTACGGATGGGCCTCGAAAAGGGTTGTCTGCTTCCTCTACGATCATTTCTATATGGATCAGACAGACGGTGATTTCGGCCTATTCCATGAGGGGTCAGGTTATGAAGATCAAGAGCTGTGTCCATCAATGAACAAAAGAGAAAATGGGATTTTTTACTTACCGTAAAATCAATTTCTCTTTGATGTTCATTGACGGACACAGCACCCACCCTTCTGTGGAGTTGTAATTCTTCTGACACTGCTTGTAACAAAACTGAGTACTTATAGCAGAGAGAGGGAATATATCCCCTGGGACTGCCCATAGGCATAGCCAGATTCATTTTCTGTCCAGTGTCCTACTCCTGTAGGGGGCAGTATAACTTAATGGTTATGAAGATCAGGAGCTGTGTCCGTCAATGAACATCAGAGAAATGGATTTTACTGGAAGTCAAAAATCCAATTTTTTTTCCAATCATTTTCAACATTAAATTTCTAATTTTTCCAATCATTTTCAACATTAAAGAATGGGTTTTTTCCCAAATCGTCTTTCAGGATAGCCACCTCTGAGAGACCTCGGCTCCTCCCCTCACAGGAAAAACTGCCTTAGCTCCGAAATTAAAGGCCCTCCTTCCCTGCCGGACCCCTAGTTCTGGTGTTTTCTCCAATGGGAAGACACTGCTGGGAACCAGGGGCTATTTAAGCAGGGGAGGTTGAGGCTGGTGTTCTTGTGGGGGGAGAGGCTGAGGTCTCTCTTTCTTTTTTACGCAGGATAGGTTCAGGGCCTTTGGGAAAGGTGCCTGTCATGTTGCTTGCCACCTCTTCTTCTTCTAAGGACGGGGAGGAAGCTTCAGGAGCCCGCTGTCATGTCGTCCAGATTGGCGGGGGGAAGTGCTCAGATTCTCCTTGCATCGCAGCCTGAGTGGAGCTAGGCTGTGCCAAGTGGCAGGTGACGTAATTTCCTGCGGAGGGCGGGCACTTCCATCCAGACCGAGGCTTCCATTTCCGTCCATGGTCTATGAGAATGGGCCAGGCACAGGCTGGTGCGAGCCCTTGTATGCTGGATTGGTCAGCATCAGCTCAGCAAGGTGGGACTACCAGGACACCTCCGAGGAAGGAGATGTCTGAGGCAGAGGTGGCTCAGTCTGCTCCTGGCAATGACGGCACCAGCCACTCAAAGGTAAGGAGCCCCCAGGGGGTGTCCCCTTACCTACTTACCTATTAGCTCCATGGGTGTTAGCCGCTCTTGGTGGTCAGAGGGGAGGGGACTGGGACCCTGTTGGTGGTTGGTTCTAGGAGCACTCCTTGTGTCACTCTGCATGAGTATTTGCTAAGGGGCAAGTAGGCCAGGGGGCAGGCTCTCATGGTTCTCTCATGTTTTTGCCTTCTTGTATTTTAGAGAGCAAAACCTCAGACAAGGTCAACCTGTCACACATTTTCAAGAAGAAGTGTCCTTTATGTAGGGCCACCCTGGGGGAGTCCTGGTCTAAAGCTCTTTGTAAAGAATGCATTGGGGGCTTAGTGAGGGAACAATCCTTGGAACAGTGCAGTGACTTAGCAGTGTTGGTAAAGAAGCTTTCTAGCCCTGTAGAGATTTTTAAAACATTTTTTCCAGTTTTCAGTTCCCGCAGCCCCAGGCCAACCGCCTACACCCCTAGACTAAACGCAGCCTTCTCTTAGGTCTCTAGGCATACAGACCTCATCTTTGAGGATATGGAGGCATTGCCTGATCCCATGGACAAAAGGATGGACACGCTTTTGAAGAAAACCTGGGACTCTACTCTAGGGAACCTAAAGCTGGTGTTAACGGTGGTGTCCCGGAACTTGGAGTACTGATTAACACAAATCAAGGCACACATAGAGGCCGAGACCACAAAGGAAATAATCTTGAAGTCTTTTCTTATGCTCCTGCGAGGCATAGCATATATTGCTAATGCCTCAGCAAAATCGGTGCATATGTCTGCCAGATCCTCAGCTCTAGCCAACTGGGAAAGATGGGCTTTGTGGCCTAAACCTTGGCCCAGGGGATGGTGCGTTTAAGGCAAAACTTTTCAGCATTCCACTCACAGGGGACCTTTTGTTTGGCCCTGGATTGAAGACCATTTTAGATCGGATGGTCGATAGGAAAAAGTCCTTTCCTATCCAATGGAAAATGGAGGAGCCATCGAAAAAGAAGTCTCGCCCTCAGAAAAAGCTTGAGGCCCCAAAGACCGATGGTCCAAAAAGGTCTTTCCTTCCACAGTGGGAAGCGATCATCTCCAATCGATTTGTTTTGGGAATCATAAGGAGGGCTTATCATCTGTTTTCAAGACAGTGTTCATCACAGAATTGCCAATGAAAAGGCATCAGCCTTGCTTTCCTCCCTGAAACATCTAAAGGAGCAGGGGGTCATTTTGAAAGTGCCACCAGGGGGAGATAGGCAAAGCATTCTATTCCCATATTTTCATCATGCGGAAGTCCTCAGGGAAGTACAGGCTCATCTTGTACCTGAAACCCCAAAATGTCTCCATAGCTTACAAAAGATTCCGAATGGATTCAGTCTTTTCGGTAAAGGCTCTTCTCCCCCCCCAGATTGCTTTATGGCGTCCATAGACTTGAGAGATGCCTACCTGCACATTCCCATCACAAAGAACTGCCAAAATTCCTCAGGCTGGCGATAAGGACTAAAGAAAGCACTATCCATCTTCAGTTTCAGACCTTCCCCTTTGGCCTGTCCTCCTCCCCCCCCCATCTTCACCAAAGTCTTGGCGGAGGACTTGGCTTTTTTGTTGCTCTGGGGCATTTCATTTATTGCTTATCTGGATGATCTGCTCTTGTTTACCCCCTCTCTGGAGCAGTTGTTCAGGGACCTGGAGTCGACAAGGAGCTTCTTGGAAAATCTGAGATGGCTCTTGAATCTAGAAAAATCCAACCTAGTTACTGCCCAGAGGGTCACTTTTCTAGGTTACGAGCTAGATTCCAAACAGCGAAAAAGTCTTTCTTCCTCAGGTGAAAATTCAGAAAGTTGACAAAGCATTTTTTTACAGGGCGGTCAGCCAATCCCGATAAGACAGGCCATGTCAGCACTGGGTCTGTTGATGGCCACAATTCCTGCAGTACAGTGGGAGGGGCTCCGCTTTCATCCATTGCAGCTTTTTATCATGGGACCGCAATCAGCAGTCTCTGGACTCTCTGGTGCAGGTGCCAGCATGGGTAAAAAGATCCCTCTGGTAGTGGAGGAGAGCCTCAAACCTGTCTCAGGGTCTTGCGTGGGTCTTGCCAATCACCAGCGTCATCACGACGGACACGAGCAGCACAGGTTGGGGGGCTCCTGGAAGAAAGAAGATTCAGAGCGATCCTCAAACTGGAGAGAACTGAGAGCAATCATGCTGGCCTTCCAGACAGGGCTACAGGGGCACCATGTGCAGGTCCTATCAGACAACTCCTCAGCGGTTACCTACGTCAACAGGCAGGGAGGAACAAGGAGAAGGTCTCTGTGGGCCCTAGCAGAAGGGTTTCTTCAGTGGGCTGAAGTCCTTTTACTATTACTCTCGGCGGTACACTTGAAGAGGGAGAGGAACCAAGTGGCCAACTTCCTAAGTAGAAGACATTGAGGGAGGGCGACTGGGTCCTCAGAGATGGGGGTGTGCCATGCATGGACCTGTTTGCCTCGAAAGGGAATGCAAAAATGCGGCTCCTTTTTCTCCCGAACAGGTGGGACGGGGCGTTTGGAGTATATGCACTCACTCAGAGTTGGCATTTCTCCAGGTGCTATTCCTTCCCCCCCACCCATACTACTACCAGTGGTTTTGAGAAAGTTTCAAAACGAGGATACTACTCCTATTCATATTGCGCTGCACTGGCCCAGGAGACCATGGTTCTTGATCCTGAAGGTCTGGCTGTAGAACCCCCCTGGATTCTGCCAGCCTGGGAGGACCTTCTTTCCCAGGGACCGTCCGAGCTACTGTGTCCAGGAGGAGTGGTGGAATTTTGCAGCCTGGCTTCTGAGGAAGAGTTACTGAAGGACAAGGGTTCGGCACATCGCGGATCGGGTGGACAGATTACTGGGTGGGGCTGGGGAAGACCCAGCTGTCATGGTACACGTGGGTACCAAAGACATAGGCAGAGGAAGATGGAAAGTCCTAAACGATTTCAGGGACTTAGGCGCTAGGTTGAGGACTAGGACCTCCGAGGTAGTATTTTCAGAAAAACTACCTGTACCTCGAGCCACACCAGAGAGGCAGCGGAAGATTAGGGAAGTTAACAAGTGGCTGAGGAGCTGGTGTAGTAAGGAGGGTTTTGGGTTCCTGGAGAACTGGGCCGACTTCTCAGTCGGCAACCAGCTCTATGATAGGGACGGATTGCCTCTAAATGGGGAAGGTGCAGCCGTACTGGGTGAGAAGATGGCCGAAAAGTTAGAGGGGCTTTTAAACTAGGTGGGTACAGATGTAGAATTAGCCAGTGGAAAGCAAGATTCAGAGGGCACAAATGGGGACATTAGCGATAGGGTGTTCAGAGCTCCTAAACCTAGGGTGGGTATGGGGAAAAATCACAAGAGCAGCCTAAAAACAACATTGAACGAGGATATAGGCAACCGGTCAAAATTACGAGGTTTGTATACCAATGCCAGAAGCCTGGCCAACAAGATGGGAGAGCTGGAGCTACTGATGTTTGAGGAGGACTTAGATTTTGTGGGGATAACTGAGACTTGGTTCGACAGCTCTCATGATTGGATGGCGACCATTCAGGAGAATTCCCTTTATCGCAGGGATAGAGAAGGTAAAAAAGGGGGAGGGGTATGTCTGAACATTAAGAACAGTGTACAGGTAAATAGGAGGGATGATATTAATAATGGAACTATGGACAAAGCAGAATCCCTATGGGTTGAACTTAAAAGGGAAGGCACTATGGGGAAGGTAATATTGGGCGTATGCTATAGACCTCCTTTTACAGATAGGATTGGCAGCAAGGAGGGGTAATGTCATTATAATGGGGGACTTTAATTATCCAGATATAGACTGGGCAGAAGGGACCGCACACTCAGCCAGGGCTCGGCAGTTCCTAAATGTTCTGCAGGACAATTTCATGGGTCAGATGGTGAACGCACCGACAAGAAACAATGCGGTACTTGACCTACTGATTACCAACAATACAGACCTGATCAAGGATATAGAAATACGGGGCAACTTAGGAGACAGTGACCAAGGGTCAATTCGTTTCAGTATTAATCATAGTAATAGGAAACACAAGGGTAATATAAGAACACTGAATTTCAAAAGAGCCAATTTCCCCAAACTACGCTCGCTGCTAGAAAATATCAAATGGAATAGAACCCTGGCAACAAAGAACACGGAGGAAAAATGGGAGTGCTTCAAGTGCATACTAAACAAAGGGATTGGCCAGTGCATTCCAAAGGGAAACAAATTTAAAAGAGCAAAACTAAACCCTGGGTGGCTAAACTCCAACATAAAATTGCATATTAATGCTAAAGAAAAGGCCTTCAAAAAATACAAGACTGAGGGGTCATTGGCAGCATACAAGCATTACAAAGAGTGTAATAAGAAATGTAAAAACGAAATCAAGGCGGCTAAAATAGAACACAAGCGACATATAGCGGAAGAGAGTAAAAAGAACCCCAAAAAATTCTTTAAGTATATAAATGGTAAGAAAGCGAGGCCAGAACACATTGGCCCCATAAAAGACGACAAAGGGAATATGGCCACAGAGGACAGAGAAAAGGCGGAAGTGTTAAATAATTTCTTCTCTTCCGTCTTCACAGAAGAATCGGGGGGCTACACTAACCCAACTGGTAAGGCTAATCTAAATAATACACCTCAGGAAGTACCGCCATGGCTAACAGAGGATAGACTTAGAACTAAACTAGAGAAACTTAACATAAATAAATCACCGGGACCGGATGGCTTGCACTCGAGGGTTCTTAAAGAGCTCAGCCAGGTGATTGCCAGACCATTATTCTTGATCTTTAAGGATAGTCTACAGACGGGTATGGTGCCAGCTGATTGGAAAAAAGCCAACGTGGTACCAATATTTAAAAAAGGGCCGAGATATATCCCGGGTTACTATAGGCCGGTCAGCCTAACATCAGTAGTCTGCAAGATTTTAGAGGGGATGTTAAGGGACCACATACAAGACTTTAGTAATGAAAATGGTATTATTAGTAGTAATCAGCATGGACTCATGAAAAATCGTTCTTGCCAAACCAATCTATTAACCTTCTACGATGAAGTGAGTTGCCATCTAGATAAAGGTAAGCCTGTGGATGTGGTGTATCTGGACTTTGCAAAGGCCTTTGACACCGTTCCCCACAAACGCTTACTGTTCAAACTAAGGAAGGTAGGTATGGACCATAAGGTGAGTACCTGGATAGAGAACTGGCTCCAGGGGAGAGTTCAGAGGGTGGTGATAAATGGGGAGTACTCGGATTGGGCGGGTATGGAAAGTGGGGTCCCCCAAGGTTCTGTCCTGGGGCCAATCATGTTTAACTTATTCATAAATGATCTAGAGGAGGGGATATCCAGCACAATTTGCGGACGATACTAAACTAAGCATGCCAATATCTTCTATGCAGGATGTGGAAACCTTACAAGAGGATCTGAACAAAATAATGGGGTGGGCAACTACATGGCAGATGAGGTTTAATGTTGAAAAATGTAAAATAATGCACCTGGGCATCAGTAATGCGAAAGCAAACTACTCTCTGGGGGGGGGGGGAACCTCTGGGTGAGTCTAGGATGGAAAAGGACCTGGGGGTACTGGTAGACAACAGGCTTGGCAGTGGCATGCAATGCCAAGCTGCTGCAAGCAAAGCGAACAGAATACTGGGATGTTTAAAAAAGGGGATTCACTCCAGAAATAAAGAGATTATTCTCCCTCTCTACAAGACTCTGGTTTGGCCACATCTGGAGTATGCTGTCCAGTTCTGGGCACCGGTCCTCAGGAAGGATGTGCTGAAACTGGAGAGAGTCCAGAGAAGGGCAACAAAAATAATTAGGGGAATGGAGGACATCAGCTATGAGGAAAGACTACAAGCACTGAACTTATTCTCTCTGGAGAAGAGACGATTGAGGGGGGATATGATAACAATGTACAAATACTGTACTGGTAACCCTAGCATAAAGAACAAACTTTTCAGAGAAAGGGAATACAATAAGACACGAGGCCACTCACTAAAACTTGAGGAAAAACGGTTTAAGCTAAAAATACGTAAGGGATTCTTTACTGTCAGAGCAGAGGGGATGTGGAATTCTCAGCAGGGAGCATTGATAGTTTCAAAAAACTATTAGATTGGCACCTTAAAGACCACAACATACAGGGGTATACAATGTATGGTTAACAGCAAACACACACACACATCATAGGTTGAACTGGATGGACTGATGTCTTTTTTCAACCTCACAAACTATGAGGAACTATGAGGGTTTTTCAGGCTGGTTGGTGGCAACTCTGCTTAGTAGCACGAAAAAGGAGACGCGCGCCATCTACCTGAAAACTTTGAGGAGCTTTAACAGTTGGTGTGCAGGGCAGACAAAGGTTTAGTCATTAGCACCCTGAAAAGCCAGATTTTGACGCTAAGTGTTTTTCCCAAAAAAAACATAGCTGGGAACCCTTGGGTAACGAGGTTCTTTAAAGATTTAGGCAGGCAGAGGCCAGCTTTCAATCCTCCTTTTCCTATGTGGGATCTGTCCTTGGTGCTGCAGGCACTCCTAGGAGAGCCGTTTGAACCCAATCGAGTCTTGTGCGGTGACATTTTTAACTCTCATGTGGCGATCACTACCGCCAGGATTGTTAGTGAATTAGAAGCCCTCTCGATCAGGGCTCTCGTTCTACAAATTTTTTCGGGTTGTATAATTTTTAGGACGGATCTGGCCTTTTTTCCAAAAGTGGCTTTGAAGTTCCACAGAGAAGAAATTTTTTTGCAAGAAATTTTTTTGCCAGCTCTCTGTTTGAAACCTGTGCGTGAACAGGAACATAATTTTTATAAGTTGGATGTTAGAAAATGTGTTCCTCAGTACTTAGAAAGTACAAAGAAATTTAAGAAGTCTTATTCCTCCTTTGTTTCTTTTTCAGTGGCTAGTAAGGGTTCTAAAGCCTCTAAACGTTTGTTAGCTAGCAAGTGGTAAGGAGGTCCCAGAGGGGAAATGGGCTCACTCCACTAAGGCCATGGCAACTTCACAGGCCGAGAGGGCTGGTGCTACGCCAGAAAAGATCTGTCGGGCAGTCTTTCCACCTTCATCAAACATTACACGGTGGACCTGTTGTCTGCTAAGGATCAGGCTTTTTGGGCCAAAGATCCTTCAAGCGGTGGTCCCACCCTAAGGGTAGGTACTCGTTTGTCCTCTCAGAGGTGGCTGTCCTGAAAGACGATTAGGGAAAATTAGAGTTACACTTACCAGTAACGTCTTTTCCAGGAGTCTTTTGGGACAGCACCATTACCCACCTAAATATATTTCCGCATGAGGAGCTCCAGGCAGGGGAACCGTTAGGAAAGTTTAGTTTAGTTTAGTTTCACTTCATTCTTTTTGTTCAAACGAGTGACCTAAAAACTATTAGGTGGTTAATTTGAAAACATTTTCCAACATGTTCATTTATTCATTTCTCCAGGAGCTCCAGGCAGGGGAACCGTTAGGAAAGTTTAAAGTTTGTGTGACGTTTTCTTGTGTCTCCCCAGCTGACCGGAGATACTCCCAAAAGACTGAGGGTTCCGGCAGGGAAGGAGGGGCTTTAGATTCGGAGCTAAGGCAATGTTTTCTGTGAGGGGAGGAGCCAAGGTCTCTCAGAGGTGGCTGTCCAGAAAGACCACTGGAAAAGACGTTACCGGTGAGTGTAACAAATTTTTCTGATCGGTTTCTAATACCCCTACTGCTCATGCACATTTCACTTCATTCTTTTTGTTCAAACGAGTGAACTAAAAACTATTAGGTGGTTAATTTGAAAACATTTTCCAACATGTTCATTTATTCATTTCTGATCTTGAAGTAGAAACCAACTGTCACCGTAAGCACACTCACAATATAAAAGTTGGACATTCGATTTTCTATCCATGTATGGCCAGCTTAATGATTAGAAAAATTTATGAAAGATGTTCAATGAAATGTGTATACCCAGGTTTAGTCTGTATTTAACAGCAGTTTTTGTAAGCATTGTCAAAGAAAAGGGTTGCCTTAAAAATCCATTTCCAGAATTCACAAATTTATGTCTTTCTAATCACCCTAAAGCTTGCTTTACACCATTAGAATTTTGTTAAAAATGTTTCATTTTCAGAATTTGTTTGATTTCCTAAAGGTCAGGAGGGTAAAAGTAACATTTGATTTCAACTGCAGTAATGATAAAATGGATGGACAATTTTTATTGATTTAAATTCTAACTATGGCTGTAGTTTTTATTCAGGAAAAATCATAGATATTGACATGTTTAATATGTCTCTGATCCCATACAAATAGCAGGTGTGGACAAAAATAAGAGGGTTTTCCAACACAATTAGTTGACTCAAACATAGGAAGAATACTCTGACAAAAAAATGTTAGGTTTTCAATAAGGTTTGAGCAAAATTCTACTGGTTTATGTCCAGCTTTTAAAGCTGCCCATCTATTCTCCAATTCAGTGCTGTCCTAAGCATAAAAAAAGAACTGCAGGTGTGGCCTGACTTTTAGCACACAGAGGAAGTGTATGGATTACACTGGGAGTCATCTAAGCCAATGTCTATAGGCTATTACAAACATAGCCTTTGAGGGTTCTTCATAAAGTGCAACAGTACTCTATGCATGATAATTCATATTTTGCCAAATTGATTAGGATTATTCTTAACGATCTTTAGACTACCACATACACATAAAGTTCTTTAATGTACAAACTACAATATTAAGCAGAACATTGTAAAAGATTTCTAATTAAAGATGGATGTTACAGTCTAATTTCCAATCTAATTTCCAGTCTGGCTGCGTTTATAATTGCGTTTATAATTGTGATTGTACAGTTAATTATCTTGTTCGACGAAAGACAGGCATTGTAAATGTCTGTACAGCACAAATAATATTTTCTGGTTTACAGAATCAGATTGTAACTTTTGTAAAAAATCTAAAGTAGACATAAAGACGGTGGTCAAATGTAAGCTAACAATTCCAATGAAGTACATTTTCCTCCCAACTTATACTCAACCCCCATGCCTCTCTTGTGTTAAGGGAACAATAGACAATTGCCCAAATAATTCTATCTTGATGTATTCTTTTGTCCCCGCGATGCTTTGCTAAGGGTGTAGGTGGAAATAATTGGTGTCCCGCAGTCACCACAACTGTTTAGTACTGGCAAAATCACAAGTATCTACGGGAAGCCTTAAGCAGCAGGCCAAATTATAATAATATTATGGATGAAGAACAGTACAAATGTTGGATGGGACACACAATTATGCTAACGGAGACAGACTTGTAAACCGATGTGGGAAACATGTTTACTGGTAAAGTTCTATGATGGGAATGGGATCTAAATGAGCCTCTAGACATATGCTTAGTCTATACATATTTTTCTTTTTGGATGAAGAACAGTACAAATATTGGATGTGACATTCAATTATGTTAACGGTGACAGACTTGTAGACCGATGTGGGAAACATGCTTACTGGTAAAGTTCTATGATGGGAATGGGATCTACATGAGCCTCTAGACATACGTTTAGTCTATACATATTTTTCTCAGTGTACCTTGGTCTCAGGGAGTCCACACCCTCCACTGCTGCTGGTCACAGGCGGACGCTGCTCCGAATTTTGTGGATCAATTTCTGTTATTTCTGTCATGTTGTCCAGGGAGTTCAGCAAACAGTTTGGTGATGTCAAAACAGCTTTTTGGATTTAAAGATGTGAGATGCGCTACTATTATCTACGGACTAAGATACTGTGCAGAGTGTTATTATATGTAAGCGCGGAGTGCAGTTTCACCTGCCGTGGTATTCAGTGCGTTGATCTCATTCCTCTTGACTTGTCGTGGGTTTGTTCTGGCACTGGTTCTTAAGTCAGCAATAAGAGCATGCTCTGAGGATCTCCTGGTAGGCTGTGTGGCAATTGATGAGCTCTTTTTCTCTTAAAAAGACAAATCCTTTAAGTTTCTGTGACTCTTGTGCTGTACACCTGGTGAAATCTTCAGCACTCTCTTTGCCTGCCAATGGTTTCTTGAATGTTGTACCTTGGGTTTCCTGTCCCACGCTCTGAATTATAGTACCTAACCTGATAGACAGCAGAACCCTGTATTATTCTCAGTGCAGTGCCTCTTCAGATTGCACCAGTCCTGCCTAAAATGTCAACACTCTAGCTGCGTGTTTCCTCTGTGTGTGATTACACAGCGGTCAGGAATAGCTGCAGTCTGTCTAATCCCCAGAACTGTCTTCTGTTATACTCTTTATGTTGCCTCCACTGCAATCTCTCCCTCCCATCCCTACTCCCCCCACCTCTCTGCTGCAGACTATGTATCTCTCCTCTGTTCTCACTGCTGCAGTCTGTCTATCCTGTTCCCTGTCATTGAGGCAAATGCCTCTCTTTCCCTCTGTCTCCTCTTTTTCCACTTCACTACTGTCTCTCCTAATAATGATGAAATTATCTTTTCTGCACACTATTGCAATTTTCTACTCTGACTGTCACTCTGTGTTTGTCATTCTCTGCCACTCAGTTATTCTCTATGTCCCTGGTTTCTTCTTTATCCTTCATTCTCTCCTCTGTCCTGCAGTTTCAGTATTATCTCCCTAATCCTGTGTGCTCCTATATTTCTATAGCTTGCAGCCCTATTGTCTGTTCCCAGCAAGCCCCCCACCTATCTTTGCTCCAAGGCTCCTAGTGCTTGTCCTCCATATGTCCCACCCATAATATTCTTCTTCTGCCTTTCATATGCTAATTTTCTACCACACCTTTTATTGTGATTGGCTCCAAAATGAGGGCAGGGTTTAAGGCTAGTGCAATGTGTGTCAATATGAATAATTTAAGGAGGCAAGTTTTCCTTGGCAGAATAAAGTGTTACAGAAATACGGCAGGGTCTACACTGCCCAGTCATTATATGCTGATCCCTACACATCCATGTTCTGGGTATACCCTCAAAGCCTGAAAATTTAACTGTTAGTATAGATATAAAAAGGATAACAGACAGTGCTCAATTGTGTTGGTGTACAGGGACAATCCCGGTCTTTTGGTAATCCTGAATGCACAAAATGTTACCGTTTTTCTAAATAAGGCATTATATAGCAGAAGAAGCAAATATTACACCTTTTAAAATAGTAATTATAAAATTAGTTTCAATATGCTAGTACAGGCTTTTGAAGTATCTGCTGTTTTTAATTAGAGCATTTTCTTGTTCAAATATTTTATTGGAATGGAGGACACGATACAATAAAAAAGTTACAATGAAATTTTATTGCGTAAAAAGATAGGTACAACGATGCTGCTTTGAAACAAGAAAGGGAACAACCTTAACATCAGTACAACATGGTGAAATAATCGCATTAAGAATAGTTTGATCAAAATTTCTTAGGCAAGTGGTGGTAATTAGAACATTTACATTTTGCTCGTAGTTTAGGGGTCTGTCTGCACTGGTACAGTCAAAGTTTTCTTTGGAATGTTTGCATACACCCAGCATACCTAAAAATTTCAAAGACGGGAATGTAGGGTTTTAGAAGCTTTGCATTGGCCACATGGGAAGTCCTAATCAATTCGTTTTAAATTTTTGTACACATATAAAAAATTCTTAATTTCTGTTTCGTTCATTGACGGACATAGCTCCTGATATTCATAACCATTGGGTTATTCTGCCCCCTACAGGAGTAGGACACTAGGCAGAAAAGAATTCTGGCTATACCCATGGGCAGTCCCAGGGGGTATACTCCCTCTCTCTTCTATAGCCACTCAGTTTTTTTGTGCCTAGTCAGGAGTAAGGATCTATTTCCTTTCTGGGATCTTTGGTCCTGGCACATTTTTTTAGATTTTTTGGATTTTTTTCCTGTGAGATATACAATCAACTGCTGGACTGGGCGACGGGCTGGATAATCTAAATTCAGTGGTCACTCCAGTCTGGCCAGCGAGCAAGTGAAGACCTCAGCTCTGTGCTAGGTTGGCCGTGACGTAGCCCCCACTGGACGGGGGCTGGCCTGCGAGTTAAACGCCTCGTGAGGTCGGCCCGAGTCAAAGCGTTCCTCCTGGTCGACAGCCCCCTATTTCGAGGGGTTCTGTCTGGAGCAGTGCCAACCTGGTTCCTGGTATAGTGAGTAGCTGTCCCCCCTCTCCCCCTGGATGGTTTTGGGGTGGATGTGGGCCCCTCCTTGGGATGCTCGGACCCCCGGGTTCCCCTCCTTCCTGCAGGCACCCCCCCTTGCCAAGTCCCTCATCCTGCCCCCCCCCTCCACGCTGAGGCTGTTTGGGTGGTCTGGCCACATTCCTGGGATGGGGCAGGGCGCTAACTGACGATGGGGGCTGGGGGGTGTGCCACCAGTGACCAGACGATTGACTGTTAGGGGGGGTTGTAACTGGTGGCCCCCCGTCCTGCCTGGATCTGTCCTTGAGGCCTGGTCTCCCTCCTGGGTCCCTGTAAGCCTTGTGGTGCCACGCGGGGCTGCCATTTCTTTGTAGCCTGTGTGTTTCTATACACGGCAGCCATGTTTGTGTAGTCAGGTGGCCATTTTGTTGTGATTTGCCATTGGAAATACCAGCGGCCATGACAGTGAAGCCCTGTGGGTGGCGTTTTCAGCAGTGGGAGACACTCCTCATCCCCTGGTCCTAACTCCTGGATCATTTTACTTCCTGATTGCTGCACGTGTAGTGCAGATTCTCCTGGTGGCTGCAGGTGCCTGTTTCTGTGGTTGGTGAGTCTGGTGTGGTCCTCTCCCTCTCTGCTGAGGATGGCTTGGTGCTTTGTGCCTAGCGACTGGGTGGTACTGCCAGCGTGGTGGGGGTTGTCCCTTAACAGTATTTTACACTTTTTTTGGGGTCCCCGTGGTGACTCATGGAGTTTTGGAGCACGTTTCCCCACCTGATCCTTTCTCTGAGGCTGCAGGGCCCTCCGGGTCCCAATCATCCATCTGTGCACTGACGGCGGTCCTGGAGTCCCTTGTGTCCCAGGTGGAGGTGGCTTTCAGGCGACGGCCTAGCAAAAAGCTCCCCCCGCCATCCCCTGCCTCATCTGTCTCATCAGATCCTGAATCTGATTCAGCCGCCGTGGACGTGGGTCACCCTGCTGGGTCTGCAACCACACGCCTGGAATCCTCTGGTAGTGAGAATGATTACTCCACGTCTGTGACCGTGCACGAAAAGGTGCTGGTGGATGCACTGATTGTATCTGTGCATGAGACCCTGAAAACGGAGGACGCAGCTGAAGCTACGAAAGAGGCGCAGGTGCCCTTTGGCACTCACAAGCCATCCAAAGCAGCAAAGGTGTTTCCATTTCCTGCCTATTTTGACAGAATTGTCGCTCAAGAGTGGGGATGACAACGTCCCCGTGGGGTCCCTAAGCGCTTTACTAGGCATTACCCCTATGAGAAGTCCCTACTTAAAAAGTGGACTGTGCCACCGGTAGTGGGCCCCCTTGGTTTCTGGGGGCCCACTACAAGGCAACAAGGCAACCATGATTCCGGTTGAAGAGTCATTGGCCTTTAAGGATCCGGCTGACCGGAAGGCGGAGGCTGTGGCCCGCGCTATGTACACTCTGGCTGTGCACTATGTACTACCTCTGGGAATGAGGCTGGTATTCACTATTACCCTAGTGTCGCAAACTCTGACCAAAGGGGCTAGGCTCCAACACCGTGACCTGGAGGGCGAACAGCTCCCCCCTGCCTTTGTCAAGCTGGTGGACCAGCTGGTCCAGGGGCTGCAGTTTCTGTGATGCCTCTTTGGATACGGTTTCCCTGATGGGTCACCTCTCTGTTTTGGCAGTGGTCTTTCGGTGTGTCTTTTGGCTCAAGTGCTGGTCTGCAGATCAGATTTCAAAAAAGGCCTTGACTGATCCTCCATTTCAAGGAGATCGCCTGTTTGAAGCTACCCTGGATGACATTATTAAAGTTCTCACAGGGGGAAAGAGTACTTTTCTTCCACAGGCTACTAAGAGCAAGGAACCCTGTCGTAGACGTGGGCCTTCCTTCTCAGCTCATATGTTTTTTCGTCCCTCAGGGTCGACTGACAAGGGCTCAAAGCTGTTCAGAGCCTTTTCTGGAGGTTCCAAAGCAACCTGGTCTGGCAAGCCAAGATCGGGCTTCTCCAGATCCATGGACAGTGCTCCATCTGCATGAAGGTGCACACTCACCCATATCAGGAGGGGGGACGTCTTCGCTGGTTTCCGGACCTGTGGACTTCCCGAATGCAAGACAAGTGGGTCCACAAAGTAATTCGACCTGGCTACAAGATCTAGTTTCCTTCTTGTCCCCCGGCAAGATTTTTTTTCCTTCCAACTTGTGCCTGTACCCAGACCGCTTACAGGACCTGTTTGGGGCAGTAAAAGAACTGTTCCTTCAGGGGGTGACTGTCCTGGTTCCGACCTCGGAACGTTTTCAGGGTTTTTACTCAAACCTGTTCACATTTCCCAGGAAGGAAGTGCATCCAACCCTTGAACTCAAGGCGTTAAACTGCTTTGTACGGGCACAGAAGTTCAGAATGGAGTCCATTCCAATGGTGGTGGCATCCCTGAGTCAGGGGGATTTCCTTGCCTCCTATTGATATCAAGGATGCCTACCTTCACATTTCAATATGTGCCAGTCACCAGCATTTTAACTGCTTTGCTGTGGGAGAAGAGCATTATCAGTTTGTGGCGTTACCCTTTGGTCTCGCATCTGCTCCTCGGGTCTTCAGAAAAGCTTTGCTACGCCAACGGGGGATTGTGGTACTGGGCTACTTCTGCGAGCAGAGTCTCCCTCTGCTCTAGCGTGGGGTCCCCCCAAAATCTATTCAAGACCCTTATCTGAGCACACAGTCTGGCAGGCCAGGAAAGCAGGGAAAAGGGAGCGCCCCCTCCCTCCTGAACTATACCAGGCCACGTGCCCCCCACTCCAAAGCACCTTGTCCTCATGTTGGTGGGGACAAGAGTCTCTTCCCCACAACACTGGGCTGTGGTTGTGGGAGTATGCGGGCAGGGGGCTTATCAGAATCTGGAAGCCCACAGATATCACCCCCCCCCCCATGTGAATCAGTATGGGGTACATTGTCCCATACCCATCCACCAAAAAAGTGTCAAACAAATAAAAACATTAGACGGTTTTTGACAATTCCTTTATTTAAAAAAAAAATGTCCCCCAATATCCCCCAATATAGATCTGATGCCCAACGCCACCACCAGACTCGAAAAAAAGAAATGCTCTGCCGCCAGTAAAGACTCACCGTCTACTACAGGCTCTGCCTTTTGACAGTGCTTATATAGGTAAGGGGCAGAGCCACCTGGTGACGTCCCCTGGTGGCCCTGCCCTCTAGTGACATCGCCTACCGGTGCATGCTGGGTCGGTAATGACACAAGGGGGCGGGGCCAGTAGGTGACGTTGCTAGTAGGGATGCACACGAATGTTTGGCAACCGAACATTATTCGGCCGAAAATAGCAAAAAAAGCACTTTCGGTGTTCGGTCCGAATAAGTAAAAAGGCCGAATAAATTTGTGCCGAACAATAGGGCTGAACGATAGTCGATATGATATCGACTATCGTTCTGTGGCCGTAGGCGATATTCATATCGCCAAGGTCACGATATTTACATAGGCAGGGGGAAGGGACTCGGAGGAGGACAGGAGAACTCACAGACTTCTGTGTTAGGCAGGGGAAGCCGGGACACTTCAGCGGTGAGCATACATACATTACTCACTCGTGCACTGCAGCCCGCCCCACACATTCAGTGAGTCTTACTCTCCTCCCTAGTTTTTTCAATGGCACATTCAGGGAGCCAATCACGCCGTGATTAGCTGCACAGAGAACCAATCACGCGTGCCTGCACACCTGATTGGTTCCGCTGTGCCGCTACTCACTGTCTCTGCCTTTTACTGTCACAAGGGATGTGACAGTATCCCACATCTTTATCAAAGAGATCATTAGACTCCCCAGCATACCCAGTAATATTGTTTCTGATCGAGGGGTATAGTTTACCTCCAGGTTTTAGAGAGCCCTCTGTAATGCACGACAAGTGGAACTTTGCTTCTCATCCGCCTACCATCCTCAAAGTAACGGACAGACGGAACGCACAAATCAAACCCTGGAGCAATATTTGCATTGTTTCTCTGCTTCCTCTCAAGACAACTGGGCATTTCTGCTTCCACTGGCAGAATTCGCCTGCAACAACTCTTTACATTCGGCAACCAACCAATCTCAATTCTGGGCTAATTACGGATTTCACCCTTCCGCTCTGCCAGAAACAATTTATGGATCAACAGTACCTGCAGTGCAAGACAGGCTTACCTTCATACAAAACAACCATCAAACCCTTCAAAACTGCATACAAAGGGCTCAAACGGATTACAAGAGGTTCTTTGACAGGAAATGAAGAGGCAACCTTCCCTTAAAGTAGGGGACAAGGTGTAGCAGTCAACTGTGAACCTGAAGCTACCGTGCACATCGAGGATGTTGGGGCCAAGATATATCGGTCCTTTCCAAATCAAGCGTGAGATAAACCCAGTGGCATTTGAGCTTTCCCTGCCAGACTCTTACAGGATCCACCCGCTCTTTCACGTTTCTCTTCTCAAGCCAGTCATTCCTGACCCATTCTCAGGAAGAGTGGAACCACCTCAACCACCAGTAACTGTTGAAGAAGAAACAGAGTATGAAGTGGAGTCAGTTCTGGATTGCAGGAAGCGAGGTAGGCAGATCCAATATCTGATTAAATGGAAGGGGTATCCACCCGAAGAAAGCTCCTGGGAACCCAAAGCTAATTTGCATGCCCCCAGACTTCTCCAATAATTTCAGGCCAAACATCGGAGGAAGATTGCCCAAATGGGCATCTGGAGGCTGCCCATCAGGGGGGGCACTGTTAGGGCTCCAGTGGTAGGAGAAGGTCTCTAGGACCTAGCATCTCTCAGGACACCAATGGCAGGAGAAGGGCTCTAGGACCCAGCATCTCAGCTAGAACATCACATGAGCCTTTATAAGGAAGTTCGTCAGTGATTGAAGTTGCTGATTGATCTTCACCTTGTACCGTGTTCCTGTGATCCTGGTTCCTCAAAGTTCTCTGCTACTGACCCGTCTTGTCCTTACTACTCTCCTGCCTGTCTCCTGACCCGACCCTGGCTTGTCCACAGATATCCTCTTCTGTTCTCCTGTGTCTGACCTTGGCTTCCCTATACAGTATGACCTTGCCTGCTTGGTTATCCTCCTGTCTTCGAACTCCAGTTTGAACTGACTTCCATTGTCTTAGTGCAACCTGTCTACAGCCTCTACTTCGCACATCAGAAATCCTTCTGAGTTCCTCTGCAAACTACATCACAGGTGAGCTGTGCTACTTTGAGCCTGACTCCTCCTGTTCTCACTTTCAGGGGAGTCTGGAACTTAGCTGCAAAGGAAGCCATCTCTCCACTGGCCCCCAGCACCAGGTACTTGGTAGATAATATACCCATATTCCATGGCTACCTTCTGTTGCACATATCTAGGTGGTCTCCACTTTGGTGATCAGACTGGAGTAGGCCTCATTCTGAGCTCGGGCCCGCGCATAAGTGCAAGGCTGAGACAAATCTGGGACCCTGGTTGCATAGGCCTCAAGGAACCCAAGGTTTCTTGCACATCTCATACAAATGACTGCTGCCTCTTTTCCTTCACTGTGCAGGCTTGAACACGAGGAGCCTCCCCTTTCCTCAGTTCCCCAGTCCCACTCCTTTTCTACTTCTAATCCCCACCTGCCTGTTCCAAGGATCCAAACCTGCATTCAAACCAAAGGCGACCCCACATCCCTGTTTCCTCCTCACCTGAAGAGCTTAAAGACCCCAGTCTCTGGATCCATCGAGCCCCTTCTGCCCTTTTTAGGCGGTGGGGTGTTAGCGCTTAAGGATATAAGGACAATAAATATTCAAACAGGAAGTAATAAAATTGGAACAAATATAAAATAATAATCGGGGGAAGGGAAGGGCCAGGGGGGATGGAGCGTACCGAGGGGGATTAATAGCCCATGTGCATGTCTCAAGGGGATTGGGTCATTAAAGGACTGTGCAGGAGTCCATCTGTAGGGTCCAAGGCAGTTCCAGGGATGGATGGTTGCTGCTCAGGGATGGCTCTCAAGAGAGTGAAGTCAACTCTGTATAGTGTGTATAAAAAGAGAAGGGAGAGCGCAATTGAAATTTTAATACAGAGATTACAAAGTAGTAACTCGCATAGAGGGAACTTGTGTTACATATGTCCGGGATGTCAGCTTCTGCACGGGTGACAAAGGAGTGCGCATGCCCTGTTGGGTACTCGCGCATGCTCCAAAATGCGTTGTGAAGCTCTTCCGCCCTTCTGCTTGTGTCCTGTCCCGGATCTGACGTCAGACGAAATCCATCTCCGCCTTGCGGTTTCCACCTCCCGCCTGCCCGGAAGCAGCACAGCAAGCGGGCTCGCTTGTCTCTCCCCTCAACACACCCTGGGCTCTGCGGATCACCGTTCCACCACCAGCGGACAAGCTGACATCCCGGACATATGTAACACAAGTTACCTCTATGTGAGTTACTACTTTGTAATCTCTGTATTAAAATTTAAATTGCACTCAGAGGCGCTCTCCCTTCTTTTTCTTCTGCCCTTTTTAGAGCCGGACTTTACGCTACTGCAACAGCAAATGGTGCACCCTGTGGCCGAAGCCCAGCCTCCACTATCTGGATGCACTGTACCTGCTTGGACGTGCAAGTTTCCCTGGTTTGGAAAACAGTTATACGAGTGTGTACCATCTGTCCCGGCCCCAGCGGGGCCCTCTGTCCCTCCTGCCTCTTTCCAAAGGAGTAGCAATCATGGGTGTCAGCATCTCAGAAGTAGTCCCCATCTCCCAGTTCACATACAGTCTTCTGGGTTGACAGTTACTCCATGTCTTCCTGAAACACACATACTCTGGGAACTGGAGGACCCAGATACAGATTTGGAGCCTCTGTGTTCTCTTTTGGTATAGACAGCCCAAACCAGCATTGACGGCTTCAACCCCCTCCTAGACTCAGAGACTGAAGGCAGATGATTATAATCTGCTCAAAACAATCTGATGCTGGTGTCTCCTACTGTAATCTATTTTTAAGGTGTTTTAACTGTGAAGTGCTGTTCTCCCATTGGCCTCATAGGTGTGAATTCCCATTGTTATTTGAGTCACCTATTGTTTCTGCCTGTCTGCTAATCCTTCTAGATGTGATTGGCCTGTCAACTTTACCTCCTTATCTAACCATTGTGTGATGTCTACCCCCATGTGTAATATTCTTTTTATTGTTGAGGTGGTAACTGCCCCTATTTTTGAAATGTATAAAAATCTGTGTTTTTATTCAAAAAGTTAATTCTGTTTTACACCACATTGGTTCTGTCTGATGCTTGGGGTAAAATTACTATATTCTGGTTCCAGAGTTAAGGAAGCTGTATCTTGGCAGGAGCACCCAGTTGAGGTGTCTGTCACATTTGGTGGGCAGTGGTGGGATCTGGTTTCTCCCTAGGGGCAGTCCAAACCACCATTGGGACTTAGTGTCGGGTGATATCGGAGAAGTGGTTCAGGAGTCGGTTGCCATGGAAGCGGAGTTCCAGTGGCGAATGCAAGAGACATTCCCCCAGTACAGGGAGCCTGGTTCTGCCTGGATTGTGCTCCTTGGTGGCTTCAGCTTGACTACTGTATACCATTCCTAGGAGAGCACCCTTTGGGAGGAATGGCTGAAGGAGCTGGATAGGCTGGTCCAGACAGAACTGATGCTGGGTGATGGGTATCGGGTGCTGCAATGGTATGCTACCTAAGTGTGTCTGTGGCTGGAGAACAGCAATCCCAAAGAAGGCTATGACTTTGGCCGCCCAGGATTGATATTTGAGTTGCTTCAGTAGAATCCACAGTTTGGTAGTGCAGCGGAATGGAAATGGGAGCGCATCCAGAAGTTGTGAGGCAGTTGGAACTTCCCAGTGAGCTCTGATTGAGCAGTGACTTGGACTTTACAGTCACACAAGAATGGGAGCTAAAAAAGGATATAAAAGACTGTTTGACAAAGCTCAACAGTATGCCCTAGCACCCATGATTTTTTTTGGATTATGAGTTGCAGTGGTTACTGTGGCAACCTCCTTAAATGGGCCTTAATATGGATGTAACATGTTCAGAAAGGTGAACTTATCCTTTACATTATATGACAAATAAAAAGGGAACTGAAATAAATGTTAAACCGCATTTGTTCTAAAAAAAATGTTAGGTTCCAAAGACACTTGTCTATTTTTTTTTTTTTTTTACGGCTGTAAGAATACATACTACACAGGTAATTGGAACTGGCGAGGCATACATCACAGTTATGCATCACACTACTATATTTACAAAAGAAGATTTTTTCCTGCACTTGGCATCTTCAATATATTGTGGCTTGTAGACCTCAGACTTACATAGCTACAGTACATACTGTAGTTAGTGAGGCTGAAAAAAGACACCAGTCCATCCAGTTCAACCTATGATGAGTGTGCGTGTGTTTGTGTGTGTTTATGTCAATAGTACCTTGAATACCCTGGTATGTTGTGGTTGGTAAGGTGCCCATCTAATAGTTTTTGAAACTATCAATGCTCCTTGCTGATACCACTGCTTGTGGAAGAGAGTTCCACATCCTTACCGCTCTGATGGTATAGAACCCTTTCCGCAGTTTAAGGTTAAACTGCTTCTCCATTTTTAGCGAATGGCCGCGAGTCCTTTTATATTTCCTCTCTCTGAAAAGTTTGTTCCCTATGCTAGGGTCACCAGTGCAGTATTTGTACATTGATATCATATCCCCTCTCAAGCGTCTCTTCTCCAGAGAGAATAAGTTCAATGCTTGCAGTCTTTCATCATAGCTGAGATCCTCCAGTCCCTTTATTAGCTTTGTTGCTCTTCTCTGGACTCCAGTTCAAGTACATCCTTCCTGAGGACCGGTGTCCAGAACTGGACAGCATACTGCAGTCCAGATGTGGCCAGACCAAAGTCTTGTAGATTGGGAGAATTTGGCTAACACTTTACTATACAGTGACTTATAATATAGTACTATACAGAGTACTGGACTGAGCACCTTGCGACCGAGTACCTTGTGACTGAGTACCTTGCGACTGAGTGAGTACCTTGCGACCGAGTGCCTTGCGACAGGGAGTATCCTTGTGACTAGGAGTACCTTGCGACTGGGTGTAACATTAGTGACCCGGTATAAATTTAGCGGCTGGGGGCATCAGTAGCGACTGGGAGCAACCATAGCGACTGGGAGCAACCGCAGCACCTGGGTGCAACCTTAGTGACTGGGAACATCTTTAGTGAATGGGAGCAACTTTAGCGACTGAGAATCTTTAGCGACTGGGAGCAACTTAAGTGACTGGGAGCAACCTTAGCGACTTGGGAGTACCTTAGCGACCGAGAACATCCTCAGCGACTGGGGGCAACATTAACGACAGAGGGTAATCTTAGCAACTCGGGAGTACCTTAGCGACTCGGGAATACCTTAGCGACTGGGAGTATCCCTAGCGACTGGGAGTAACCATAACAACGAGGACCGAGAGACCGGGAATACCTTGCGACATTGTGACTGGGAGTACCTTAATGACTGGTGGGTAACCATAGTGACCAGGAGGACATAGCGACCGGGAATACCTTGTGACATTGCGACTGGTGAGTACCTTAGCGACGGGTGATGGCAGGGGCCAGCACAGAGGAGGGAGGAGAAGAGGAGACACAGGCACCAGAGATAGGCAGCTGGGTGACACTTAGGAGGGAAGAGCGCCAGGGAGGCCAGTCCTGAGTTGGTACACCCCAACAAATATGCCAAGTTGCATGATGATGGGGATATCAGCTCAGAGGTGGCAGTGCTGTAGCAGGCACCCTCCCCAAGCTACCAGGGGAGCGGCGGCTTCAGGAAAGAGGGGGGCAGAGACTCAGGAAAGGTTAGACAGGTTGTGGTAGTAGGGGA
Source organism: Pelophylax lessonae (assembly GCF_965119305.1). Lineage (NCBI taxonomy): Eukaryota > Metazoa > Chordata > Amphibia > Anura > Ranidae > Pelophylax > Pelophylax lessonae. Next base: position 88,315,021 of record NC_138778.1, read on the forward strand.
CTCAATTATCAAGAGGACAGAGAGGGCAATCTATCGAAATGGTCGTGGTAGCCGAAACAGCATGTTGTTTACCGGGCGCTCGAGTAAAGGTCATCGCAGATCGGGAGGACAGATTATTGGGCGGGGCTGAGGAGGACCCAGTTGTCATGGTGCATGTAGGCACCAATGACCAAGTAAGAGGTAGGTGGAGGATCCTAAAGAATGATTTCAGCGACTCAGGGAATAGATTGAGGAATAGGACCTCCAAGGTGGTTTTCTCTGAAATACTGCCTGTACCTCAAGCCATACCAGAGAGGCAGAAGGAGATTAGGGAACTGAACAAGTGGCTGAGGAACTGGTGTAGGAAGGAGGAGTTTGGGTTCCTGGAGAACTGAGCTGACTTCTCAGTCGGCTACTGGCTCTTTAGTAAGGACGGGCTGCATCTTAATGAGGACGGTACAGCTTTATTGGGGAGAAAGATGGCCACAAAGTTGGAGGGGCTTATAAACTAAGAGATGGGGGGGGGGGGCTCAGAGGTAGTCAGTCAGGAGGGAGCAAAGGACAGAAGGTATTATTGGGGTCAGCAGCGACAATAGATCTGTAACGTCAACCATTGAGGGGTCTGTATAGACAAACCTCAAACCAAACAGGAAAAAAGTAAGCACTATTCACTGTCAACTTCCGCAAAACTGCACATATAATTAGCGATGATGGGAGGATGGTTACAGAGGACACTGAAAAGGTAACCGTGCTTAATGCTTTCTTCTCCTCGGTCTTTACACAGGAAAAGAAGGGGTACACTGACCATGACTGTATGGTTAGCAGTACTTCACTGGACTTGCCGTTATGGCTAACAGAGGGTGAAATCAGGGAAAGGCTGGATAAAATTAACACAATTAAATCACCAGGCCCGGAGGGCATACATCCAAGAGATCTCAAATAACTCAGTAAGGTTATATCTAGACCACTGTTCCTGATCTTTGCAGATAGTATTTTGACAGGAAATGTACCAGGTGACTGGAGGAAAGCTAATGTGATACCAATATTAAAAAAAGGGCAGGGGCATGTCCCTGGAAATTATAGGCCGGTCAGCCTGACGTCAAAAGCATGTAAATTTCTGGAGGGGATGATAAGGGACTATATCCAAGAGTTTGCTAACGAGAACATCATCAGTAGCAATCAGAACGGCTTTACAAAATGGCGTTCTTGTCAAGCCAATCCGTTAACATTCTACGAGGAGGTGAGCTGTGAGCTAGATAGTGGGAGACCTGTGGATGTGGTGTACCTGGATTTTGTTAAGGCGTTTGATACAGTTCCCCACAAATGCCTAATATATAAAATAAGGTCTGCAGGCATCGACCACAAGGTTTGCTCTTGGATACAAACTGGTTAAAGGGGCGTGTCCAAAGGGTGGTAATAAATAACGCGTACTCAGACAGGTCTGGGGTGGTAAGTGGGGTCCCCCAAGGCTCAGTCCTGGGACCAATTTTGTTCAATTTATTCATAAATAGCATTGAGGTCAGGATTATTAGCTCAATATCAGTTTTTGCAGATGACACAAGATTAAGTAGGGCAATAACTTCACATCGTGAGGCAGAAATCTTACAGAATGACCTGAACAAAATAATAGTGGGCAACTACATGGCAAATGAGGTTTAATGGGGAGAAGTGTAAGGTATTGCACTTGGGGACAAAAAACATAAACGCCCAATATGCTTTGGGGAGGGGGGGGACCCATGGGGGAATCAAAAATGGAGAAAGATCTGGGAGTCTTAGTGGAAGATAGACTTAGTAATAGCATGCAATGTCAAGCTGCAGCTGCCAAAGCCGGCAGAATATTAGCATGCATAAGGAAGGGGATGTATTCCAGAGATAAAACTATAATCCTACCACTTTATAAACCACTGGTCCGACCACATCTGGAGTATTCTGTCCAGTTCTGGTCACCAGTTCTCAGAAGGGATGTGATAGAGCTGGAGAGAGTCCAGAGTAGGGCAACAATACTGGTTAGGGAATTGGAGAATCTTAATTATGAAAAGCGCTTATAAGCGCTTGATTTATTCTCCCTGGAAAGGAGACCCCTGAGAGGGGACATGATGGCGATATACAAGTACCTCAATGATGATCGCAACATAGAAAAAAACTGTTCAGTCGCAACGAATGCATGAGGACACGTGGCCATACAATGCGATTAGAGGAGAAGAGATTTAACCTTAGGCTACGCAGGGGGTTTTTTACAGTAAGGGCTTCAAGATTGTGGAATTCTCTACCACAAATGGTAGTTACTGCGGGGAGTATGGCTACTTTTAAAAGACTCTTGGATGTACATCTTAAGGATCAAAACATTCAGGAGTATGTGAGATGATTGCGTCCACACACACCTACACAGGTTGAACTGGATGGACTATCGTCTTTATTCAACCTCAACTACTATGTAACTATGTAACTATGGGATTCCTCTTAATGGGCACAGCAGTTGTACAAACCCAGAAACTCAAGTGCCGAGATCTTATCAAAAACATTCCTGCAAGCATTAGAAAGTAAAAATGGCAGCTACCTAGATCTGTTTTTAGCAAAAGGAAAGATGTAATAGAACACAGCAATACACTAAATAATACAAAAGAATCCCTGGCATACTGTCTGCCAGAGGAGCACCTTTCCTTTTGCTAGTTATCAACAGAGTACTGTGTTAGCTATTAACAAGACTGGAAAATAAAATCTAAAACTGTAACATAGTCTAAAATATTGCTTTACTGAGGCATCAAATCAACATGCAGTTGTGCGTAGGCAAAAAGTATTATTATGTAGACATGATTCCCTACCAACTATTTCAATCAAAGCCTATATTTAAGACTTTAATTATAAAGCAGTACCTTTAGAATTCTAAATGTCAATACTACAATGGCATTGTTTATATCTCAGAATGTATTCGACTTGACATTATGTTCATTGTGCAGTTGTTTGTACATAGATTTTTAATTGGCTGCATAGGGTAGGTATTTTTTGGCAACAGCAGAAAAATTGTTTAAAATACAAACAATGCTTCAACTGTAATTTAAAGCTTTAACCTAAGGACTTTTAAAGGAAATGCTTTCTTGATGAGTATCCCTTATAATCTAGGTGTTTATAAGGTACTGTATATTGAGCTCTGTGGAGTTTGTTTTGTGTCATCTTGAAATGAACATGGGATGGGATTTGGCTTTTTGCAGTCACTGTAGTTCCTGTTTCCCTTTGGTACCTTCCCTCGATAATACCTTCTAGCTGCAACAGTGCAAAATGTAAAGATAAATTTGTGTTTTTTTACAAATGCTGAATGAATTTACACATTGCATTCCAACTCCCTAAAGAGACAATGTCACCCCTGCACCACTTTTATACTTCCCAAGCCACACTCCCTTGCTGCCACTAAGCTGAAACATCCCAGCCTTTCTTAGCTCCAGTGTGTCATGGCCTCAAAGCTTAGATGAGGGGGTGGGGGTGGCTGTGACATCGCGTAACAGTGTTTGGGTCTGGTGATTTGCTGCTCAGGCCCAATCACTGTCACATCGCGGAGGACACATATTTCCTCAAACCATTTATCCCTGTTTTTGTTAGCAATGGTTTCAGCAGGGCGGGAAGTATGGCTTTGTTCATGACAAGCCTGGAAGGATGGGCTATTTGCAGACACTGGTATTTTGCCCTGAAAGGACAAAATGTTAATATGTTATTAAAGGAAATGTAATGTGGTGTTGTGCAAATATATGCATTTGTATATATACATATATACTGTATATGTGCACAATTATTAGTCAAGTTGTATTTTTGAGGATTCATTTCATTATTGGACAGTGCTCTCCGTCACTACTAAATGTTAATAAACCTCAAACCTGAATATTTAAGAAAGTAAAAGTGAGATTTTGGCTTCCTAAGGAGAATTTCTATGTATGCACAATTATTATGAAACTAAATGAAAAGACATATGGGTTATATAGCCACCTACACCTACATAACATATGGGTTATATAGCCACCTACAGGTGAAGGATACTGGCAACCAATAAGAAGTGATGACCCCCAACATAACCCCTCCCATACAGGAAGTACCTCAGTTTTGTAGCAAGCGATAAAAGACCCCATAGAAGAGGGGAGGGACCTCCGTGTCCCATGATGTACTTCAAGAAATGGATTTTACAGGTAGGTATGAATTAAAAATTCCTTTTTCTTTTCGTACATCATGGGACACAGAGCCATAAATCATAACATATGGGTTATATAGCCACCTACAGGTGAAGAACACTAGCTACTCACTAGGGGGGAACCTCTGGGTGAGTCTAGGATGGAAAAGGACCTGGGGGTACTGGTAGACAACAGGCTTGGCAGTGGCATGCAATGCCAAGCCGCTGAAAGCAAAGCCAACAGAATACTGGGATGTATAAAAAAGGGGATTCACTCCATAAATAAAGAGATTATTCTCCCACTCTACAAGACTCTGGTCCGGCCACATCTGGAGTATGCTGTCCAGTTCTGGGCACCGGTCCTCAGGAAGGATGTGCTGGCACTGGAGAAAGTCCAGAGAAGGGCAACAAAAATAATTAGGGGAATGGAGGGCATCAGCTAGGAGGAAAGACTACAAGCACTGAACTTATTCTCTCTGGAGAAGAGACGATTGAGGGGGTATATGATATCAGTGTACAAATATTGTACTGGCAACCCTAGCATATGGAAAAACCTATTCAGAGAAAGGAAATACAATAAGACACGTGGCCACTCACTAAAACTAGAGGAAAGGCGGTTTAACCTTAAAATACGCAGGGGGTTCTTCACTGTGAGAGCAGTAAGGATGTGGAATTCTCTTCCGCAAACAGTGGTATCAGCAGGGAGCATTGATAGTTTCAACTATTAGATGGGCACCTTAAAGACCACAACATAGAGGGGTATACAATGTACGGTTAACAGCAAACACACACACACACATCATAGGTTGAACTGGATGGACTGGTGTCTTTTTTCAACTTCACTAACCATGTAACTATGTAACTATGTGTCCCGTGATGTACTTCAAGAAATGGAATTTACAGGTAAGTATGTATTAAAAATCCCTTTTTCTTTTCGTACATCACGGGACACAGAGCCATAAATCATAAAATATGGGATGTCCCAAAGCAATGCATCTGAGGGGAACACCAAAAAAATACCACTATCCGAACACAAAAAGGATTACACCTCTGCTTGCAGAACACTGCGGCCAAATGCAGATTCCTCCTGAATCCCAATATCCACTCGATAGAAACCAGTGAACGTATACATCAATGACCAGGTCACGGCCTTGCAAATCTGAGCCATAGAGGCTTGATGGTGAAGTGCTCAAGAGACACCTACTCTTCTTGTAGAATGTGCCTTTACAAGAAAAGGTGGAACCTTCCCTTCTAAATCAATTGCCTGGGTAATAACCTGGTAAATCCAATGAGAAATCGTCGCCTTAGATGCTGCCAACCCCTTCCTGGGCCCTTCTGGCAGCACAAACAAGCTCTCGGTCTTACAAATCCGAGCTGATCTTTCCAAGTAAAACTTAAGTGCACGCATTACATCAAGAGAATGCAATAACTTTTTCTCCTCTAAAGTGACGATCTGTAAAAAGGAAGGTAGTATAATGTCCTGATTCAAATGAAAGGTGAACACCACCTTGGGCAAAAAACCTGGGTGTGGACATAGAATCACCCTATCTTGATGAAAAATCAAGAATGGCTCTTTACAAGAAATAGCTTCTAGTTCTGATACCCTTCTAGCCGAAGTTATCGCATTCAAAAAGACGAGTTTCTTGGTCAGAACGAGGGAAACCTGCCCCATGGGCTCAAAAAGCTGTTTTTGTAAAACTGTCAGCACCAAATTTAAATCCCAAGGACATAATGGTGGCTTCACAGGTGGAAGCAAACTTAACATTCCCCGGGCAAAGGTCTGAACCAACGAATGGGAAGCGATCGGTTCTTGGAAGAAAACCGATAAGGCTGAAATTTGCCCCTTAACCTCCCTAGCGGTATTCCAGAGTGTGGCTCGGGGTTAATATGGTGTACTAAAAGCGGTAACCCCGAGCCACACTCAGGATTACCCCAGATTCCTACTCCCCTTCCCCTGCAATCCTCCGCTGTCCTCTCCAGCCATCCTGCAGGCATCCCCACACTCTTTCCCCGCTCTGTGCTCGAAAGATGCCGGCACCTGTCTTCCGGTTCCCTTCCCTGTGAGCGTTGCTACTCAGGGGGGTGGAACCATCGGCAAATTAAAAAAGTAAATAAAATAAATGATTTGATACGAAGTTGTTCTCCTAACGGATTACACTGTATCAAGTCATTTACCTCAGGATTTCACCTCGTGGCTTTTCCAGTGCCCTGCCTGTGCTTTTTCAGTTCTTTGTGCCTGGAAATTGAGAACGACCATGGCGTTAAAAAAGCATTCTTTTTGCGCAAAAGCGCTTTTAGATAAACTTGAAACCAGCGACAGCAAAACGGAGTTACTTGAAGAGCTGAGCGATAGCGATTGGTGGGAAAATTTGTCATCAGATACGGAAAGTGACAACGACAACGACGATTCTGCGACTGAGCTCAGCGATGTGCGGACTTGGTGCTCTATTGACTGTGGTACAGATCAGGCAGCGCCCTCAAGATTTCCATTTACAAGAGCACCTGGTATAAAAGTTGATGTTGACCATGACAACCCCTTGGCATACCTCCAATTACCGCATCGGAGGTTTGCAAGATGCAGAAAGTGGGAAGTTGGAAATTTCTGGGCCTAATAATTCTTCAGGGAGTGGTGGGGAAACCCCTGCAGACGTGGTATTGGACAACCAATTCATTATTCGCCACGGTCATGTCAGAATACAGTTTTTCTTTCATAATGAAATATCTGCACTTTGAAAATAATGAAAAATTTGATGAAACTACCCATCCTGCACCAAAACGAAAAAAAATTTGAGAAGTATATCAAATAATTCTTCAAAATTTCAAATGGAGCTATGTGTCAGAAAGAGACATCAGCATAGATGAAAGTATAATGGCCTACAAGGGAAGGCTCAGCTAGATGCAATACATTGCATCAAAGAGGGCGCGATTTGGCATAAAATCCTTCGTGCTGTGCGAATCATCAACTGCCTACATTTGGAATTCAGTGATATACACTGAAAAAGGAACAAAATTTGATGAAAAATATAGCAATTATGGAGTGGCAACATCTTCTGTTCTTTCACTGATTGAGCCATTGCTAAATCAGGGCTATTGTGTAACAACGGACAACTTTTATATGTCTCCTCAACTTTATTAGGATCTACTGCACAACAAAACTGATGCCTATTAAACTGTAAGGGCTAACCGGTGCGACATGTCGCCAATGTTTGGCAAAAAGAACGTCAAGACAGGAGAAATGGTTGACTGGCAGAAAGGCAAAATGATGGCACTGCGATGGAAGGACAAGAAAGATGTATGTCTAATGAGTACAGTGCATAACACCTCCACTGTTATGGCACACATTAAAGGTGGGAAAGAAGTCATGAAGCCACAAGTAGTGATAGACTACAACACCATGGGAGGTGTCGACAGAGCTGACCAAGCAATGACATTCTACCCAGCTATGAGGAAGCAGCAAAAAAATACTATAAGAAGATCTTCGGACATCTTCTTGAGCAATGCTTGTGGAATGAATACATTCTGCTCAAAAAAAGACTGACAAGCCTTTGATTCATGCGGACTTTATCTGTAAAGTTTGTTGTTGTATATATAAGTCGCGCTAAATATATTAGATGGAGATGTGAAGTCCATAAAAGTCCAAAAATTTATTGTTGATAAATTCCAGGATCAAGCTCCCTTAAGGGTATGTGCTTACCAGATGAAGGTAAGGAAAAGGCAGTCTCGCTGCGTGGAAACTTGTCACCTTGACAGTAGATCCAAGCCTCTATGATCGGTCAACTCAGTGGACATAGGATCATGAAAGGCAAAAAATACCGCAATAGCGTAAAACCCAACAAACAAATAAATTGTGACTATCACCGCAGGTGTGGGTAAATAAGGATCGTGATGTGAAATAACCTCCACCACAATAATAATGAATAGATTAAGTCATGCAAAAAATGGGGAATTTAGGATAAATACCCCTTACCAGATAGGTTAAGGGTTAACGCCTTAAGTGATTGAAATGTGTCTCGGTTGGAGTGGCCTCTTACCAAACAGAAAAGTAATAACACAGTGAAGAAAACGCTGAAAAGAAATAATCGTGCTGAACCACCACCAGCTGGATTCGCCTCTTACCCTGGATAGATATAGGTTAGCCAAAGTGTACTAAACAAATCCAGTGTACCACTCAGGAGCCCGCAATATCACACCTGTGAGAGTTGCCTCTTACCACATGGGAAGTTATATCAAGCCTGTAGGGTAAACCAAGTGGCCAAAGACCGACCCCAAATTGCATGTAATCCAAGCCTGTATGTTAAACGAATAACCAGGGAATCCGACCAGAGATGTAGGTGACTGGGTCCCAGGAGTTTCAGCAATGCAGGGTTTCACCACCATAAGAAGAAAAAAGGGCTCCCATAGCGTAAAACCATAAAAACATTTATTTCGTAAAAGCAAATAAACTTACAATAACCAGGAATGGGTGAGCAATGGAAGTTGCCGCCGGCCGGACGGCTCCGCTCGTCCGCACTCGTGGGTCGCAGTCAGATGACGTCAGTACGCCGTGCCCTGACGACGTTTCGTCACAGATGACGTTTTCAAAGGTGCGGACGGCGTACTGACGCCATCTATTTATAAGGAGAGAAGACTGGATGCCCGGAAGTGAGTGAAGATCGTTCCGCCATCATTGAAGAGGTAATCAGAACTGTTACGATCGTACATCCACCATCGGGCAAACACTTTAAGCTGAATTGTTGCACGCAGCACAAGTAACACCCATAAAGTTGTCAACCTGTGCAATAATACATTGGTGCAATACAAATAAATTAAACAATAATGACAATCACCTAGAGGGAGCTGATTACAACGCCATCTAGTGGATATTTGATATATTGGATATGAAAAATGTATATATATAATCTTATTCACATAGACCCCATCAAGACAACAACAATATTAACCTATTGTATATACTCAAAGGTTACTGATATATGGAATAAAGTTAATAATGACAAACCGCTCTCAATCATTGTGTATAATAGGTCAAAAACCAATACCAACTCAGAATAATTGGCCCCACCCTACATCAATAAATGTCACATATACCAGTTATATATTGGTGTTGTCCTGTTACAATCTCAAATGAAAGTTGAAATAATGTTCATAAATATATTGTGTAAATAAAAATTATTGGGTCAGGCTAAACTTAACCCAAAATGCATGGGTGACACCATGCATCTCCATCAAAATATTGAAAAAAATAATAATATCAATGGGAGAAAGAGCTTATAATGACTAAATGACCGGATCAGACTAAGCATTATTTATGAACGCATTCACTTCTATATCAACGTTCAGTCCAAACGGTACATAGGTTTTGACTCAGTGAATCCAGGTCAGCTCTAATTTAGAGATGCCTCTAACTAGGGGTTCGCCTCTCCAGTGTGGTGTGAATTTATCTATCCCTAAAAATAACGTGTTGGCGGGATTTTTACCATGGACAAGAGCGTAGTGTTTGGACACTGAATGTTTAGGAAATCCTTAAGGATATTGGATATGTGTTCGTTGAGTCTCACTTGTATCGGTCGTTTAGTTCGGCCTATATATTGTAGCCCGCATGGGCACTGGAGTAAATAAACAATGCCAGTGCTCATGCAGGAAACAAATGGCCTAATGGCATGAACTCTACCTGTACTGGTAGAAGTGAATTCTTTTACTGTTCTACGATTGTTGGAGCTAAAGGAACAAACCCGACATCTATTACATTTATAAAATCCAGTCATTTGGCTTAAAAAGGTAGGTTTAGGAGCTGGTGGTTCTAAAATGTTAGGTGCCACCTTGTCTCTCAAGGTGGGAGCCCCTCTAAACACCACACGTAGTCTATCTGGCAGAGTACTGCCCAAGACGGGATCATTCCCTAGAATGTGCCAATGGCGGCTGACAATGTTCTTAATACTCATGTGCTGGCTAGAGAAAGAGGTGACAAAAGGCAGACCGAATGATGAATCCTTTGGATCCACTTTTGAATTCCCGCTCAGTAGTTGCCTTCTGTCTATTCGACTAACCTCCGTCAGGGTCTCTTTAAGGAATCCCTCATCATATCCCTTATCAAGAAATCTCTTAGTAAGAACTCGAGCCTGAGTTTGGAAATCATGAAAGTCGCTACAGTTGCGCCTAATGCAGAGGTATTGGCCTTTGGGTATGGCCCTCAGCCAAGGTGCATAATGGCAACTGTCGATAGGAATATATGAATTCCTATCGGTTGCTTTAAAGTATGTGGACGTACAGAACTGTCCATCTTTGATGTTAATAGTAAGGTCAAGAAAATTGATGGTAGACTGGCTGCATTCATAGTTTAACTGTATACCTCGATCATTGGTGTTTAAATGGTCTAAAAAGGATATCAAGTCACTGTGATGGCCATCCCAGAGGAGGAGCACGTCATCTATATACCTAGCCCAAAGAAGTATCTGCGGCCTACGATGGGCATAGATGACGTCCTCCTCCCACTGGGCCATAAACAGATTAGCAAGGGATGGGGCATATTTGGCACCCATGGCCACACCGGTGACCTGGCGATAAAATTGCCCGCTATACCAGAAATAATTATGGTGGGTTGCAAACTCCAATAACTCCATAATAAATAATATCTGGATAGCCGGCAGATCAGAATTCCTATTGAGAAACATGTTAACCGCATTTAGCCCAACATTATGTGGAATGATTGTGTAAAGGGAAGAGACATCAGCTGTGACCATCCAAAGATTGTCAGTGGGGGTCACGCTGGTCAAGAGACCGATGACATGTCTCGTGTCTTTAATATAAGATGGTGTATTTTGCACCAATGGCTGCAGATAAGAGTCAATGTACTTCCCCACCCGGGACGTCACAGAGTCGATGCCACTGACAATGGGACGACCCGGGGGGGAAGTCAGACTCTTATGCAGCTTCGGTAGATAGTAAATAACCGGAGTGCGAGGGCACTTAGGGATCAAAAATGCTTTTTCTTTTTTATTGATTATATTTTGATTGAATCCTCTTTCTACAATACCCTCAAGAATCTTTTTATAGGAAACTTTAGGGTCCCTAGAAAGGGGGATATAGGTCAAGTTATCACCTAAAATCCGTTGCATCTCCCGGTTATAGTCGCTACGGTCAAGTACAGCTTGTAAAGTTGCTGAACAAATCTTTCAGAGTCACCAAACACCATCAATGGCTGATCTGGACGTCGTGCTGTTGGCGTTGTGAACTCGGAATGCCTGACTGGTCGTCACTTCATGGACTACATCCCACCAACTGAGAAAAAGTCAGCACCTACAAGAATGTGTGTGGTTTGTTGCTCGAAAAGAGATGACAGTGGAAGGAAAATAAGAATAGAAACCAGATACTATTGTCCCAATAGTGACGTCTGACTTTGTGCAGTCCCATGCTTCAAAATATTTCATACCTGAGATGTTTACTGAACCTTTATTACAGTGACTAGTAAAATCGCACCCCTTGTTTGTACATATTTCAGTGTTTTTGGTTTGAATATATTATTGCATAAAATGTATTATTATATTATAATTTAGGATTTCATATTTCAAACCTTACCATACCCGGGATGTCTACTAGACTTTTGTTTGGACAGATTTAAGTAAGTTATTCCTAAGGCTCCATGTACACGGGACGTTAGAAAAAACGTGCTGCAAAGCCAGTTCTGACGCCGGGAAAAAGCAGCTGCTAAACGTGCTTTTAGTAGCTTTTTCCATTGGCGTTATTGCACGTTTGGCCACGTTGCTTTTAGCAGTGTTTTTTCTGCCTCCATTCAAAATCAATGGTTCCCTATGGGAGCCTATTGATTTGAATGGAAGTCGCACCTGCAAGTCGGATCAGGATGATCCGACTTGCGGCGCGACCTGCACTGTGAGAATCTTAAGGGGGGACTCCACGCCAAAAATGGGGAAAAAAAACGGCGTGGGGGTCCCCCCAGGTTCCAAACCAGGCCCTTCGGGTCCGGTATGGAATTTGAGGGTAGCCCCACGCCGAAAAAACGGCGTGGGGTCCCCCCCAAAATCCATACCAGACCCTTATCCGAGCATGCAGCCCGGTAGGGCAGGAAGGGGGAGGGGACGAGTGAGCGGCCCCACCCCCCCTGGACCATACCAGGTCACATGCCCTCAACATGGGGGGGTGTTGGTGCTTTGGGGCAGGGGGAGCTCTGCACCCCCCACCTCAAAGCACCTTGCCCCCATGTTGATGAGGATGAGGGACTCATCCCCACAACCCTGGCCGGTGGTGGTGGGGGTCTGCGGGCAGGGGGCTCATCGGAATCTGGAAGCCCCCTTTAACAAGGGGGCCCCCCAGATCCCGGACCCCTTCCCTATGTGAATGGGTATGGGGTACACTGTACCCCTACCCATTCACCCCATAAAAGGCAGTGTATGTAAATAACGACAGGAGACGTTTTGGGAAGTTTATTAAAAATCTTCATCTTTTCTTCTCTGCTCTGGTCTTCTCCCTCTCCTGGTCTTCTGCTCTTTTGCTGTCCGCTCTTCTCTTCTTCTTCTTCTTCTTCTTCTTCTTCTTCTTCTTCTTCTTCTTCTTTTGCTGTCCGCTCTTCTGCTCTTTTGCTGTCCGCTCTTCTCTTCTTCTTCCTCCGGTCTGGGGATTATGCCGGTCTCCGGTCTCTGCAGCTTGTTATATAGTCATTGTGGGCGTGGCCCCCGATGGCATCATCGGGAGGCCCCACCCCCTCATGTCGCAGATGACGTCATATGTGCCATGAGGGGGCGGGGCCTCCCGGTGACGTCACCGGGAGGCCATGCCCACAATGGCTATATAACAAGCTGCAGAGACCGGAGACCGGCATAATCACCGGAGACATCGTAGGAGGAGGATCGGAGGAAGAAGAAGAAGAAGAGAAGAGCAGACAGCAAAAGAGCAGAAGAGCGGACAGCAAAAGAGCAGAAGACCAGGAGAAGGAGAAGACCAGAGCAGAGAAGAACAGATGAAGATTTTTAATAAACTTCCCAAAACGTCTCCAGTCGTTATTTACATACACTGCCTTTTATGGGGTGAATGGGTAGGGGTACAGTGTACCCCATACCCATTCACATAGGGAGGGGGTCCGGGATCTGGGGGGCCCCCTTGTCAAAGGGGCTTCCAGATTCCGATGAGCCCCCTGCCCGCAGACCCCCACAACCACCGGCCAGGGTTGTGGGGATGAGGCCCTTGTCCTCATCAACATGGGGGCAAGGTGCTTTGAGGTGGGGGGTGCAGAGCTCCCCCTGCCCCAAAGCACCAACACACCCCCCCATGTTGAGGGCATGTGGCCTGGTATGGTCCAGGGGGGGTGGCGCTCGCTCGTCCCCTCCCCCTTCCTGCCCTACCGGGCTGCGTGCTCGAATAAGGGTCTGGTATGGATTTTGGGGGGACCCCACGCCGTTTTTTCAGCGTGGGGCTACCCTCAAATTCCATACCGGACCCGAAGGGCCTGGTTTGGAACCTGGGGGGGACCCCCCACGCCGTTTTTTTTCCCATTTTTGGCGTGGAGTTCCCCCTTAAGATTCTCACAGTGCAGGTTGCGCTGCAAGTCGGATCATCCTGATCCGACTTGTGGTGCGACTTCCATTCAAATCAATAGGCTCCCATAGGGAACCATTGATTTTGAATGGAAGAAAAAAAACGTATAACGTGGCTGAACGTATGTTAATCACGTTCAGTCACGTTTGGTCATGTTCGGCCGCGTTTCTGCGTTTAACACGCGTTCGAACGCAAATAATTGCGTTCCAAAAAACGTCCCTGAACTTAACTGCCTGCAAATGACTGTAAACGACCCTGTGTACATGGACAGATAAGATAAAATGTAGATGGGTTCAGGGGCTTCTAAAAAAAAACGCCCAACTGCTCCTAAACGGGCATTTACAACGTCCCGTGTACATGGAGCCTAAGATTTACAGGCCTAAAATATAAAACAACATATTTCCATGCAAAACAATGTACCGCTTTTAGCACAAAAATTCTGACATAATCAGACCCCCAGGGAGGTTAATAGTGCTCAAGGCTAATTTCATATCTACCCCTGCGTAAAGGAAAGCTAGAATACTCCCGATGATATATTTGCGGGGATGCCATTTCCTGGCTTCACACCAGGTAATGTAGGATTTACAGACCCTGTAATAAATGTTTGTAGAGACTGGTTTCCTAGCATTTATCAGGGTATAAACTGCAGGGCAAGATACACCCCGCTCCTTCAAGATTAAGGCTTCAATAGCCAAGCCATCAAAATTGGAGACTGTACAGCAAGGTGGAATATCAGACCTTGGGAGAGTAGGTCTGGATGCAGTGGAAGGGCCCAAGGCCTTGTCACTGCCAACCTTTGGATTTGTGCATACCAAACCCTCCTCGGCCATCTAGGAGCTACCAGGATTACTGGTTTCCCCTCTAGCTGGATCCTTCGTAACAGATGTGGTAAAGGCAAAAATCAGGGAATAGTCCTTCCAAGGAGTCACTAAAGCATCCACTCCGACTGCGAGTGGATCCTTGGTCCTGGACACAAATCTCTTCAACTTGTTGTTGAATCTGGATGCCAACAGATCTACATCTGGGACCCCCCAGCGAAGGCAGATTGATTGAAAAATCTCGGGATGTAAGGACCATTCCCTCAACAAAAAAAAAAAAAAACGCCTGCCAGTTCTCTATTCCTGGAATGAAAACTGCTGTCAGGCATGACACAAACGTCTCTGCCCAGGATAGGATGACCTCTTTCTGGGCTGAATGACTCTTTGTGCCTCCTTGATGGTTGATATAAGCCACAGCCATGGCATTCTCGGATTGCACCCTGACAGGGTGACTCCGAAGTCTGGGTATTTCAAGTCCAGTATTTCAAAGCCCGACTGACTGCTCGGATGTACAGAATGTTGATAGGGAGACCTTTATCTACCCAAGATTATTTCCCCAGGACAGTGGTTTCATCCAGAACCACTCCGCGGCCAGAGAGACTGGCTTCTGTAGTCACCACCTTCCAGGTTACTGGAAGAAAGGATTTCCCCTTCTCCAGATTTCTGGTCACCAAACACCAATTCAGACTCTGAGGTACCCTTGGTACCAGAGACATGGACCAGTCCAGAGGCTGAACCTTTCCGGTCCATGTAGACGGAATGCTGTTCTGTAAGGGTCTGGCATGGAATGGAGTATGGGGAATTGCCTCGAATGCGGACACCATCTTCCTCAATAACTCCATGCAAAGACATACAGAAGGATATCTCAGCCTTGCTACTGACTGAACCAGATCCTTCAGGTCTGTGACATTTCTTGTTGGCAAGAATATCTTTGCCTGTACTGTGTCCAAAAGAAAACCCAGATATTCCAGAAGCAGGACTGGCTGTAATGCTGACTTTGCCATGTTCAGCATCCAACCCAGACATACTAGGAACTGTACTGTCTGGGGGACATTTTGGCTTAGAGCCAAAGCCAAAAATCTATTAGTAATAGATCGTCAAGATATCCTATTACAGATATCCCTCTGGACCTTAGAACAGCCAATACTGGAGCTAGGATCTATGGGAAATAGGCCCCTCTGTTAAAAATTCCATACAGGAACTTCCGGTTCCGGCGCCCATGTAAGCGGCTGTGAGGGACATCGGCTCCGGCACTAACCTGCACATTAAGCCCTTTAATCAGGTCCGGGCAAGCCATCCGACCGCACACCCCGATACCGGTCCTCTGGAGATACCACGGGATGGATCGCTTCCTCCGTCCGAACGGCTCCGCCGCACCGCCACTAATTGAGCCCGCGGCTTCAACTCCGGCCTACAGCGAGGCTGTCATGGCGGACGCCGCGCCTCTGGCATCCACGGCCCGGCAAGGTCAGTCTCCATCCCCTCTGCCTGACACCCAAATTGCTTCACTAGCCCAAGCAGTGGCCATATTACTGTCAGCGACGATCACCGATGCTGTTGACAAAGCGATAGCCTCAGGGATGGCGCAGCTCCGTAAGGAATTGGGAGATCACTCCCACAGGCTACAGGAATTAGAGCACAGGCTATCTGATGTAGAGGATGAGCTGCAGGGCTCATTCTCCATGGACCAACAAGCCAGACAGACCCAAAGATATCTGTTGGACAAATTGGACAATTTGGAGAATCGATCTCGGAGGAACAACCTCCGGATCATAGGCCTCCCTGAAACCTATGGAGCTGACACCCTCATGGACATAGTCACTACCCGCCTCCCTCTGGCCCTGGGGATCCACACCACGTGCACGGCCGAGAGAGCCCACCATTTGGGGGCCCCTTCAAATGACAGGAAAACATCTCGCCCTGTTATAGTGAGATATCTGAACTATATGGATCGGCAAAATATCCTCAAATCATTCCGAAACGCCAAAACGTTCCAAGTTGATGGCCACAAGTTGTTGGTCTTTGCAGACTACTCGCAGGAGGTAACACGGCATAGAAAAGCTTTTCAGCCGTTTGCCAAGCACTATACCGAAAATCTATTAAATTCACCTTGGCATACCCTGCTACTTTACGTTTATCGGACTTGTCAGGGGAACAAAAATCGTTCTCGCATCCTGAGGAAGCCACGCATTTTCTCGAGCGCCACTTCAACATCCAGGTGGATATGCCTGCAACGCCTTCTCCCCAGCGCCCGCAGGGGGCGAGAGAACAACGTAGCCCGAGGAAAGACCCAGCGAAGAAACAACGCACCAACGGATCCGCGTCCCGCCAAAGACAACGCTGAGCACCTCGGCCCTCCTATGGTGTGATCGTGTTCTTTTATTTTCCATTCTGTTTTTCCTCCCGTCCTCTGATGTCGTTGCTCAGGGAGTTGCTTGCCCTTGCACTGGCAATGGTTTTTCTTTTCCTGAACACCGCGACTGACACTCCATCTTCCGGACTGTCGCACTGCATCTGGACTGTGCGACCATGGCCACCCTGACAGCTCTACATGAGGTTGTATAATTTCTATGTAGATTTCATTGTATTGGTTCATTTACCTATAGTGATGTGTTATGTTATATTGTTTGCTACTCACTGCTCCTTTATTTTATGGCACTACACAGCCTTACAGCTATCTGAGCCTCGGCCTTGCCCTTGTAACGCTCCTGCGTTTTTAGTATAGGCTGGATTTGCAGCTGCAAAATCTCCACTCAGTAGTCATGTAGAGATGTGTTGAATACCAGATCCAACTCTCCAGGACTCATAACCGTGGGCCTGTCAGCTTCAACATACAGATATATACACACTCAATGAGATGTTCCTGGAGTGATAGGATGTATATGATAGTATGAAGGTGATGTGCTGAAGGGACAGGTGTGAACAGTGACAAGGATGGTAATCACTTGATAGGTTTTGTATAGGAGAGTTCAAGATGGTATTTAGGAATGCAGATAGGTTAGTATCGAGTATGCTAACAGGTGGTGAGGACAGCAGATGACAAATACAGGATAGACTAACCCAGTGCAAGGATAGATAGTAGTAGACAGGAGAGCTAGCAATCTATGCAGCAGTGCAGATGATAGATGGTAGTAGGCTCAAGAGCTAGCAATCTATGTAACAGTGCAGATGATAGGATAGTATGGATAGGTAGTAACAGTCCTTAATGTGCATAGGTAGATAGTGCAATAAGGTTATGGAGGGTTCCCCTGCGGGGTACTTATCACTTGTAATGTTAGTAGTTTAGAGAGGTCCAGTAGATAAGGAATGATCCGGTAGCGAGATACAGGGATCAGTAGCGAGGTTCCGGTCTGCTCCAGGTAAAGGGAATAGCTGGAGGTTCCGATCGAGAGACAGGCTTGAAAGCATGTGGATAACAAGGCAGGCAAGCAGGGTGAGATAGCCATAAGTAGAAGCAGTATTCCAAGAGTGATCGGGTAGCGAGATACAAGATCAGTGAGTGAAACAAGTCCAGGTAGCGAGATACATGAGCGAGTAACATCAGGTATGGCCGCTTCAGACATGGCTTGATCGAACCAACCATGCGGTTGAACGAACAATGTGAGTGAGACCACCGGAGGTTGAAATAGCCACTCTGCGGCGCTCAGCAGTGACATCATCGTTCTTAAAGGTATATGCGTACCACCTGAAGAGAAAGGTGGGACGCATTACAGAGAAAGTGGTGATTAAGGGTACTGGAGGTACCAGAATCTTACAGTACCCCCCCCCCCCTTAAGGCCAGCTTCGGAAGGCCTATAGGATAGGTTTCTCTGGGTGTTTCGAGTAAAAGTTCCGTAAAAGTCTAGGCGCATGAATATCAGAGGTATCTAGCCAGGTGTCGTCTTGGGGTCCATAGTTCTTCCATCTTATGAGATACTGGAGTCTTCCTCTATGGATGCGAGAATCCAAAATTTCCTTGATCTCATACTCTTCTCCGCCTTCAACTTGTATTGGAGGTGGAGGCAAGATGGTAGGCCTTATTCCTTGGTTAGGAACATGGGGCTTCAGTAGCGACACATGGAAGATGGGATGGATCTTGAGATCTGCTGGTAGGGTGAGCTGTACTGCAGCTTTTCCGATAAGTTTTTTAATTGGGAAGGGTCCCAAAAATAAAGATCCAAGCTTCTTGCTAGGGATTTTTAATCTTAAGTTCTTTGTCGATAGCCAAACAAGTTCCCCAATAGCATACTGAGGAGAAGGTCTTCTACGAAGGTCGTAGTACTTTTTTTGTTGACTGTGAGCGTGATATAGTGGTATTGAGTAAACCCAAAGAGTCTTTTATTTGGGTAAGGTAATCAGAGGCTACTGGGTTACTCGATGGCAGGATGCATGGTGGAAGAAGAGTGGGATGAAACCCATAGTTCAAGTAGAACGGACTTTGCTTCGTAGTACTGTGGGTTGCGTTGTTGTAAGCAAATTCTGCTAGAGGAAGGAGATCCACCCAATCATCCTGCAAGTATGATGTGTAGGAACGTAGATATTGCTCAATGCACTGGTTGACTCTTTCAGTCTGTCCGTTGGTCTGAGGATGGTAGGGAGAAGTGAGCTTTCACTCAATGCGTAAAATTTGACAAAGTGCTTGCCAAAATTTAGAGATGAATTGTGAACCACGGTCGGACAAAAGAGTTTTTGGAATTCCATGCAACTTAAACACATGTTTCATCAGTAGTTCTGCTGTTTGTTTAGATGAAGGTAGTCTACGGATAGCAATGAAATGTGCCATCTTTGTCAAGTGGTCCACTGACACTAGGATGGTATTAAATCCTTTAGAGGGTGGTAGTTCTACTATGAAATCTAAGGACACAACTTCCCATGGAACCTGGGGTATTGGTAGACTACAAAGTAGTCCAGATGGTTTTGTAGTGTCAATTTTGGACCTTGCACAGATGTCACATGAAGAAACAAATTTTTGTACAGACGTCTTCATATCAGGCCACCAAAACTGCCTGGTGAGCAAATTAAAGGTTTTCGTTATACCCATATGTCCTGCCATGGGCACATCATGCGATAACTCCAAGATCTTGGTGCGCATAGTAGGGGGTATGTAGAGTTTGTCATTGTAATAGAGGAAGCCTTCTGCATCAGTACTTAGTTGTGGTGGAGGTGAATCCATTCTTATACTGTGCAAAATCTCTTCCTTCAAGGAACGGACAACACCAATAATGCGTTCATAGAGTATTATGGGAATGGAAGGGATTTCGGCGCAGTTATCTTCGGTTAATCGTGATAGCGCATCCGCTTTTTTATTTTTGTCTGCAGGCGTGTAGGTCACTAGGAAATTAAATCTTAAAAATAATAATGACCATCGTACCTGCCGGTGGGAGACAGTCTTGTTAGTCTGGAGGTATTGAAGGTTTTTATGATCTGTATATATGAGTATTGGTAACTGGGTACCTTCGAGCAGATGTCGCCAATTCTCCAGTGCCAGTTTTATGGCAAGCAACTCCTTTTCCCCCACTGGGTAATTCACCTCTGGGCTGCTTAGTGATTTTGAAAAGAAAGCAACTGGGTGGAGTGATGAAGTGTTTGTTGGTCGTTGGGAGAGAACTGCTCCTACTGCCATATTTGACGCATCTACCTCTAGAATATATTGGAGGGATGGGTCTGGATGGCGTAGTATGGGAGCAGCAGTAAAGCTTGATTTTAACAAGCAGAAAGCTTGATTTGCTTCTTCTGACCATTTGAATGTTTTTTTTATACTTGTCAGTTGTGTGAGAGGTCTCACAATAGCGGAAAAGTTCTTGATGAACTTCCTATAGAAGTTCGAGAATCCAAGGAATCGCTGTAGGGCCTTACGAGTTGTTGGTATAGGCCAGTCTAGAATACAGGATATCTTACTCATATCCATCTTAATTCCAGTTTTGGATATGAAGTATCCTAGAAATAATATTTCTTCTTTATGAAATAGACATTTTTTTAATTTCACATATAGTCTGTGTGAGAGCAGTCTGGACAACACAAGTCTTACATGTTTTATGTGTTCAGGCATAGATCGAGAATAAATAAGTATATCGTCTAGGTATACTACAACACAGACATCAAGTAAGTCTCTAAAGATGTCGCTTATGAATCTTTGGAAAGCTGCGGGAGCATTACATAGCCCGAATGGCATCACAAGGTATTCGAATAGTCCGTATCTGGTTCTGAATGCTGTTTTCCACTCATCCCCGTCACGGATTCGGATTAGGTTGTATGCCCCTTTCAGGTCTAATTTGGTGAAATAAGTAGCCCCACGCATCTGTTCAATAAGTTCAGGGATGAGCGGCAAAGGATAGCGATCCTTTATCGTAATCGTGTTTAATTGCCTATAATCGATAATAGGCCTGAGACTGGAATCTTTATTGCGTACAAAGAAAAGTCCTGCAGCAGTGGAAGAAGTAGAGGGTCTAATGAACCCTTTTGTCAAATTCTCATCCAAGTATTCCTTGAGATGAGAAAGTTCATCCTGTGAAAGGGGATAAACATGACCGAAAGTGTCATGGTCTTACCTTCTTGCTGTTCTCCTTCGTTTGACATGTGCTGGCGGCCATCTTGGTTTCTGGGTTTCTTGTAGCCTCCCACCCTGCGGCTCCTCCTTCCCACTGGGAGGAGCTGGATGCCTAGCTCATATATATAGGAGGTCTGTGGCTTCAGTTCCCTGCTTGGTCCCCCTGTGTTCACATGCTTCTAAGACTGCTGCTGCTTCTGGTTCCTGTTCCTGGCTTCGTCTGACTACCCTGCTGGTTCCTGATCCTGGCTTCGTCTGACTACCCTGCTGGTTCCTGATCCTGGC
The DNA here is from genome assembly GCF_965119305.1 of Pelophylax lessonae. Lineage (NCBI taxonomy): Eukaryota > Metazoa > Chordata > Amphibia > Anura > Ranidae > Pelophylax > Pelophylax lessonae. Next base: position 88,336,325 of record NC_138778.1, read on the forward strand.
TTCGTCTGACTACCCTGCTGGTTCCTGACCCCTGGCTTTGCAAAAGACTCTGCATCAGTTTCGCCATCCGTTTGGACTTTTGCTTTACAGCTTGTTTTTCAATAAAGCTTTCTTATTTTCACTTATCTGTTGTTGTACGTCTGGTTCATGGTTCCGTGACATTAGGACCAAGCCATGAACTCTGACGGTACAGGGCCATCCTCGCTACCCACGCTGGTTGCCAGACTTGATCAGCAGGATCACCTGTTGGGTCGGTTCGCCATGGCGTTGCAAACCCTGCTTGAACGCACGGTACCACAGGCCATGAATTCTGACGGTACAGGGCCATCCTCACTACCCTCGCTGGTTGCCAGACTTGATCAGCAGGATCACCTGTTGGGTCAGTTCGCCGTGGCGTTGCAAACCCTGCTTGAACGCACGGCTCATTTCGCTCCCGTTGCCGATGGGTCGGTTGTCGCTCCTGGGCCCGATCCTACTGCCGCCCCGGTTGTTGCGCCAGAGTCTACCCCGACACCTGTTGTTGCGCCTGCGGTGTTTCGGGGTATGTCCGGTTCTGCCCCCCTTCCACAGCGCTTTGGGGGAGAGCCAACTCAGTGCCGAGGTTTCCTTAACCAGGTGGGCATTTATTTCGAGTTGCTGCCACATGCCTTTCCTACTGAGAGATCAAAGGTGGGCTTCTTAATCTCGCTGCTCTCGGACAAGGCCTTGGCCTGGGCCAGCCCTTTATGGGAGAACAACAATCCGGTGGTTGCCGAGTTTTCCGGTTTTGTTGCTTCTCTTCGGAAGGTATTCGATGTGCCGGCTCGTGCTGCCTCTGCTGCGAAGCTCCTTATGTCCATCAGACAGGGTTCACGATCCGTAGCTGAATACGCCATTGAGTTTCGTACCCTGGCAGCAGAGGTTGGCTGGAATAATGAGGCTCTGGTCGCTGCTTTCTCTCATGGTCTCTCGGATGCCTTGAAGGATGAGGTTGCAGCTAAGGACCTACCAGTGGAGCTCGAGTCTCTTATTTCTTTCCTGATTTTGATTGACACCAGACTCAGGGAGAGACCTTCCTTTAAGGAGAGTCTGCGGAGGCCTCCTAACAGATTGGCGCCTACCTTTGTTGTCCCACCCGTGCCTCCCTCTCCTCCCACGCCTCCTGGGGATGACTTGTCTGGGGGTGAACCCATGCAGCTGGGGTTTGCTCGCCTGTCCGAGGGGGAGAGGGTACTCCAGAGACGCGAGGGCCGATGCATGTACTGTGGTCTCGGTGGGCATTTTCGGTTGGCATGTCCGAACCGTCCGGGAAACGCTCGCACCTGAGATCCTGTCGGGGGCAGATCTTGGGTGGAGTCTCCTCGTCCCCGGTTTCCCGTGTTGACAAACCACTGATCACTGTTGTCCTCTCCTGGGTCGGGGGCTCGGTGACGACCCAGGCGTTGGTGGACTCTGGTGCTGGTGGTTTGTTCATTGATAGTGTGTTCGCTGCCGCCAATTCCATTCCTCTGCAGGCTCGAGGTTCTCCTCTGGCTCTTGAGGCGATAGACGGCAGACCCCTTCTGCCGCCACACGTGACTCATGAGACCCTTCCAGTGGGGTTAGCCATTGGTGCCGTCCACAGAGAGTCGGTCTGCTTCCAGGTTATTTCGTCTCCACACTACTCGGTGGTCTTGGGGTACCCCTGGCTCCAGAAGCATAATCCGATTTTCGATTGGAGATCGGCCGAGATCCTCTCGTGGTCACCGCAGTGTGGGGCTAGTTGCATCCATGGGCCTGTCAAGTTGCTGTGTACTTCCTCGGACTCTCTGTTGCCCCCTGAATACGAGAAATACCGGGATGTATTCGATAAGGTGCGCGCGGTTGCCCTACCTCCACACCGCCCATACGATTGTGCCATCGAGTTACAATCTGGTGCCGTTCCTCCTCGTGGCAAAGTCTATCCACTGTCGGTAGCGGAGAATGAGGCCATGGAGGAGTACGTGAGGGAGGCGCTTTCACGCGGACACATTCGCAAATCCTCGTCCCCGGCAGGGGCTGGATTTTTCTTTGTGAAAAAGAAGGGCGGTGAGTTGAGGCCTTGCATCGATTACAGGGGTCTCAATCGCATCACGATCAAGAACGCTTACCCGATACCCTTGATTTCCGAGCTGTTCGATCGCCTTAAAGGGGCCACGGTCTTTACCAAACTCGACCTGAGGGCGGCATATAACCTCGTAAGGATCAAGGCGGGCGATGAGTGGAAGACCGCGTTTAACACCAGGACCGGTCATTATGAATCCTTGGTTATGCCCTTTGGGCTGTGCAATGCGCCCGCAGTCTTTCAGGAATTCATCAACGATGTTTTCCGTGACCTGTTGCAGCAGTGTGTGGTGGTCTATTTGGATGACATCTTGGTATATTCTGAGTCCATGGAGACCCACATTCTGGATGTCAAACGAGTGTTGCAACGGTTACGAGAGAACAAGCTGTTCGGTAAGCTTGAGAAATGCGAATTTCACCGATCCCAGGTAACCTTCTTAGGTTACATCATTTCCGCTGAGGGGTTCTCCATGGATCCTGAGAAGGTTTCGGCTGTCTTACAGTGGCCCCAGCCCAGTGGTCTTCGCTCCCTGCAGCGCTTTTTGGGCTTCGCCAATTATTATCGGAAGTTCATCAGGGACTTTTCCATGCTAGCCAAGCCTCTCACGGATCTGACCAGGAAGGGCAGTAATTCCCAGGTCTGGCCGCCTGAGGCCATCCGAGCTTTTGAGGCTCTAAAGTCCGCCTTTGTGTCAGCTCCGATTCTGTCGCATCCCAACCCTGGGTTGCCCTTTGTCCTCGAGGTGGACGCGTCTGAGACAGGAGTAGGCGCCCTTCTGTCTCAGCGTAGAACACCAGAGGGTCCTCTGCTTCCTTGTGGGTTTTACTCCCGGAAACTGTCTTCCGCGGAGTGCAACTACCAGATTGGTGACAGGGAGTTATTGGCCATCGTGCAGGCTCTTAAAGAATGGAGGCACTTGCTCGAGGGTTCGGTGGTTCCGGTCCTCATCCTGACGGACCACAAGAATCTGACCTACCTCTCTGAGGCCAAGAGATTGACACCACGTCAGGCCAGATGGGCTCTGTTCTTGTCACGTTTTAATTACGTGGTCTCCTACCTACCCGGTTCCAAGAACATCAGGGCGGATGCCTTATCACGGCAGTATATCGACCTGTCCAGGGAGGAGTCGATTCCGACTTCGGTCATACCTCCGAATCAGATCCTGGCCGCCATTCGCACCAGCCTGACCTCTCCCCTGGGTGAGCAGATTTTGGCGGCTCAATCTGGTGCTCCCTCTGGGAGACCCAACGGCAGATGTTTTGTGCCTTAGGAGTTGCGCACTCGGTTGTTGCGAACCTACCATAACTCCAAGACCGCGGGGCATCCTGGAAAGAATCAGCTGTCCTGGGCTGTTTCACGTCTGTTCTGGTGGCCTTCCCTACGTTCCGACATCGCCGCATATGTAGCGGCATGCTCCGTTTGTGCCCAGAGTAAGTCTCCTCGGCACCTTCCGTTGGGCCTTCTGCAACCCTTAGCCACCGGGGAGCGCCCATGGTCACACCTGGGGATGGATTTCATTGTGGACCTCCCTGCATCCCGAGGCCATACGGTCATTCTCATGATTGTGGATCGGTTTTCCAAAATGTGCCACTGTGTTCCTCTCAAGAAGTTACCCTCTGCACAGGAGTTGGCCACGATTTTTGCCAGGGAGGTCTTCCGGTTGCACGGTTTGCCCAAGGAGATTGTGTCGGATCGGGGGAGTCAGTTTGTGTCCAGGTTCTGGCGCGCCTTTTGCTCCCAGTTGGGGATTCATCTCTCCTTCTCCTCGGCCTACCACCCTCAGTCCAATGGGGCCGCAGAACGATCCAATCAGGCCTTGGAGCAATTCCTTCGTTGCTATGTCTCCGATCACCAAGACAATTGGGTTGACCTCCTGCCTTCGGCTGAGTTTGCCAGGAACACGGCGGTGAACTCTTCCTCTGGGACGTCTCCCTTCATGGCCAACTATGGGTTCCAACCTGCCGTGTTACCGGAGGTATTCTCTCCCCAGGATATTCCGGCTGTGGAGGATCACCTTTCCGTCCTACGTGCTTCTTGGGTACAGATCCAGAGGTCCCTTGAGGTCTCTGCGCAGCGCCAGAGACTCCAGGCTGATCGCAGACGAGCGCCTGCTCCTTCCTACCAGGCCGGAGACCGTGTATGGTTGTCCACCCGCAACCTCAACCTTCGAGTGCCCACTCCCAAGCTGGCGCCTCGCTTTGTTGGTCCCTTCCGAGTGCTTCGCAGGGTAAACCCGGTAGCCTATGCCCTTGCGCTTCCTCCTGGCATGCGGATCTCCAACGTGTTTCATGTCTCCCTGTTGAAGCCACTGGTGTGTAATCGTTTCACTTCCTCGGTTCCTCGGCCTCGTCCAGTCCGAGTGGGCAATCGTGAGGAGTATGAGGTGAGCAATATCCTGGACTCACGCCTGGTCCGCGGTCGGGTGCAGTTTTTGGTTCATTGGCGTGGTTATGGTCCAGAGGAGCGTTCCTGGGTTCCCTCCGCAGATGTCCATGCTCCTGCCTTGCTCCGAGCCTTCCACGCACGCTTCCCTCAGAAACCGTTCTTTACTCCGCGGAGGAGGGGCCCTTGAGGGGGAGGTACTGTCATGGTCTTACCTTCTTGCTGTTCTCCTTCGTTTGACATGTGCTGGCGGCCATTTTGGTTTCTGGGTTTCTTGTAGCCTCCCACCCTGCGGCTCCTCCTTCCCACTGGGAGGAGCTGGATGCCTAGCTCATATATATAGGAGGTCTGTGGCTTCAGTTCCCTGCTTGGTCCCCCTGTGTTCACATGCTTCTAAGACTGCTGCTGCTTCTGGTTCCTGTTCCTGGCTTCCTCTGACTACCCTGCTGGTTCCTGATCCTGGCTTCGTCTGACTACCCTGCTGGTTCCTGATCCTGGCTTCGTCTGACTACCCTGCTGGTTCCTGACCCCTGGCTTCGCAAAAGACTCTGCATCAGTTTCGCCATCCATTTGGACTTTTGCTTTACAGCTTGTTTTTCAATAAAGCTTTCTTATTTTCACTTATCTGTTGTTGTACGTCTGGTTCATGGTTCCGTGACAGAAAGGCAATTTGCTGTTAGGGAGTAGATCGATAGTGCAATTGTAATCCCTATGGGGAGGCAACACTTGAGCATTTTTCTCAAGGAACACTTCGGACAGATCCTGATAGCATAGTGGTGCAATTTCATCTGACACCACAGACAGAATCTTCCCATAAGATGGAAGGTTACACGTATTCTCACAATAGTGAGAGGGGAAAACCAAAGTCCGTTTTTTCCAATCTATGATTGGTTGGTGTGTGTGTAACCAGGGAAGTCCCAAAATAATAGGAAAATGGGGTGAGGATAGTATGTCAAAGGTGATGGTCTCCACATGTCATTCGTTGGTAGTGGCAAGGAGTGCCTGTGTCTGGTTGGTGATTGGACCAGAAGACAGTGGAATACCATTAATTAAACTAACAGAAACAGGCTTAGATTTTGAAATAATAGGTATTTTATTTAAGGTAACAAAGCGTGTATCAATATAGTTTCCACAAGATCCAGTGTCGACCATAGCCTTGGTGGTGATCCTAGTTTGGTCCCACTGTAATATTAAATGAACAAAAAGATAGGGGTTAGAAAAGGAAGTCATTAATCCTCCCAGCAAGACATGTGAACACTCACCCTCTTTTTTGCGGACAAGGGGACAGGTGCTTATCAAATGATCCGAGGATGCGCAGTACATGCAGAGATTCCTGGATGTTCTTCTAGCTCGTTCAGTAGTCGTTAAAGGTGGGCGTATGGTTCCTACATCCATGGGAGTAGGGTCAACGGCCGAAATCTGAGAAGGACTAGACAATGGCATTCCCATCTTTTCAGCCATTCTTTCTCGCAGTCGTCTGTCGATGTTGATACTAAGTTGTATCAAGGCCTCCAAGGTGACAGGTAAATCCGCTCGGGCGAGCTCGTCTTTAACAGCTTCCGATAACCCGAGTCTGAATTGAGTTCGCAAAGATGTGTCATTCCACCCTGAATCAAGGGTCCATCTTTTGAACTCAGATACAAAGTCTTCTACAGGTCTCCTTCCTTGTTTTAAGGCCCTCAACTGAATATCAGCAGTACTCTGCCTATTGCGGTCATCATATAAACTAGCGAGTTCCGCTAGGAATAAGGAATAGGTGTTGAGAATCTAATCATTATTCTCAAAGAGAGAGTCTGCCCAGGCCCGTGGATCACCCGTCAAGTATGAAATAACGGTACAGACTTTTATTTGATCAGTGGGGTATGTATGAGGTTTTAACAAAAAAAGCAATTGACATGCGTTTTTGAATTCACAAATTTTTTTCCGATCACCTGTAAACACTAGAGGAGGGTTTATTTTAGGTTCAGGAGGCTGAACAGCAGTAAGCCGTGAGAGCTGGGTTACCTGCTGTGTCAGAGTCTGATTCTTTTCTTGTACGTCAGTCAGAGCAAGTATTAACGCTTTTACTTGTTGTGTTAATTGTGTCACTTGAGTGGGTAATTCTGCTGAATCCATTTTTAAGGTTCGTTCAATCTGTAACGCTCCTGCGTTTTTAGTATAGGCTGGATTTGCAGCTGCAAAATCTCCACTCAGTAGTCATGTAGAGATGTGTTGAATGCAGATCCTGGAGTGATAGGATGTATATGATAGTATGAAGGTGATGTGCTGAAGGGACAGGTGTGAACAGTGACAAGGATGGTAATCACTTGATAGGTTTTGTATAGGAGAGTTCAAGATGGTATTTAGGAATGCAGATAGGTTAGTATCGAGTATGCTAACAGGTGGTGAGGACAGCAGATGACAAATACAGGATAGACTAACCCAGTGCAAGGATAGATAGTAGTAGACAGGAGAGCTAGCAATCTATGCAGCAGTGCAGATGATAGATGGTAGTAGGCTCAAGAGCTAGCAATCTATGTAACAGTGCAGATGATAGGATAGTATGGATAGGTAGTAACAGTCCTTAATGTGCAATAAGGTTATGGAGGGTTCCCATGCGGGGTACTTATCACTTGTAATGTTAGTAGTTTAGAGAGGTCCAGTAGATAAGGAATGATCCGGTAGCGAGATACAGGGATCAGTAGCGAGGTTCCGGTCTGCTCCAGGTAAAGGGTATAGCTGGAGGTTCCGATCGAGAGACAGGCTTGAAAGCATGTGGATAACAAGGCAGGCAAGCAGGGTGAGATAGCCATAAGTAGAAGCAGTATTCCAAGAGTGATCGGGTAACGAGATACAAGATCAGTGAGTGAAACAAGTCCAGGTAGCGAGATACATGAGCCAGTAACATCAGGTATGGCCGCTTCAGACATGGCTTGATCGAACCAACCATGCGGTTGAACGAACAATGTGAGTGAGACCGCCGGCGGTTGAAATAGCCGCTCTGTGGCGCTCAGCAGTGACATCATCGTTCTTAAAGGTATATGCGTACCACCTGAAGAGAAAGGTGGGACGCATTACAGAGAAAGTGGTGATTAAGGGTACCGGAGGTACCAGAATCTTACAGCCCTTGGCCTCTATGATCAGCGCTTCCACCCAACCTGAGCAGTCGACCCGACCCATGCGCTTTATGTTTGTACTGGACGCAGATCATAGAGATACCGGTAACGCTGTCCGTACGCTCGTCTCTCTACATGAGGAAAAAAGTGAAGTCCTTATGCTCTTTGGTTTACACCCTATGCCTCCTTCCTTTGACCCCTGTTGGGTCGTGTTACCCCCTCCTTGTACCCATTTGTACGCTAGGTTCAGTAAGTTCATTCTCATGGTGTACAGGTCAATCACCTAACATTGCGGGTTACCCTTGGCACCGTCTCACTCCCCTTGTTGCACTGTACTGCTTCGCGGCTCAATCCTACCCATATGATCCCCCATGACCATAATCTCATGGAACGTTAAGGGTCTCAGGTCACCTCATAAACGGATGGCCGTCCTTAGACACTTGAGGCTTCTACGGGCGGACATAGCCATTTTGCAGGAATCCAATTTGGAGGAGAGGGACTTCCATAGAATGAAGAAACTCTGGGTAGGACAAGTGTATGGCTCACCGGCAGTTAAGGGTAAATCGGGAGTATTAATTCTCGTTACATAGTTACATAGTTAGTGAGGTTGAAAAAAGACAACAGTCCATCCAGTTCAACCTATGATGTGTGTGTGTGTTTGCTTTTAACCGTACATTGTATACTGCTTTTAACCGTACATTGTATACCCCTGTATGTTGTGGTCTCTAAGGTGACCATCTAACAGTTTTTTGAAACTATCAATGCTCCCTGCTGATACGAATGCTTGTGGAAGAGAATTCCACATCTTTACCGCTCTTACAGTGAAGAACCCCTTACGCATTTTAAGGTTAAAACGCCTTTCCTCTAGTTTTAGTAAGTGGCCACGCGTCTTATTGTATTCCCTTACTCTGAATAGTTTGTTCCTTATGCCAGGGTCGCCAGTACAGTATTTGTACATTGATATCATATCCCCCCTCAATCTTCTCTCCAGAGAGAATAGGTTCAGTGCTTGTAGCCTTTCCTCATAGCTGATGTCCTCCATTCCCCTAATTATTTTTGTTGCCCTTCTCTGGACTTTCTCAAGTTCCAACACATCCTTCCTGAGGACCGGTGCCCAGAACTGGACAGCATACTCCAGATGTGGCCGGACCAGAGTCTTGTAGAGAGGGAGAATAATCTCTTTATTTCTGGAGTGAATCCCCTTTTTTATACATCCCAATATTCTGTTGGCTTTACTTGCAGCAGCTTGGCATTGCATGCCACTGCCAAGCCTGTTGTCTACCAGTACCCCCAAGTCTTTTTCCATCTTAGACTCACCCAGAGGTTCCCCCCCTAGTGAGTAGCTTGCTTTCTGGTTTTTGGCCCCCAAGTGCATTACTTTACATTTTTCAACATTAAACCTCATCTGCCATGTAGTTGCCCACCCCGTTATTTTGTTCAGGTCTGCTTGTAAGGTTTCCACATCCTGCATAGAAGATATTGGCATGCCTAGTTTAGTATCATCTGCAAATACTGAAATTGTACTAGATATCCCCTCCTCTAGATCATTTATGAATAAATTAAACAGGATTGGTCCCAGGACCGAACCCTGGGGGACCCCACTTTCCACACCCGCCCAATCCGAGTACTCCCCATTAATCATCACCCTCTGGACTCTCCCCTGGAGCCAGTTCTCTATCCAGGTACTCACCTTATGGTCCATACCTACCTTCCTTAGTTTGTACAGTAAGCGTTTGTGGGGAACGGTGTCAAAGGCCTTTGCAAAGTCCAGATACACCACATCCACCGGCTTACCTTTATCTAGGTGGCAGCTCACTTCATCGTAGAAGGTTAATAGATTGGTTTGGCAAGAACGATTTTTCATAAATCCATGCTGATTGCTACTAATAATACAGTTTTCATTACTAAAGTCTTGTATATGGTCCCTTAATATCCCCTCCAAAATCTTGCAGACTACAGATGTTAGGCTGACCGGCCTATAGTTCCCCGGGATACACCTCGGCCCCTTTTTAAATATTGGTACCACGTTGGCTTTTTTCCAATCAGCTGGCACCATACCCATCTGTAAACTATCCTTAAAGATCAAGAATAAGGGTCTGGCAATCACCTGGCTGAGCTCTTTAAGAACCCTCGGGTGCAAGCCATCCGGTCCCAGTGATTTATTTATGTTAAGTTTCTCTAGTTTAGTTCTAAGTCTATCTTCTGTTTGCCATGGCGGCATTTCCTGAGGTGTGTTGTTTAGTTCGGCCTTACAAGCTAGGTTCGTTTAGCCCCCTGATTCTTTTGTGAAGACTGAAGAGAAGAAATGATTTAACACTTCCGCCTTTTCTTTGTCCTCAGTGGCCATATTACCTTTGTTATCTTTTATGGGGCCAATGTGTTCTGGCCTCAATTTCTTACTGTTTATATACTTAAAGAACTTCTTGGGGTTCTTTTTACTCTCCTCCGCTATATGTCTCTCGTGTTCTATTTTAGCCGCCCTGATTTCGCCTTTACATTTCTTATTACACTCTTTGTAATGATTAAATGCTGCCAATGACCCCTCAGTCTTGTATTTTTTGAAGGCCTTTTCTTTAGCACTAATATGCATTTTTATGTTGGAGTTTAGCCACCCAGGGTTTAATTTTGCTCTTTTAAATTTATTTCCCTTTGGAATGCACTGGTCAATCCCCTTGTTAAGTATGCTCTTGAAGCACTCCCATTTTTCCTCCGTGTTCTTTGTTCCCAGGGTTCTATCCCAATTGATATTTTCTAGCAGCGAGCGCAGTTTTGGGAAATTGGCTCTTTTGAAATTCAGCATCCTTATATTTCCCCTCTGCTTCCTATAACTATAATTAATACTGAAACTTATTGACATATGGTCACTGTTTCCTAAGTTGTCCCATATTTCTATATCCGTGATCAGGTCTGAATTGTTGGTAATCAGCAGGTCAAGTACCGCATCTTTTCTCGTCGGTGCATTCACCATCTGACCCATGAAATTGTCCTGCAAAACATTTAGGAACTGCCTAGCCTTGGCTGAGTGTGCGGTTCCTTCTGCCCAGTCTATATCTGGATAATTAAAGTCCCCCATTATAATGACGTTTCCCGTCCTTGCTGCCAATCCTATCTGTAAAATGAGGTCCGCCTCCCCCTCCTCCCTCTGGTTGGGGGGCCTATAGCATACGCCCAATATTACCTTCCCCACCGTGCCTTCCCTTTGAAGCTCTACCCATAGGGATTCTGCCTCGTCCTTAGCTCCATTATTAATATCATCCCTCATATTTACCTGTATACTGTTCTTAATATACAGACATACCCCTCCCCCTTTTTTACCCTCTCTATCTCTGCGATAAAGGGAATACCCCTGAATGGTTGCCATCCAGTCATGAGAGCTGTCAAGTCTCTGTTATCCCCACAAAATCTAAGTCCTCCTCAAACATCAGCAGCTCCAGCTCTCCCATCTTGTTGGCCAGGCTTCTGGCATTGGTATACAAACCTCTTAATTTTGACCGGTTACATATATCCTCATTTAATGTTTTTAGGCTACTCTCTTGATTTTTCTTGATTTAGTTCACAAGAATTATCCTGCCACAGTCAAATCCACCCACTTTGACAAGGAAGGGCGTATAGTTCTCCTGCACCTCACCTCATCGTGGCTGGAGTGTATGCCCCTACCACTCCCTCTGCGACTTTTATTCAAACACTGTCTCACGACTTGGCCCCCTTTCTACATCTGCCACTACTGGTGGCTGGTGACTTCAACCAACTTATGTCCCCGTCTGAAGATAGGTCCCAAGCAATAGGTTCCTCACCTGCCTCACGCCACTATCACTCCCCCCTGTTACTACACATGACGGAAAGCTTACACTTGACAGACGTCTGGCGTCTGTCTAACCCCACGGGAAGAGAATTTACTTTTTTCTCCCACCCCCACCGTACGCTCTCACGGATAGATTACACATTGACGAATGACAAATTGCTCCCGTACACTAGCTCACCTAAAATACACGACATTGCCATCTCGGACCACGCCCCCATCTCTATAGACATCTCCATATTTGCCCATGCACCTTCCGTTAAGCACTGGCGGTTCCCCTCATATCTAGCCAAGGATCCAGGGGTGGCCACACTCATCCCGGACGTGTGGTCAGAATTTGTTGACACCAATACCTCCTCCTCCGTCTCCCCTACCCTTTTATGGGAAGCGGGCAAAGCAGTCCTCCGGGGCCGCATCATTTCGTACGCGTCTGCTTACAAGAAACGCATTGCCAAAGCGTACCTGACAGCTAGCACTTCCCTGAGGGACGCTCAAGTGGCCCTATATCGCACTAACTCCCCCGCTCACAGAGAAGCCTGGCGCAAAGCAAAGGAAACTTTTGACACATGGGCCGACACCAGGGAACGCCTCTATAAATCCCAGCAGGAATGGAAATACCATTTCTTTGGGAATAAATCTGGGAAGTTACTAGCCTCCTTATGCCGGGGCCCCTTTACACCCACACATGTCACCTCCCTTAGAGACTCTGAAGGCAAACTTGTGGACTCCCCTTCAGACATCAATAGGGTATTTGCAGACTTTTACACTTCCCTGTACAGCCACGAACCCTGTGACGAGGCAATGGCCGCATGCTGGCTGTCCTCAGTTGACCTCCCTAAAGTATCCGCTGACCAACTGGCCACCCTAAATGCTCCTATATCCCTGGAAGAGGTGAGGAAAACCATTCAAGGGCTGTCACCCGGGAAATCTCCTGGGCCTGATGGTTACACCTCGGAGTTCTACAAACTGGCAATAGACCAGGTCGCTCCCACCCTGCAGTCAGTTTTCCACCACATCTTGACTGGACACTCATATCTGCCCACTGGATATCAGGCACACATGAAGTTGATATATAAAAAGGGTAAGGACCCCAGAGACCCAGGATCGTATAGACCCATCTCTTTGTTGAACGTAGATTCAAAACTGCTCTCCAAAATTATAGCAGATAAATTGGCATCCATACTACCCACGCTTATACACCTGGCCCAAGCAGGATTTACTAAAGGCCGATCGGCCACCTCCAAAAAGGCCGTAAAGGCTTTTGATAATGTTAACATTCAATGGCTAGACAAGGTATTGACCCGCCTCGGTTTCTCTGGCCCCTTCTTACACATGATCAGGACCATGTACGCCTTCCCCGCAGCTCAGGTGTTAGTGGCAGGTCACATAGTTACATAGTTACATAGTTAGTGAGGTTGAAAAAAGACATGGGTCCATCCAGTTCAACCTATGATGTGTGTGTGTTTGCTTTTAGCCGTACATTGTATACCCCTGTATGTTGTGGTCTTTAAGGTGTCCATCTAATAGTTTTTTGAAACTATCAATGCTCCCTGCTGATACGACTGCTTGTGGAAGAGAATTCCACATCCTTACCGCTCTTACAGTGAAGAACCCCTTACGCACTTTAAGGTTAAACCGCCTTTCCTCTAGTTTTAGTGAGTGGCCACGTGTCTTATTGTATCTCCTTTCTCTGAATAGTTTGTTCCTTATGCTCGGGTCGCCAGTACAGTATTTGTACATTGATATCATATCCCCCCTCAATCGTCTCTTCTCCAGAGAGAATAAGTTCAGGGCTTGTAGTCTTTCCTCATAGCTGATGTCCTCCATCCCCCTAATTATTTTTGTTGCCCTTCTCTGGACTTTCTCCAGTTCCAGCACATCCTTTCTGAGGACCGGTGCCCAGAACTGGACAGCATACTCCAGATGTGGCCGGACCAGAGTCTTGTAGAGCGGGAGAATAATCTCTTTATTTCTGGAGTGAATCCCCTTTTTTATACATCCCAGTATTCTGTTGGCTTTGCTTGCTGCGGCCTGGCATTGCATGCCACTGCCAAGCCTGTTGTCTACCAGTACCCCTAAGTCCTTTTCCATCCTAGACTCACCCAGAGGTTCCCCCCCTAGCGAGTAGCTTGCTTTCTGGTTTCTGGCCCCCAAGTGCATTACTTTACATTTTTCAACATTAAATCTCATCTGCCATGTAGTTGCCCACTCCGTTATTTTGTTCAGGTCCGCTTGCAAGGTTTCCACATCCTGCATAGAAGATATTGGCATGCCTAATTTAGTATCATCCGCAAATACTGAGATTGTACTAGATATCCCCTCCTCTAGATCATTTATGAATAAATTAAACAGGATTGGTCCCAGGACAGAACCCTGGGGGACCCCACTTTCCACACCCGCCCAATCCGAGTACTCCCTATTAATCACCACCCTCTGTACTCTCCCCTGGAGCCAGTTCTCTATCCAGGTACTCACCTTATGGTCCATACCTACCTTCCTTAGTTTGTACAGTAAGCGTTTGTGGGGAACGGTGTCGAAGGCCTTTGCAAAGTCCAGATACACCACATCCACAGGCTTACCTTTATCTAGGTGGCAGCTCACTTCATCATAGAAGGTTAATAGATTGGTTTGGCACGAACGATTTTTCATGAATCCGTGCTGATTAATACTTATAATACCGTTTTCATTACTAAAGTCTTGTATGTGGTCCCTTAACATCCCCTCCAATATTTTGCAGACTACAGATGTTAGGCTGATCGGCCTATAGTTACCCGGGATATATCTCGGCCCCTTTTTAAATATTGGTACCACGTTGGCTTTTTTCCAATCAGCTGGCACCATACCTGTCTGTAAACTATCCTTAAAGATCAAGAATAATGGTCTGGCAATCACCTGGCTGAGCTCTTTAAGAACCCTCGGGTGCAAGCCATCCGGTCCCGGGGATTTATTTATGTTAAGCTTCTCTAGTTTAGCTCTAAGTCTATCTTCTGTTAGCCATGGCGGCACTTCCTGAGGTGTATTATTTAGTTCGGCCTTACAAGCTGGGTTCGTGTAGACCCCCCGATTCCTTTGTGAAGACTGAAGAAAAGAAATTATTTAACACTTCCGCCTTTTCTCTGTCCTCAGTGGCCATTTTTCCTTTATCATCTTTTATGGGGCCAATGTGTTCTGGCCTCGCTTTCTTACTGTTTATATACTTAAAGAACTTCTTGGGGTTCTTTTTACTCTCCTCTGCTATATGTCTCTCGTGTTCTATTTTAGCCGCCCTGATTTCATCTTTACATTTCTTATTACACTCTTTATAATGCTTAAATGCTGCCACTGACCCCTCAGTCTTGTATTTTTTGAAGGCCTTTTCTTTAGCTCTAATATACATTTTTATGTTGGAGTTTAGCCACCCAGGGTTTAGTTTTGTTCTTTTAAATTTATTTCCCAGTGGAATGCACTGGCCCACCCCCTTGTTAAGTATGCTCTTGAAGCACTCCCATTTTTCCTCCGTGTTCTTTGTTCCCAGGGTTCTATCCCATTTGATATTTTCTAGCAGCGAGCGCAGTTTAGGGAAATTGGCTCTTTTGAAATTCAGCGTCTTAATATTACCCTTGTGTTTCCTATTATTGTAATTAATACTGAAACCAATTGACCTATGGTCACTGCTCCCTAAGTTTTCCCGTATTTCTATATCCGTGAGCAGGTCTGCATTGTTGGTAATCAGTAGGTCAAGTACCGCATTGTTTCTTGTCGGTGCATTCACCATCTGACCCATGAAATTGTCCTGCAAAATATTTAGGAACTGCCTAGCCTTGGCTGAGTGCGCGGTTCCTTCTGCCCAGTCTATATCCGGATAATTAAAGTCCCCCATTATAATGACATTTCCCATCCTTGCTGCCAATCCTATCTGTAACATGAGGTCCGCCTCCCCCTCCTCACTCTGGTTGGGGGGCCTATAGCATACGCCCAATATTACCTTCCCCACCGTGCCTTCCCTTTGAAGCTCTACCCATAGGGATTCTGCCTCGTCCATAGCTCCATTATTAATATCATCCCTCATATTTACCTGTATACTGTTCTTAATATACAGACATACCCCTCCCCCTTTTTTACCCTCTCTATCCCTGCGATAAAGGGAATACCCCTGAATGGTCGCCATCCAATCATGAGAGCTGTCGAACCAAGTCTCAGTTATCCCCACAAAATCTAAGTCCTCCTCAAACATCAGCAGCTCCAGCTCTCCCATCTTGTTGGCCAGGCTTCTGGCATTGGTATACAAGCCTCGTAATTTAGATCGGTTACATTTATCCTCATTTGATGTTTTTAGGCTGCTCTCTTGATTTTTCCCCGTACCCACCCTGGGTTTAGGAGCTCCGAACACCCTACCGCTAATGCCCCCATTTCTGCCCTCTGAATCTTGCTTTCCACTGGCTAATTCTACATCTGTACCCTCCCCCCCATTCCCTAGTTTAAAAGCCCCTCTAACTTTTCGGCCATCCTCGCACCCAGTACGGCTGCACCCACCCCATTTAGGTGCAATCCGTCCCTACCAAAGAGCCGGTGACCGACTGAGAAGTCGGCCCAGTTCTCCAGGAACCCGAAACCCTCCTTACTACACCAGCTCCTCAGCCACTCGTTAACTTCCCTAATCTCCCGCTGCCTCTCTGGTGTGGCTCGAGGTACAGGTAGTATTTCGGAAAATACTACCTTGGAGGTCCTAGTCCTCAACTTAGCGCCTAAGTCCCTGAAATCGTTTAGGACTCTCCGTCTTCCTCTGCCTATGTCATTGGTACCCACGTGTACCATGACAGCTGGGTCTTCCCCAGCCCCACCCAGTAATCTGTCCACCCGATCCGCGATGTGCCGAACCCGAGCGCCCGGCAAACAACAGACTGTTCGGCGCACACGGTCTATGTCACAGATTACACTGTCTGCCCTTCTAATAATTGAGTCCCCTACCACCAGCACCTGTCTTTCCTTTCCCTTTCTCCCGGCCTCACTGGAGGAGTTCTTCCCCTGGCAGCTAGGGGCGTCACTCTGCTCCAGCAATGCTGGTCCCTGACTGGTTTCCCCAACATCACTCAACGGGGCGAATCTGTTGGGGTGCTCCAGCCCAGGATCAGCCTCCTTGCCTTGTTCCCTTCTACCCCTCCTAACTGTCACCCCTCTACTCTGCTCTGATGCCTGCACCTCCGATACTCCGCCCACCTCTGTGCAGACCCCTGTCTGCACCTGATTGGTACAATCCTGGCTCTCCTCCGGTATGGACATTCGTCTCAGTGTTGCCAGCTGCTTCCCTAGATTCAGGACCTGAGCTTCCAGGGAAGCAACGTGCTCACATTTTGCGCATTTGTATTCGCCCTCGATCACCTGTCCGAGGAACGCATACATATCACAAGATGTACACCGAGTCGCATCTCCACACCCGCCGGGCATTGTACCTACTAATCTAATCTAATGGGGATTCAGCGATTTCACATCTCGCAAACTTTCAAATTGTATAAAGGCACTAGGCAGTGGTGCCTGTTGTCACCCCTGCTGTTTAACCTGGCTCTGGAACCATTGTCGAGATACATGCTGACGCACCCTGAGCTCCGGAGCATTGAGGTGGGACAGGAAGAACTGCGCACAGCAATGTTCGCAGATGATGTGCTGATATTCACGGCGGACCCTAGCCACGACCTACCTATCATACAACAAATTTTTGCGGAATACCGACGGTGCTCGGGCCTCCGCATCAATTTCACTAAAAGCGAGGTTCTCCCGCTCAACACCACACACACCCCGCAGTGGGCGTCTTCATCCACACTTCGCATTAACACCAGCCACATTACGTACTTAGAAATTAAAAAAGTCCCTTCCCATCCTCTCTGTACCGGCTAAATTTTACTCCTGTTATAGACAAGATGATAGCTGAATTGAAAAATTGGGCGGATCTCCCTCTTTCGTTCAGGGGCAGATGCCATCTGTACAAAATGGCTACCTTCCCCAAATTGCTTTATCCCCTTCAAGCTATACCGCTTCTCCTGAAACATACTGACATCAAGCGGTTACACAAAGCCGTCTCTCTTTTCTTGTGGAAGGGGAAGCGGGCTAGGATCTCAATGTCCAAGCTACACTTATCTACACGCGAGAGGGGGGTGGATCTTCCGAACACCCGCATATACAATGTGGTCTGCTTGTTACGGTCGTGTATGGATTGGTTGAGCCGCGAATCGAGATACACCAATTTTTCCCTGGAATCGCAGTTGGCTGCACCTTATGATCTGACAGCGCTGCTGCACTGTGGGATCGGGGACTTACCTGTGTCTCTGAGACACAATCTTTTACTCAGAGACACTGTGATGGCGTGGAGAGAGCTGCGGAAATGTTTTAAGTTGTCCCAGCATCTTTCCAGCTATCTACCAATCTGTAATCATCCCATGTTCCCACAGGCCCAGCAGTGCTCTGCTTATGAGGAATGGTCAAAGCGAGGGGTCACTAAATTTGCACAGCTGTATGATATGCAAACTGGTAAACCTTTTCCCTTCGCAACATTCATGGCAAAGTTTAACCTCCCGCCAGAGCACTTTCTATACTTCCACCAGTGTGTAAGCTTTGTGGACTCTCTCTGCCACACGCCTCTTACCCGCTTCTGAGCCTCCATCTTGGATACATGGATACAACAGGACAAGCACAAAATATCACATATATACAAACCATTGCACTCTGAACTCTATCAGGGGACCTCCATCCAGAATGCAAGGGCATGAAATGATCAGCTTCACTCCGACAGTGCTCATCTCCGCATCCTATCAGGATACCTAACTACCCGACGCTTCATCACCAACGAGTTCTGGAGGGAGCAGCAATTTAAAATCATGTACCGGGCATATCTCCCCCATATCAGATGGTCCTCGGACATTTCCCACCACTTCTGCACTCTGTGCAAGTCACGTTTTCCCTCTTTGCTTCACAAATTCTGGCTGTGCCCTCCTATATCCTCCTATTGGGACAAAGCACTAAGATACATAACTAGATATACGGGGATATCGCTACCGAAAGACATTTACCACCTATTGTTTGGCGACTTCTCCCTACAAACGCTGTCGCTACCCAAACACTCCTGGAAACCTCTACTTGCCTATAAACCCTGGATTATAACCTTCCTCATGGTAACGCGCAGACTAATACTTAAACACTGGATGGACACCAAACCTCCCACCCTCCACGAACTGCATAATGACTTATCTCTCCCCAGGGATAGAGAGTTGGTGGAAATGCAACAACCCTCTTCTAATGGAAATGTCCGCTTGCTCAGAAAGTGGTCTGCTTCCCCCCCCCCCCCCCCGGGGAAAGACACTCCTTTGCATGATCTGACCTGACCCAGTAATGATACAGCACTGAATGTTTGATGGTTCACCTCCGTATTTAGGCTGATAACGCTCCCCTCTCCTGGCACGCATTCACCCACATGAGAGTCGAGCGTCATCACCCTTCGTCAGCACTAATGCAGGGGATCCCTGGTTATATTGTCAAATGGGGTAGATGAGACGGTGACCTGTGATGCATCTTGCATAATGTTTTTCTTTCATGTATTTCTCAAGGTGGCCATTACTACTTTTGTTGGTTATACACAATAATTTACCTAGCTCCACTCCCCTACCGCCCTGCCCTCCCTCCCTACTCCGTCTCCCCCCTTGCCCCTCCTCCCCTCCACCCCTACCTCCCTTCTCCTCCTTCCTCCCCTTTTCTCCCCTCCCCCTCCACATCATAATAAGAAAAAATTGGAAACAGCTACACCGATGCTATCCATACCCCCCTCCCAAACCTACTATCTGTGTAGTTCCTCGAACTTCTTCTCAGGTTAACTGTTGTGACCATTTTGTATTATGATGTACCACGCTGTACGCACAATGCCTTTTGTACTTTCACATGTGGTCACGTTGTGTATTCTTGTTTCTGAAGAGTTGAACTTCAATAAAATGTTTTTCAAAAAAGTTCACAAAAGAAAGTTCCATACAGATTTGAAATCGCATGTACTTGTCATACAGGTACAAAAAAATTGGGCCTTGGTTGTTGGTGGTGTCTGAACACCGCAACCTCTCACAGTTACTCTTGCTGGATGCAGGAACTGGCCTTGCTGTTAAAAATTCCATACAAATTTGAAGTCGCATGTACTTGTCATACAGGTGCAGAAAAATTGGGCCTTGGTTGTTGGTGGTACCTGAACACCGCAACCCCTCACAGTTACTCTTGCTGGGCGCAGGAACTGGCCCTTCTGTTAAAAAGTCCATACAAATTTGAAATCGCATGTACTTGTCATACAGGTGCCAAAAAATTGGGCCTTGGTTGTTGGTGGTGCCTGAACACCGCAACTCCTCGCAGTTACTCTTGCTGAGCACCGGAACGGGCCCTGCTTTTAAAAATTCCATACAAATTTGAAATCGCATGTACTTGTCATAGAGGTGCAGAAAAAAAATTGGGCCTTGGTTGTTGGTGGTGCCTGAAAACTGAAACCCCTCTCAGTTACTCTTGCCGGGCGCAGAAACGGGCCCTTCTGTTAAAAATGCCATACAAATTTGAAATTGCATGTACTTGTCATACAGGTGCAGAAAAATTGGGCCTTGGGTGTTGATGGTGCCTGAAAAACTCAACCCCTCGCAGTTACTCTTGCTGGGTGCAGAAACGTGCCCTGCTGTTAAAAATTTCATACAAATTTGAAATCGCATGGACTTGTCATACAGGTGCAGAAAAATTGGGCCTTGGTTGTTTGTGGTGTCTGAACACCGCAACCCCTCACAGTTACTCTTGCTGGGTGCAGGAACGGGCCCTAAAAGATGAAAAATTCCTGCGAGCTACCTCTCAATATTCGATTTTTAAAATGCCGCAAACACCTCACTTCTCATAAAAAGTGTAAATAATCTAAAATTTAAAACTGTGTTGCGCAGAATAAAAATCTATTAAATATGATAAATACTGTATCTTCAATAAATATCTGGTGCATATAAAGTTCATATGGATAAATCCCTAAAACTCTTCATTAGTGAAAAATGTCTGATATAAATATTAAAATACAAATTGTGATAATTAACCGGTAAATAATTCAAAAACTAAATATTATAAATTGTACTCTCAAAAAATCACATATAAAGTGCGTAGTGCAAATAATATGCAATGTGCATCAATCCAAAGTGCTAATCAAGTCCTTAAATAGTGCATCCACAATAGATCCGATATTTAAGTGCGAAATCAATAAATGAAAAAAGTGTTGATATAAAAAACAGTGTCCAAAAATAGAAAATTAAATTAAAGTCCTTGTGAATCAGTGCAAATAACCATTCCTTGCAGTGCTCAAAACCACCAAGAGGAGGCAGGTGCTCCCCAAAGTAGTGAGTGACCAGAGTGTCACAGATCCTTGAATCACTGTGCACCCCCTTGTGAATGGGTGCTCACCTTAGGGACGATTATATCAGACTCATCTATAGGGGCTCCTTCTCAGGGATGACCCTTCCAACGATCCGTAGGCTCACACCATGATATAAATGAAGTCTTATAACGGAAATCAGGTGAATCTCTCCATCAAAACCATAACATTCCAATACCGAAGTATCACCGTGTTATATGCAAAGAGAGGAAATCTCCAATAGTGCTTATACCTTTAAGACCTTTATTTCAAAATAAAAAGAATCAATATGAACTCACAATCTTCGGTGCATCCATGCACCTTTAGCTAGCAGTGTACAGTATATCCTTGTGAGCCGCACTGGGAAAGCGGGAGATGCGGTGGCTGTGTATCCTCTAATTTGCTCTTACAGCCCGACAGTCTCACAGTCTGTGAAGCGCTCTGTCCGTTCTAGCCCCTCCCCTACGCGTGACGACACAGGGACCTCGTGTCTTCCTCAGGGGGACGTGATTGGACGGCGGGACGCTTCCTATTGTTTATATGTTGGACGGTGCCATTTTCCCGAAGACGTATCTGCTTTGAAGACAAATTCCTCTAGACTATGTATATCTATACCGACACACATATCTATAGGACGAACAGGAGCTAACTGCCGCAATGCAGTCTCCCTCTTTACCACCACGGCTCCGTGACAAAAAATCATGTGTAATAATTATCAGCACTAATCATATTAACTTGATACCCTCTCCTAAAAACATATTTCTAGCTACAACAGATAAAAACTAGTTTATTAAAATAGCATTATAAACATATAAATCATTAAATCGAAATGCCCCTTAGATCATCTCATAATTGAAAAACCTAATCAGAGTGATCTTGGATACCATTATTAATAACTTATTGATAAACCACTCGATGAACTTCATGTCCCCAGGACATCTATTCACACCTATCATATACCTGTGTGAAGACTATAGATGTGTTAAAAATGTATTTTAAAAAAGTTAACCACTTTACCACTAGAGGATTTTGCTGTCTTACGTCTGAGCCACTTTTTGCGATTCGGCACTGTGCGAATTTAACTGACAATTGCGCGGTCGTGCAACGCCATACCCAAACGAAATGTACGTCCTTTTTTTCCCACAAACAGAGCTTTCTTTTGGTGGTATTTGATAACCTGTGCGATTTTTACTTTTTGCGCTATAAACAAAAAAAAGAGCGTAAATTTTGAAAAAATAACAATATTTTTCACATTTTGTTTATATGAAATTCCCCCCCAAAAAAATGTAAAAATCTAAATTTTTTTAAATTTTTGGCCAATTTGTTTTCTGCTACATATGTTTGGTAAAAAAATCACAATAAGCGTATTTTGATTGGTTTGCGCAAAAGTTATTGCGTTTATTAACTAAGGGAAAGATTTCTGTCATTTTTGGTGTTTTTTTTTTAACGAGTAATGGCGGCGATCTGCGATTTTTTTTTTGCGGGACTGCGACATTGTGGCGGACAGATCGGACCCCTGACTGACATTTTTGACACTTTTGGGGGTACCAGTGAAATTACTACTGTAATCAGTGCTTTTTATATGCACTGTTACTGTAAAAATGACACTGGCAGGGAAGGGGTTAATTTTATTGGAGAGGGAGGGGTTAATGTATGCCTGGTGCTTACTGACGTGTGTGGGGGGAGGTGACTGTGTGACACAAGGACAGATCCAGGGTTCAGCTATGCTGAACCCTGCAATCTGTCACTGCCTGTCACTTAGGAGATCCGCCCGCTTGTGTTTACACAAGCAGGCGGATCTCCACACTCGATTCCCCGACGATCAGGGAAGAGTTGCGGCGATCGCCGCTGCTCCTCCCCTGGCACGACTCCCGCTGTGACTGAATACAGCGGGATTGAGCCTCCGGCGGCGAGCGCGCCGCCGAGAAAGGGGAGTGTCTGGCGACGTAGGTCTACATCGCCAGACGATAACGAACCACTTTGCCGCAGTAGTGCTCGAGTGAGCAGACGGCAAGTGGTTAAAAAAAAAAACAATATTAATAGTTGCTTAAAAAACATTTCAAATCAAACTCCTTATTAATCCCCCCAGGATAAAGGGAACCAAGCTGATGTATCCACCATGACTCTCTCTTGCTAAGTTCCCTAACAAAGTTGCCCCCCCGCCAATGCTTTTTGGGGGCTTCTATACCCCAAAATGACATTCCCTTGCAGCTTTTTTGCTGTTGTTCTTTAAAATGTATCGATAAGTGGTGTTTTATCGAATCCCCGATTTATGTTGTAGACGTGCTCCTTAATCCTCTCCCTTAGGGGTATTTTTGTACGCCCCACGTATATCTTATTGCAAGGGCATTTTATAGCATATACTACCCCCATCGTGTCGCATGTAATAAAGTCTCTGATTTTGTATGACTTATCATCCCTCGGATTGTTGAACGTTAATCGCTTCTATGCATTTCCTGGTACCCTCAGGCATCCATAACATCTACCACATGCTCTGAAGCCCTCAAATTTCCATCCGAACATTGTAGGTCTGGTGGGGGGCTCAACGACATTTCTAACAATTTTGTCCCTTAGGTTCGGGGCCCGCCTATACACAAAATGCGGTTTATCCTTAAGCAAAGGGCCCAGGATACTATCTTGTTTCAATATCGGCCAATATCGGCAAAAAACTAGTGTCCACAGAATTGGAATATTTACCTGTAAAAAAGATATATGGATAAGTGGACATCACAAAAGGAATTAAAATGTTAGAAAAGAGAAAGGATATAGTAATCCGCCCGGCGGATAAGGGCTGGGGTTTGGTAGTATTATCAAAAGATCAGTATAAAGGTGAAATTGAGAGATTATTGGACGACCGAGACACCTATGAAAAATTACTTACCAATCCTACCAAGATATATAGGAAGGAACTCGAAGCCCTGATTCAGTATGGTACCAATAAAAATATACTGAATAAAGATGAGTCCAGATATCTACTACCATCAGCGTGCCGTGTACCGGTAATATATCATATCCCAAAAATACATAAGGATAGTGTAAACCCACCAGGCAGACCGATTGTTAGTGGGATAGACTCCCTAACCTCGAGGTTGGGGGAGTATATAGATGTGTTTTTGCAACCATTAGTGAAGGAGACGAATGCTTACTTAAAAGATACTAAACACACTTTACAGTTACTAGATAACATTTCAGTTGATAAGGATACGGTGATGGCCACAGCCGACGTGGCTTCTCTTTATACCGGCATTAGCCACGAAGGAGCATTAGAAGCAGTCAAATGGGCACTGGAAAAGACATCAAGCATTAATGCACAATTGAAAAAGTTAATTCTGAAATGTCTGAAATTTAGTTTGAAGCACAATTACTTTTGGTACGGGAATGAATATTACCTGAAAATAAGAGGCGTGGCCATGGGGGCCAAGTTTGCCCCTAGCGTGGCAAACTTGTATATGGCTAAATGGGAGAAAGGCTGGTGTAGTTCCATAAGGGTACCACAGATATTAATGTACAACAGGTTCATCGAAGACCTTATATTCGTAGCAAAAGGCAGCCCTGAAGAGATGGAAGATTTATTGGAAGGATTAAACGATAATGATCAGAATATATTATTGACATGGAATTATGTATTACTATGAATTAGTAAGGAGCAAATTACATTTTTAGATTTGGAGATCGATATTAAAGAACAGCGAATCCAGACTAAGACTCATTTTAAGAAAACGGACCGGAACTCCTACGTCCCCACAACTAGCTGTCATTTTAAACCTTGGATTTTAAATATACCCAGAGGCCAATATATACGGCTGAGAAGAAACTGCACGGACACGCAAGATTTTGAGGTACAAGCTAATTGTCTCACGCAGATGTTTCAGCACAAAGGATACCAAGACACATTCTTACAGAAAGAAATAGAGAGGGTGAGAAACATGTATAGACATAGTTTAGTTTATGCAGAAAAAGCAATGAATGAAATACAACAAAAAGAATTAAAGTTGTATTGGATTTTAATGTACAACACAAAAAAGTGGAGCAAATTATCACCAGATATTGGCCGATATTGAAACGATAGGATCCTGGGCCCATTGCTTGAGGATAAACCGAATTTTGTGTATAGGCGGGCCCCGAACCTAAGGGACAAAATTGTTAGAAATGTCGTTGAGCCCCCCACCAGACCTACAATGTTCAGATGGAAATTTGAGGGCTTCAGAGCATGTGGTAGATGTTATGGATGCCTGAGGGTACCAGGAAATGCTAAGAAGCGATTAACGTTCAACAATCCGAGGGATGATAAGTCATACAAAATCAGAGACTTTATTACATGCGACACGATGGGGGTAGTATATGCTATAAAATGCCCTTGCAATAAGATATACGTGGGGCGTACAAAAATACCCCTAAGGGAGAGGATTAAGGAGTACGTCTACAACATAAATCGGGGATTCGATAAACACCACTTATCGATACATTTTAAAGAACAACATCAAAAAAGCTGCAAGGGAATGTCATTTTGGGGTATAGAAGCCCCCAAAAAGCATTGGCGGGGGGGCAACTTTGTTAGGGAACTTAGAAAGAGATGGTGGATACATCAGCTTGGTTCCCTTTATCCTGGGGGGATTCATTTTTGATTTTAAATGTTTTTTAAGCAACTATTAGGCCCCATGCACACGGGGCGTTTTTAAGCTGTAAGTGGCCTAAGCGTTTTTCAGCTGCAACAAGAACCCACGGCCTGCGCGTTCTGAGGCCGAGCGTTAGAGCGTTAAAAGCGTTTGACGCTATTTAACGCTATTTAACGTTTTTATTGGCGTTTTCCAGCGTCCGGCGTTATTAAGCTGTAGAAATTTTCATAAATTTGATTGGTCACTGTAATGGAGTAAAAACACAGGAAATGCATTTTTACATTTCCCAAGTGTCCTTTGCTCAGCCGTGTGGGTGGGTGTGTCTGTCTGGACATACAGGAGAGAGGGACAATGGCTGCTGACATAGGTCAGACAGAGCTTATCTCTGCTGTTGAGGCCCATCCAGAGCTGTGGGATGTCTCCCATCCCTTCTATAGTGACAGGATTAAAAAATCAAAAACCTGGATGGACATCTCAGAGGCACTTACACCAGGCTGGGACCGATTAAGTACCGCAGAAAAGAAGGAAAGAAGTACGTTTTTCTGAAATGCATGACTTGTGTGCTGTATAATTACAAAGAATGCATATTTTAACCTTACTTCACTTTTCTTCTTAGGCAAAATATTCCAAAAGAGGTGGAAGTCCCTGCGTGATCGGGTCAGGAGGGATCTGACAGAGGAGGAAAAAACCAACACAAGTGGTGCAGCTGCCTCCCACAAAAGAAGACATGTGTACCACAACCACCTGGCATTCCTGCGTCAAGCAATGATAGACAGCAGTAGAGAGTAAGTCGCACATACTGTATTTTTGACTTACATATAGGGGTGCTCAGAGCATCTTTTTCTGTGAATGTATTGCTATTCTGCAGCCATTTTTTTTTACATATTTTTCAGGACAACATCTAATATTGCGGACCTCACTCAGGATGCTAGTCAGGAGGTGGTTGAAGAACCAGAGGACAGACCCCCCAGTGCTGCCACTGAAAACAGTGACATGACGATAAACATCCAATCCAGTGGATCTCATGTCTGCGATGAATCCACAATACAGGTTAGTGTCTGTCTAGTCTGTCTGCCATTCTGTTCTTCATTGTATGTATGTGACAAACTGAACCTTTTTCTTTCTTAACAGGAATCCAGGGACCAGGAATGTGCTGTGGAAGAAATTCCCGATAGTGGTGTGGGGCGTGGCCGTGGCGAGGTACCCGTTCGTGGCAACGAGGTATGTGTGCGTGGCCGTGGCGCTGTGCGTGGCCGTGGCCGCAATCAGCGTCAGAGGGGTGGCGTATTGTCCATCAAAATGAGGACAGGGTGTTAGCGTTGCTGCAGGAAGTGCGGCAGGAGAGGCGCAGTGGGGATGTGTTCCTCGATCCTGGCAACTCACGCGCCGCCTTCTGCCGTGCTGCATACTACATCCTGGAGGACATTGGGGGACCTGAAGAAAAGCTTTGTATGGATCGTGTGCTCGCCATTATGACACAATATAGGTGTGCGAAACTAAGTGGTGGCCCGCCACCATCAAACGATCCATTCAACACTTTTCTTGATCCCCCAATGCCCTCTGGGACCTCAGCAACGCTAACACCCCACTTTCAATACCGCCCCCCTCCGCAACGCCACCTACCTACCTTGTCCCCTCCGCAACGCCACCCAACACCTGTCTTGTCCCCGCCCTCCTATTTCCCACCCCACTCCTCCATTGATTTCTCCCAACCACCTACCCATTACCCGCCACCAAACTTACCTGGACCCCCTTACCACCATGAGGTTGCACAGGAACGACATGTCCAAGCCACCCACTCACATCCTGACATCAGCTATCCACGTGCGAAGTCACCGCGGTCAAGCCAGGACGATCAGTCAGGATACACCTACCAGCATTTGTGATTTTTTTCTTTTTTTTTTGCGTTTATTTGAATAAAAACCTTTTGTTGAAATGATATTTTGCCTCTTTTTTTTTTTTAAGTTGTATGTTGTAATAGAAGTACATCTGCACAGGCCATTGGGCTGGCACACACTTGCCACATGCAGAAGGAAACCCCCCTCCTTCTTCTGCATGTGGCAAGTGTATGCACAGACCAGGGCTGGCACACACTTGCCACATGCAGAAGGAAACCCCCCTCCTTCTTCTGCATGTGGCAAGTGTATGCACAGGCCATTGGGCTGGCACACACTTGCCACATGCAGAAGGAAACCCCCCTCCTTCTTCTGCATGTGGCAAGTGTATGCACAGACCAGGGCTGGCACACATATGCCACATGCAGAAGGAAACCACCCTCCTTCTTCTGCATGTGGCAAGTGTATGCACAGGCCATTGGGCTGGCACACACTTGCCACATGCAGAAGGAAACCCCCCTCCTTCTTCTGCATGTGGCAAGTGTATGCACAGACCAGGGCTGGCACACACTTGCCACATGCAGAAGGAAACCCCCCTCCTTCTTCTGCATGTGGCAAGTGTATGCACAGACCAGGGCTGGCACACACTTGCCACATGCAGAAGGAAACCCCCCTCCTTCTTCTGCATGTGGCAAGTGTATGCACAGACCAGGGCTGGCACACACTTGCCACATGCAACATTACATAGTTACATAGTAGGTGAGGTTGAATAAAGACAATAGTCCA
The DNA here is from genome assembly GCF_965119305.1 of Pelophylax lessonae. Taxonomy (NCBI): domain Eukaryota; kingdom Metazoa; phylum Chordata; class Amphibia; order Anura; family Ranidae; genus Pelophylax; species Pelophylax lessonae. The sequence goes on from NC_138778.1 coordinate 88,364,273, forward strand.
TCCAGTTCAACCTGTGTGGGTGTGTGTGGCTGTACTCATCTCACATACCCCTGAATGTTCTGATCCTTGAGATGTAAGTCTAAGAGTCTTTTGAAAGCCACCATACTACCCGCAGAAACCACCTCTTGTGGTAGAGAATTCCACAATCTTGTAGCCCTAACAGTAAAGAACCCCCCACGTTGCCTGTGATTAAAACGCTTCTCCTCTAATCGCATTGTATGCCCTCGAGTCCTCATGGAATCCCTTCGACTGAACAGCTTTTTTTCTAAGCTGGGATCCCCATTAAGATATTTATAAATTGCTATCATGTCCCCCCTCAGACGTCTCTTCTCCAGGGAGAATAAATCAAGCGATTGTAGACGCTCTTCATAGTCAAGGTCCTCCAATCCCCTAATTAGTTTAGTTGCCCTTCTCTGGACTCTCTCCAGCTCCAACATATCCCTCCTGAGGACTGGCGACCAGAACTGGACAGAATACTCCAGATGCGGTCGGACCAGAGTTTTATAAAGTGGAAGGATTATAGTCTTATCTCTGGAATACATCCCTTTCTTTATGCATGCTAATATTCTGCTGGCTTTGGCAGCTGCCGCTTGACATTGCATGCTGTTGCCTAATCTATCATCAACCAAGACTCCCAGATCCTTCTCCATTTTTGATTCCCCCAAGGGTTCCCCTCCTAACGTGTATTGTGTTTTTATGTTTTTAGTCCCCAAGTGCAAAACCTTACACTTCTCCACATTAAACCTCATTTGCCATGTCCTTGCCCACTCTGTAATTTTGTCCAGGTCATTCTGTAGGATATCTGCTTCATGCTGTGCAGTTATTGCCCTGCCCAATTTTGTGTCATCTGCAAAAACTGATATTGAACTACTGATCCCGTCCTCAATGCTGTTTATGAATAAATTGAACAAGGTTGGTCCCAGGACTGAGCCCTGGGGCACCCCGCTTACAACCTCAGACCAGTCTGAGTATGCGCTGTTTATTACCACCCTTTGGACACGCCCTTTAAGCCAGTTCCGTATCCAAGAGCAAACCCTGCTTTCGATACCTGCAGACCTTATTTTATAAATTAAGCGCTTGTGGGGAACTGTATCAAACGCCTTAGCGAAATCCAAGTACACCACATCCACTGGTCTGCCCCTATCTAGCTCACAGCTCACCTCCTCGTAGAATGCTAAGAGATTGGTTTGACAAGAACGCCCATTTGTAAACCCGTGCTGATTACTGCTGATGATGTTGTTGTCTTTAGCAAACTCTACGATATAGTCCCTTATCATCCCCTCCAGAAGTTTACATACTATTGATGTCAAACTGACAGGCCTATAATTTCCCGGGATATGCCTCTGGCCCTTTTTGAATATCGGAATCACGTTAGCTTTCTTCCAATCCCCTGGTACATCCCCTGTCCTAATACTGTCAGCAAAGATCAGGAACAGTGGTCTGGATATAACCTTACTGAGTTCCTTGAGTACTCTCGGATGTACGCCATCCGGGCCTGGTGATTTGTTTGTGTTAAGTTTATCCAGCCTTTCCCTGATTTCACCCTCTGTTAGCCATAGTGGCAAATCCTGTGTATTACTACTAACCATACAGTCATGGTCAGTGTACCCCTCCGTTTCCTGTGTAAAGACTGACGAGAAAAAAGCATTCAGCACGGTTGCTTTTTCAGTGTCCTCTGTAACCATCCCCCCATCATCGCTAATTATGTGTGCAATATGCTCTGCCCTAGTTTTTTTGCTGTTGATATATTTAAAGAATTTCTTTGGGTTTTTTTTACTATCCTCCGCTATTTGTCTCTCAAAGTTGATTTTAGCCATTTTGATTTCGTGTTTACTTTTCTTATTTGCCTCCTTGTATAGCTCGAAAGCCAATACAGTGCCCTCTGATTTATATTTCTTGAAGGCCATTTTTTTTTCCCTAATACGTTTTTTAACGTTACGGTTTAGCCAGCCAGGTTTGGCTTTGTCTCTTCTAAATTTATTTCCCATAGGAATGCACTGCAAGATGCCTTTGCCTAATATGTTCCTAAAGCATTCCCATTTTTCCTCTGTGGTCAGGGATCCCAGGGTTTGGTCCCAGTTTACCCTTTCCATCAATGAGTACAATTTTGGAAAGTTTGCCCTTCTGAAGTTTAGGGTTCTTATGTTCCCCACTTGCCTTGTTATATTGTTATTTATACTAAATGTGATCATCCTGTGATCGCTAGAGCCCAGGTTGTCCTGAACTACTACCTCCGAGATTATGTCTGGGTCATTAGTGATCAATAGATCCAGGACTGCATTTTCTCTAGTCGGAGAATCCACCAACTGTGACATGTAATTATCCAGTAAGGTTTCTGTGAATAGACGGGCCTTCTGTGAGTGTGCAGTCCCCTCTTCCCAGTCAATGTCAGGATAATTGAAGTCCCCCAATATGATGACTGATCCCAATTTTGCCACTTTACTCATTAGTGCTAAAAATTCCAGCTCTACCTCCTCCCCTTGGTTAGGTGGCCTGTAGCAAACCCCCACAATTACTTTCCCCTTTTCTCCTTCCCTATGGAGTTCAACCCACACAGATTCTAACTCCATGCTCATCCCATCCGTAATGTCACTCCTTTCTATCACCTTTATATTGTTCTTGACATAGAGACATACCCCTCCCCCTCTTTTTCCTACCCTGTCCTTCCGGTACACCGAATACCCTTGGATATTGGCCAGCCAGTCATGTGAGGGGTCGAACCAAGTCTCTGTTATTCCCACAAGGTCTATGTCCTCCTCATGTACTAACATTTCCAACTCATCCATTTTATTAGCTAGGCTCCTGGCATTAGCATATACCCCTCTTAGTTTTACGGAAGTTGAGCGCAATTGGTGGTTATGTTTATTCCTGTTTGGTCTGAGGTTTTCCCGCACAGACCTACCGATTGGCGTTGTGGACCTACTGTCGCTGCTGACCCTACAGCTGCCTTCAGTCCTCTGCTCCCTCCTGACTGATTCTACTTCTGAGCCCTCCCCCCCGTCTCCTAGTTTAAAAGCCCCTCCAACATTGAACTGGAACAATGGAAGAATGATAGACATCAAAAGAACTGACATAAATGTTTAATAAAAGCTGTATGTGAAGATATCACAAAGTTTACAAGATGAATGATTTTAGACAAAATTATCCTGCCATGCCACTTCCCCATCAGGCGAGACAAAGAAATCCGCAAACTTATCTCTGATGGTCATGACTCGCGATGTTGTTCGTAAGTCCATAAACTGCACGCGGTGCATGGGGTTACGTGGCTCTGGTTCAACGCTGCTCCTGTCGCTTCTCCTTAGGAAATTGTGCAAAACACAGCAGGCCAGGACAACCTTGGTGGCATTGTCAACATCCAGTTGCATACATGACAGCAAAACCCTCCATTTTGCTGAGCACACACCAAACGCACACTCCACAACACGACGAGCACGGCTCAGCCGATAATTGAATATACGTTTGGTGTGACTCAGTCCATAGCCACTGTATGGCCTCATCAGATTTTCTGCCAGTCCAAATGCTTCATCGGCCACCATGACCAATGGCAAGCTTGGTTCCTCAGTACTCGGTAGCGGCCTGCTTGTTGGTATGTTGAGTCGTCCTTCGTGTAGCCGACGTCCAAAGGCCGATTCTCGAAAGATGCGGGCATCACCCTGGCTGCCATATGCTCCTACATCAACAGCAAGGAATTGAAGATGGGCATCAGACAATGCCAGGAGTACCACAGAAAAATATTTCTTGTAGTTAAAGTATGCAGAGCCGGAATGGGGGGGCTTCTTCACCCTGATGTGTTTTCCATCAAGGGCACCGATACAGTTGGGGAACTGGGTTTTCTCCCAAAATTCGTCGACAACTGCTTCCCACATCTCTTCAGTCGGCTCCGGCATGACCACCTCCTTCAACTCCTCCCATATTGCCGCACATGTCTCCTTAACAATTTTGGCCACCGTGGAGACACCTAGCAGAAAATAGTGGTGTAAGGAGACAAAGCTTTGGCCAGTAGCAAGAAACCTAAAATAAAAAGAAAAAATGATTACATATTACATAAAAGAATATATCTATCTTTCAAAAATACATTGAAAATATGTTTTAACTAGGACCTCACCACCTAACCCTCTTAACCCAAGTACTAACCCTATACAAAACACCCACAAATGATTTCACTTACCGAAGTGTCACAAGCAGCCTTTCCTCCGGTGACACACTGCTTCGCATGTTCGTGTCCATCCTGGATAGCCTTGGCCTGAGCTTCTCCAGCAGGTCATCAAAAAGCGGAACTGACATACATGAGAAGTTGTACCACTTGTCCGGATACATGCGGAGTTGGGTGTACATGGTGGTAAAGTACCCCACGGACAGACGCTGCGACATGACAGGATGCACCCAGAACCTTCGCCGTCTGCTCCTCTCATTCTCCTCCTCCAACTGTCTCCTTCTACGCATCCTTCTCAAGATGATGAGCAGGATCGCCTCATCAACCTTCTGCATAACAGGATCCATGACTCAGAAATGCAAAAAATACCCCGAAAATACAAGAAACACTCTCAGCTGATCTGAAAATGCTCTCTCCTCTCTCTCTCTCCTACCAAAATGGCATCGACACATTGCATTGTGGTTATTTTGGGTGTGGAAAATGGAGGAGGACTGTTTTTATAAAAAAAAACGCTATTTAGCGCTGACGCGGCTTAACGCTCATTAACATAATTTGAGAAACGCTGTTTAACACGCGTTTTTAACGCCGGTTTTTCCCGGCGTCATAACTAGCTTGGACGTACGTTTTTTTGAACGCCCCGTGTGCATGAGGCCTTAATATTGTAACTTTTTTAACTTTTTTAAAATACATTTTTAACACATCTATAGTCTTCACACAGGTATATGATAGGTGTGAATAGATGTCCTGGGGACACAAAGTTCATCGAGTGGTTTATAAATAAGTTATTAATAATGGTATCCAAGATCACTCTGATTAGGTTTTTCAATTATGAGATGATCTAAGGGGCATTTTGATTTAATGATTTATATGTTTATAATGCTATTTTAATAAACTAGTTTTTATCTGTTGTAGCTAGGAATATGTTTTAGGAGAGGGTATCAAGTTAATATGATTAGTGCTGATAATTATTACACATGATTTTTTGTCACGGAGCCGTGGTGGTAAAGAGCAAGACTGCATTGCGGCAGTTAGTTCCTGTTCGTCCTATAGACATGTGTGTCGGTATAGATATACATAGTCTAGAGGAATTTGTCTTCAAAGCAGATAGGTCTTCAGGAAAATGGCACCGTCCAACATATAAACAATAGGAAGCATCCCGCCGTCCTATCACGTCCCCCTGAGGAAGACACGAGGTCCCTGTGTCGTCACGCGTAGGGGAGGGGCTAGGACAGACGGAGCGATTCACAGACTGTGAGACTGTCGGGCTGTAAGAGCTGATTAGAGGATACACAGCCACCGCATCTCCCGCTTTCCCAGTGCGGCTCACAAGGATGTTGTACACTGCTAGCTAAAGGTGCATGGATGCACTGAAGATTGTGAGTTCATATTGATTCTTTTTATTTTGAAATAAATGTCTTAATGGTATAAGCACTATTGGAGATTTCCTCTCTTTTGCATATAACACGGTGATACTTAGGTATTGGAATGTTATGGTTTTGATGGAGAGATTCACCTGATTTCCGTTATAAGAGTTCATTTATATTGTGGTGTGAGCCTACAAATCGTTGGAAGGGTCATCCCTGAGAAGGAGCCCCTATAGATGAGTCTGATATAATCGTCCCTAAGGTGAGCACCCATTCACAAGGGGGGGCACAGTGATTCAAGGATCTGTGACACTCTGGTCAGTCACTACTTTGGGGAGCACCTGCCACCTCTTGGTGGTTTTGAGCACTGCAAGGAATGGTTATTTGCACTGATTCACAAGGACTTTAATTTAATTTTCTATTTTTGGACACTGTTTTTTATATCAACACTTTTTTCATTTATTGATTTCGCACTTAAAGCGGAGTTCCAGCCATTTACTCACCTGTCCAACGGTCCAGCGATGCGGCCGCCGGAAGCCTCGATCCTCTCCCTCGGCGCCGGCATCACTGCTGTGGGCACCCGGCTGTTACAGTTTGCGGCTTCACAGCCGGGTACCCACTGCGCATGCGCGAGTCGCGCTGCGCGCCGTGATTGGCCGGCAATCTTCTGGGACCTCTGACGTGTCCCAGAAGATTGCAGGGAGGGAGGGGGAGAGGAGAACTTCCGCTCAGGGCGCCGCGGCGCTCCGAGCGGAAGTGGGAGCGGGTACCTGTCAAAACTGGGTACCCGCTCCCCCCCCCAAAAAATGACATGCCAAATGTGGCATGTCGGGGGGTCAGGACTCCCTAAAGCGGAAGTTCCACTTTTGGGTGGAACTCCGCTTTAAATATCGGATCTATTGTGGATGCACTATTTAGGGACTTAAATAGCACTTTGGATTGATGCACATTGCATATTATTTGCACTTTATATGGATTTTTTGAGAGTACAATTTATAATATTTAGTTTTTGAATTATTTACCAGTTAATTATCACAATTTATATTTTTTAATATTTATATCAGACATTTTTCACTAATGAAGAGTTTTAGGGATTTATCCATATGAACTTTATATGCACCAGATATTTATTGAAGATATTTATCATATTTAATAGATTTTTATTCTGCGCAACACAGTTTTATATTTTAATGCAGGAACTGGCCCTGCTGTTAAAAATTCCATACAAATTTGAAGTTGCATGTACTTGTCATACAGGTGCAGAAAAATTGGGCCTTGGTTGTTGGTAGTGCCTGAACACCGCAACTCCTTGCAGTTACTCTTCCTGGGCGCAGGAACAGGCCCTGCTTTTAAAAATTTCATACAAATTTGAAATCGCATGTACTTGTCATGCAGGTGCAGAATAATTGGGCTTGGTTGTTGGTAGTGCCTGAACACCGCAACTCCTCGCAGTTACTCTTGCTGGGTGCAGGAATGGGCCCTGCTGTTAAAAATTCTATTCAAATTAGAAATCGCATGTACTTGTCTTAAAGGTGCAGAAAAATTGGGCCTTGGATGTTGGTGGTGCCTGAACACCGCAACCCCTTGCAGTTACTCTTGCTGGGTGCTGTTAAAAATTAGATACAAAATTGAAATTGCATGCACCTGTCATACAAGTGCAGAAAAATTAGGCCTTGATTGTTGTGGTGCCCTAAACCAAAAACATTGTCGAAAGCTAGCATTATTAAGATTGAGGAATAGGATAGGCAGCATATGCAGTCTTCAAGGGATGACAGACCCCTAGCAAATTCAATCAGTTACATCAGCATCAGGGGTTTGATAGCTGTTGTTGATCCAGGACTGATTCATTTTAATAAAAGTCAGCTGGTCAACAGAGTCTGTAGACAGACGCACTCTTTTTGTCCGTCACAAAACCTCCAGCAGCGCTGAATGTCTGTTCGGAAAGCACGCTGGAAGCAGGACATGCCAGTAGCTCCATTGCATATTGAGCAAGTTCTGGCCAGTGGTCCATCCTCGTGACCCAGTAACCCAGTGGATGCTCAGTTGGAAAGGTCTCCAAGTCTTCTCTTGCCCCTAGATAATCCTGCACCATTTTATAGAGACGCTGCCGGTGGTTGCTTAAACCGAGCAGCCCTGGGCCCTGAGGACTAAAGAATTGGTTAAAGGCATCGGTCAGCCGGCCGCCTTCTCCACCTCTCCTCCTTTGGCTGAAGGATGCCTCAGAAACACGTCCAGAGAACGTTAACCTCCCAGTGTCTGGAAAGGTGTTACACAAATTTGTCTTCAAGGTGTCCCCTAGATTTTTCATCCTCTGCTCCCTCTGTGAAGGCAGGATGAGCTCTGCAACTTTACCCTTGTAACGTGGATCAAGAAGGGTTGCCCTCCTTGATACCACAAATCCTCTGGTCCTTTGGTAAGCTTTGCAGAATCAGGGAGCCCATGCAGTGTAAGTTTGAGGAGGCATGAGATTCTGAGTCCTCTGGGTCACTAAGAATGACATTGTCAGGAGCAACCTCTCCCCAGCCACATACAACTCCTGGGGTTTCTGGGGAATGACAACCATCCCTCCGAAGACTGCTATATGCTATCCTCTACATCCATGCTACCACAATCCTCCTCCTCCTCTTCCTCCTCTTGCTCCTGTGTGTTTTGTCATCCAACAGGAATGACATCTGCATAAAGTGGGCCTTGTGAGGAAAGGAATTCCTCCTCTTCCTCCCGCTGTTCTGCCTCAAGTGCCCTGTCCATGATTCCACAAAGCGTAGGGATAGTGTCACTGTTGCATGCATCGTCCTGGCTCACCATCCTTGTGGCCTCCTCAAATAGTGATAGGACAGTGCATGCTTCCTTTATCAGCAGCCACTGGCGTGGCAAAAAGAAACCAAGCTCCCCTGAGCCTGTCCTTGTGCCATACTCACACAGGTACTCATTGATGGCTCTCTACTGTGTGTGCAGCCACTGCAGCATTACCAATGTTAAGTTCCACCTGGTGGGAATGTCACAAATGAGGCGGTTGGTGGGCAGGTTGAATTCAAGTTGAATGTCAGATAGCTAAAGCACTGGCATTGTACGACCACTGGACATGGCCACAGACTTTTCTGGCCTGCCTCAGAAGATCTTGTAAGCCTGGGTACCTGTTCAAGAAACACTGCACCACCAGATTCAGGACATGTGCCAAGCATGGAACATGTGTCAAGTGTCCCTGTCGGAGGGTGGAGAGAAGGTTGGTGCTGTTGTCGCATACAACCATTCCTGGCTCAAGCTGCCGTGGCGTCAACCACCTCTCAGCCTTCCCCTGCAGACCTGACAGAATCTTTGGCCCCGTGTGGCTCCTGTCCCCTAGCCAGACCAACTGAAGCACTGCATGACATCTTTTAGCCTGACTGCTTGCGTAGCCCCTTGAACGCTTAGGGAGCACTGCTGGTTCAGAGGACAATTCAGCAGAATTGGACATAGAGGAAGAAGAGGAGGAGGGGGTGGAGGATAGAGGAGGAGGGGGTGGAGTTGACAGATGTGGCAGAATCAGCACCAGCTTTTTGGAGGCGTAGGGGCAGAACAAGCTCCAGCACTGAACCCTATTCTGCATTTTCCCAGCTGCCAGCAGAGTGTGCCGTGAAATAAATATAATGTCCCTGCCCATGCCTGCTGGACCAAGAGTCGGCAGTAATGTGAACCTTCCTGCTGACTCTGTCCAAGGAGGCCAAAACATTACCTTCCACATAATAAATAGGGAAGCACCAAAAGAATTAATGCATCCACCCAGTGCTAATGGATAGTACTCAATCGTTCATAATAAAATACCTTAAAATTATTATTAAATGTAAAAATCGTAAAATTGAGCAGCCATTATAACACAGAAAATCAAACATAAAATATGCTAGATGTCCCAAGGAAAGTCCAACATTAGTAGCGTTGATATTAAATACTTAAACAGTACTGCAAACAAATATTGACAGTCCCACAGTCATATTCTAATAGTCCATATATTGCATAGCACTCTGTGAAATATGAATGATGGTCACAGATGATATGGGAGGGTGAATGTACATTAAACTGCAAGGGCACTGCAGAGCATACACCACAAATGAAGAATTATATGAGATAAAATCACTCATCTCAAATTTCCTCCCATTGGCTATTGAGGTGAACTTGGTTAGTCCTCTTAAATGAGTATTCACTTGTTTGCATGATATACACTGCCTACATGCATAGAAACCTTCCCTGTCCCAAAACATTTGGGGTCGTTTAAGTGTATCCAAAACTTTTTTCACTAACCTATCAGCAAAGGAGGGGGACTTCTATAAATAAAGCTGCGCCGACTGGGAAGAACCTTCATAAGAGTTCTATCCCTCGCTAAAACATTCCAGTATTTGTGAAAGATCTCCTCAACCCCTTTATATTGCGCATGATAATTGCTAATAAAGCTAAACTCATGTTTATTATCTAAAGGTTTTACTCGATCCTCAAGGCAATATTCCTGCGATAGGCCACTCACTTCCTCGATCGCTCTGTCTAATTGAGATTCACAATAGCCCTTTTCTATAAAGCATTCTTTATTCTTTCTACATGATGGTAAAGAGATGGAATGGCATTACGTGAAAAAGAAATGTATTTTTGGAACCTGCCCCTGTTGTACAGCACATTCTGCAAATTCACGAAAGGGGGCAAAGTCTACCAGATGAAAAGGCAGCAGTTGTAGTGCTAGCGATTTGGCCAAGCTAGCATTTAGATGGTGAGCATGTGGATGGCTGGGACAGTACGGTTCAGCAACTGGGGTAGCGAAATTTGTCTGCTGGTTAAATTAACAGGTGGTGTACTGCTAGCAGGTTGTGTGCAAGTATCTGTGGCACTCATTGCTATACCATCATTCCTCTCACTGCAGGTTTTTGAGAAGACATGAGGTATAGTAGGGGTAGAGATCTCAGATGAGGAGCAAGGTGAAGTATGCTTTTTTCTGATGTTGGTCTTTTAGGTGGTGTTGCCAACGGACTGCATGGCAGGCCATCATATGTCTTATCAAGCATGTGGTGCCCAAGCGGCTGGTGTTCTGGCCATGCTTGATCTGCTTCAGACAGAGATTGTAAACAGCAATGTTGCAGTCTACTGCACGTGTTGAAAAAAACCCACACCAATTAACTTTTGGAAGTCACCGGGGAGTTAGCAGTGACCTGCACCTGTGGAACTTTCTGGTGTGATGCAATAGGGTGGCTTCCCTTAAGGCGGCCCCTAGAGCACATCCTGCCTCCTTGGAGTTGTTCCACCTCCTCCTCCTCCTCACTTTCCTCCTCTATTCTCTCAGGCACCCAAGTACAGCCAGTGACTTCATCATCCCCTCCCTCCTCGTCACTAGAGCAAACTTGGCAGTACGCTGCAGCTGTGGCAACATGACTGCTAGTTTCTTGTCCATCATGGTCACCCCCTCTCTCTAGGCTCATGTTATTCCCTTCCTCAATCTGGGAACCAACATCAGAGCATTCGAGTTGCTGGGCATTCTTTAGCATCATGCAACTGACACTATGATCAAACAATTCAGGTGACTTCTCCATGCATGATAGTGAGGCTACAGAAGGAGTAGCTGTAGACAAGGAGCCTGTGGAATGGGCCACTTTGGCAGCTGCGGGGGAAGGCAAACTAGTATGAACCTGTGTGATGGAGGACAAGGAGGATGAGGATGGCTTAATTATCCACTCCACCAACTCTTCTGCATGTTGTGGCTCAATAACACGGCCAGCACTGGAAAAAAAGGACAAAGATGCACTATGTCCGTGGCCACCACTTTTTAACGTGGACACAGAGGCTGCTTGCCCTCTTTTAGTGGCCTGTGAGCGTCTGTCTCTCCTTGTTGGCCTTTCGAACATGATGGGGATTTTGCGGTGGTTTTTATAACTGATTATTATAGAATGTGTGATGGAAATATGATGCTTGGGTGCAATAATTTTGTTCTTGGGGCAGTATGAACTGTTTTATTATTGTGTTTTATTTTTGGGGGGCGGGGGGTTTATAACTTTTTAGTATTGAGTGCTTGGTGCACTATAAACCATTTTATTATATCATTTTTTTTAATAAAAGCACGTCCCAAGGGACACACTTAACCCCTGGATCTCTAATAAAGTTAACCCCTTCCCTGCCAGTGTCATTTTACAGTAACAGTACATATGTATAGCACTGATTACTGTAGTAATGCCACTGGTACCCCCAAAAGTGTCAAAAATGTCAGTCAAGGGTCCGATCTGTCCGCCGCAAAGTCGCAGTCCCGCAAAAAAAATCGCAGATTGCCGCCATTACTAGTTAAAAAAAAACAATAAAAATTACATAAATCTTTCCCGTAGTTAGTAAACACAATAACTTTTGCGCAAACCAATCAAAATACGCTTATTGCGATTTTTTTCACCAAAAGTATGTAGCAGAAAACAAATTGGCCTAAAATGTTAAAACATTTTGATTTTTACATTTTTTGGGGGGGAATTTCATATAAAAAATTTGAAAAATATTGTTATTTTTTCAAAATTGTCGTTGTTTTTTTGTTTATAGCGCAAAAAGTAAAAATTGCACAGGTGATCAAATACCAACAAAAGAAAGCTCTGTTTGTGATAAAAAATAGACGTCAATTTCATTTGGGTACAGCGTCGCACGATCGTGCAATTGTCCGTTAAATTCACGCAGTGCCTAATCGCAAAATAGGCCCTGGTCTTTGAGCAGCCAAATCCTCCGGGGCTTAAGTGGTTAAAAGATTTCCAACCCTAGCTAGCTATAGCTCTGGCTCTGCCTTGCAATGAAGTTACCTTATCCATATGGGCCTGGACCTTATCACTGTTGTCTGCTATCCAGGTACAGCAGTCTTCCCCTATGAATTCACAGAAACCCCCATTGGAAGCTAAAATAAAATTTAGTGCCATTTTCTCCTACAGTAAAAACACCCGGAGTTTCATTGGTGAGTAGGGATGATCGAACTTTTGAAAAGTTCGGTTCGGCCAGAACACCCGAACTTCCCAAAAGTTCGGGTCCGGATTCCAGAATGGGACCCGAACTTCGGTAATCAAAAAACACAATTTTGAAGCCCTAAAACCCAATAAATGCCCCTAAAAAGTGCCTACGGTTATGGGTCATGCCCCAGGGACTATGAATCAGGCAAAAAAAAGTTCTTAAAAATTGTCATTTTTGATAGAGAGCCAATTATTGAAAAAAAAAAAAAAGAGATTTCTTTGGATTTAGTGTCTGGGGGGTCTAAAAAGTGTACCTGTGAAGTTTCAGCTCTGTAGCATGTCCAGAACCAGAAAAAAAGATAATTTTTCTTAGAATTTTTAGTAGCGCAGGGATGGGGTTCCGCTCCTTTCACACCTGGGCGTTTTTGTTTCAGGCGTTTATTGGGCATTTTTTGGGCGTCTTTGGAGGCAGGCATGACATCTGAACTGAACATCTTTATAGGGGTATATATATACACACACACACACACACACACACATATATATATATATATATATATATACTGTATATATACACATCACATACACACATATAGGTGTGAAAGCAGCGGAACCCCACCCCTGCGCTACTGAAATTATGTCAGTAGTGCAGGGACGGGGTTCCGCTCCTTTCACACTTATATGTGTGTATGTGTATATATATATATATATATATATATATATATATGTGTGTGTTTGTATATATACCCCTATACAGAAGTTCAGATGTTATGCCTGCCTCCAAAGACGCCCCCAAAAAATGCCCAATAAACGCCTGCAACAAAAACGCCCAGGTGTGAAAGGAGCGTAGCCCCATCCCTGCTCTATTGAAATTCTAAGAAAAATTATCTTTTTTTCTGGTTCTGGTCCAGAACCAGAAAAAAAGATAATTTTTCTTAGAATTTTTAGAAGCGTAGGGATGGGGTTCCGTTCCTTTCACACCTGGGCGTGAAATTATGTCAGTAGTGCAGGGATGGGGTTCCGCTCCTTTCACACCTATATGTGTGTATGTGTATATATACATATATGTGTGTGTGTATATATACCCCTACACAGAAGTTCAGATGTCATGCCTGCCTCCAAAGACGTCCACAAAAAAGCCCAATAAACGCCTGAAACAAAAACGCCCAGGTGTGAAAGGAGCGGAACCCCATCCCTGCTCTACTAAAAATTCTAAGAAAAATGATCTTTTTCTTCTGGCGGTCACCCTGACATGGATGAGTTTGGTCACCTTGGCATAGCAGTCAGAGTGAGTTCACCCTAAACTACATTACGGTCACCCTGACACCTAACACTTTTCCTACAGAAACTAGATTATTGAATCTAACTATAGTGGTATATAGTACCCTAACTACAATGCATATCCCTTTCCTCACACTAATAATTGCTAAATGACACTGGAGCAGCAGGAGTAACAGAACTGCTTCCACTCTATTCCACAGCCTCTCTATTACAGTGCTAGAGATTTGGCGGGGCTATGTTATATACTGGGGGGCGTATTCTCTACTGATTGGCCTCTGGACCCCCTAGTCACTATAATCACATTCCTAGCAGACTCCTGCCCCCTCAATTGGCTTCAACTCACGTTTCTGGTCCAATCATGGGCTTTTAAAGCCCAGTTCCTGTCCCATTGCATTTTGGGCGGTTCTGGTTGCCGAATTCCGAACTTTTACCGCAAAAAGTTCGGAATTCTGCCGAATTTCGAACAGCCAATGTTCGGGTCGAACCGATGGTCGACCCGAACCATTCGATCATCCCTGTTGGTGAGATGACTGCTATACCTGTCCCACAGGTTGTAGATCCTACAAATCTAGTTCCGGTGCCATCTGTGGACTACCTGATTGTCCTGATACCCAAATTGGATTGACCAGCAAAGAACAGGAGCCTGAGCTAACATTAAAACTTCATGATAATACGAATTTCTGCCATTTCTGGGGTGTAATAGCTAGGTGGGGGTTTGGAATCCTTTTAATGCTTTGGGAGGTTTACCAATACGTCACTTTGCCCAGGGGGGGGCTGACCACCGCAGTATATGTACTTGCGGTGGTCGGCAAGTGGTTAATGCTTTGGGAGGTTTTGGGGACGTTTTGTTCTCCTTTGGATCTTGGTTGAAGGAAATAGGAGTACATATACTTATGTTGTTCTTGTTTCTAATCCTCCTATAGGATCCTGTTGCCTGGTCGACCGTCCTGATCGCTGAGACCTGCTGAGACCGGCTTAGACCCGAGATCCTGCCCCTGCATCCGACGCTAAGGTCCCCAGCCCGACCGCTGATCAACGCATCCCATTATCTCATGTCCTCCCTCTGAAGTCATCTCCGGAAGAGCGGAACCCAAGTGTCGTTTTGATGGATTGTTTTTACCCGTTATCTTTTTTCTTTTTATAAACTTTTGGAAATGGATTGTTTTTATCGTGAGAAGAACTGTTCTGTTTATTTGGAAGAAGAAGAAGATTCATCAAGGGACACATGGGAGCATATGAAAAAGAGGAGGGGCTGTTGTGGAAATTTTATTGTGGACATTTCTTTAGGATGTATTGACATTATGTCCCAGTGTCAGTTTACCGGTAATCGCTATGCACAGCGAATATTGCTTTAACTGGCATTGCAGAAAGACTGTTAGCGAAAACCTTCCATTAGATGGGATAGCATAATGTTTGCAGTTCAAGGAGAAATCTATTGCACAAATATATACCCGCCATCCGGGGCCCCATATATTTAATGCAGAGATGTGTTTGTGTTGTAGAATTCTTATAGTTTTACCAAGATTAATGGATGGCATCTTTCCATCAAATATGGCTTATATAAACTATATTTGATGGGATCCACTAACAGGTAATGAGTCCGTGTTTGTGAATGAGCACAGCCAAGTCCATAAGATGGCAGCCATTTCTGCTCACCTCTGCACATGGCTGTGTTTCTGTATAGATACTGACTTTTTGTTCCTATTGTACTTTTTGAATATATACATGTTCTGTGATTGGTGGTCTTAAAGCTACTCCCTGTAACCCCCTTTTGTTCACTTGCTGTAAATAAACCAAGCCCTGCTCTGAGAGACAGACTCACACAGGAAGCTCGCACACAGCACAGACACACACACAAACAGACCACTCACACACACTCACGCATTCAGACACAGAGAGAATTTCACACAGAAGGACACAGAGACTGGACTGACACACACACACACACAACCACTCGCTCTCATCCACACACACATACATACCCACAGAGAGAGACCCGGCAGATGGCATCAATATGACCTAGCGTGTCTGTTCCTTTTTTTGTCGTCGAGCGCTTGGTAAACCTTATGCAAATGAGCGGTACATTTGTACTTTTCAGTACAAGCGATTAATGGCGTTTGGTGCGTATTAATATCCGCAAGTGCGCTTTTCAGCGCAGCAAAGTCTTCAGCGCACTGCGCGGGTTTCTATGCTCCAAGCTCTATTAATTTCCACAACACCACCAAAAAAAAACACCCACGTCTGGAGCGGCAAGAAGAGCGCCTGAGATGCACAATGGGGTACAGCAATTATGGCCCTAATATTGGTGCTGGTTCACCACCAAAAAAAAACACCTATGTCTGGAGCGGCAGGAAGAGCACCTGAGATGCACAAGGGGGTACAGAAATTATGGCCCTTATATTATTGGTGCTGGTTCACCACCAAAAGAAACACCCATGTCTGGAGCAGAAGGAAGAGCGCATGAGATGCACAAGGGGTTAAAGCAATTATGCGGTCAATATTATTGGTGCGGGTGCACCAATAACAAAAACACCCACGTCTGGAGCAGAAGGAAGAGCACCTGAGATGCACAAGGGGGTACAGCAGTTATGACCCTAACATTATTGGTACTGGTTCACCACCAAAAAAAAAACACCCACGACTGGAGCAGCAGGAAGAGTGCCTGAGTTGCACAAGGGGGTAAAGGAATGATGCCCTTAATATTATTGGTGCTGGTTTACCACCAAAAAAAAACACCCTTGTCCGGAGCAGAAGGAAGAGCGCCTGAGATGCACAAGGGGGTACAGCAATGATGCCCTTAATATTAGTTGTGCTGGTTTACCACCAAAAAAAACAGATGTCTGGAGCAGAAGAAAGAGCACCTGAGATGCACAAGGGGGTACAGAAATTATGGCCCTTATATTATTGGTGCTGGTTCACCACCAAAAGAAACACCCATGTCTAGAGCAGAAGGAAGAGCGCATGAGATGCACAAGGGGTTAAAGCAATTATGCCGTCAATATTATTGGTTCGGGTGCACCAATAACAAAAACACCCACGTCTGGAGCAGAAGGAAGAGCACCTGAGATGCACAAGGGGGTACAGCAGTTATGGCCCTAACATTATTGGTAATGGTTCACCACCAAAAAAAAAAAAAAAAACACCCACGACTGGAGCAGCAGGAAGAGCTCCTGAGTTGCACAAGGGGGTAAAGGAATGATGCCCTTAATATTATTGGTGCTGGTTTACCACCAAAAAAAACAGATGTCTGGAGGACCTGAGATGCACAAGGGGGTACAGCAATTATGGCCTTATATTATTGGTGTTGGTTCACCACCCCAAAAAAAACCCCACGTCTGGAGCAGAAGTAAGAGCGCCTGAGATGCACAAGGGGATACAGCAATTATGCCCTTAATATTATTGGTGCTTTTTAGTGATCGACCGATATTGTTTTTTCGTTGCCGATACCGATACTAATATTTTGCTGATCGCATGTCGGCATCGGCCGATATTTGCCGATATTTTCAGACATGTAAAATTTACCCAAAAAAAACACAAATCTCTTAACAAAAATGTTAATCTTTATTTATTACTATTTTAACCTCCCTGGCGGTATGATTCTTTTGGATTTTAGGTGCTGAAAGCGGTACCATTATTTTGCATGTAATTCTTGTGAATGAGCAGCCCAAACCAACTGTATACATTTATTATATATATTATATATATATATGTATGTATACATATATTATGTATACATATATTATATATATATATATATATATATATATATATATATATATATATATAATGTATACAGTTGGTTTGGGCTGCTCATTCACAAGAATTACATTTATTATATATATTATATATAATATTATGTATACATATATTATGTATACATATATTATATATATATATATATATATATATATATATATATATATATATATATATATATATGTATATGTATATATATATATATATGTATATGTGTGTGTGTGTGTATATATATATATATATATATATATATATATATATATATATTTACATAAAAAGTACAGTAAAACTGCAGGAAAGGGCACTGGGGGGCAGTGTAATGTGAATTTTTTTTATTTTGAATGGTATCAGTGTGTTTGGTGTGTTTTACATTTGAATTTGCCGCCGGTTCCACCCCCCGGCGGACGTCACGTCGCCGGAGATGGAAGCCGGGGCTCGCAGACGATCGGGAGGAAGCTCCGCCGCCGCATACCGCCCGCATTCTTCGCTAGATCCCGGAGAAAAAGGTAAGTAAAACCTCTACCAGGATCCAGCGATCTTCCTAGCGCTACCCCGAGTGTGGCTCGGGGTTACCGCTTTTGGCTCTAAAATCTAACCCCAAGTCACGCTCAGGAATACCGCTAGGAAGGTTAACATTAAATGCTCATTCTTCACACCTTAACTGCATAAAAACTGATAGGAAAACTTCAATTGCAGGGACATTTGCTTTGCATTTCACATCATCTGATTGTGCATTAATGCAGAATACAGCGCTGCAGTAGTGGACTCACTCACTGCAATATGTTACTGCTGTGCAGTCAATGCAAAACTGCTACAAAAAGAGCAAGGCAACAGCTACACATGTCAGTGGATTGGACTGGAGTCAGTAGAGGACTACGGTAGGCAACAGCTAAACGGTGGATTGGAGTGGAGTCACTGGAGTGGAGACTACTCTTTTCAATACTCCCAGTTAAGTAGAACAATATTATACTGCAGAAAGCAGAACATTTCAGCATGTCCATGGTCACCTGTTAAAGGTCTTTTGTTTTGTTCATACAATGCTGCCACTTCATGAACATGCTCAGGAGGAGTGGAGGACAGAGGAGCAGAGAGAGAGGTATCTTCTAGCATGGGAAGCAAGTCTTTTGTAGCGTGCCTCATTTTCTCTCCACCACTGAAGAGGATGACTTCTACTGTCAATTACTGCTTCTTTCAAATAGAGATGAAGTTCATCATGCAGGCTCATAGTTGCAGATTCAGAAGAAATTGAATCCTCCACATGATGCCCCAATAAAACACTGAAAATGTCCTGATAAATTCGACCACAATGAAGAAAATTCTCTTCTGTTCGTTGACGTATTTATGGACATTTGTCTGTTTTTGCAGCATGCTGCTCTTCATAAAAATAGTGTTCTGGACTTGTCTTTTCGGCAGGAACCTCCTGCACCTCCTGTTGAATATCTTCTGTCAGCCATTGTTTTGCCTTAGCCAATACATCATCAGAAGAGAAAGCATGGTTCTTGTATTGATGATTCAAAAGACTTGCACGCACATTTTTAATCTCTTCATGCTTCTCAAAACATATATCAATCAAAGCTCTTTGGTTTGACAGACCGACATTTGAAAGTTGGAAAGTTGTGTGCCATGATGACACAGAGGTCTGACGTATCAGCAAGCCTGACTCCTTTAGGCATGTTTGCTCCACTGTCTCGAAGTTGCGCAAGCATCACTCGGTCTTTGTTGATTCCCCATTCTTCAAGAATGCCTAGAAACATTTCTCTACTGTACTCAGCTGTGTGTGATCCTTGCATTACTTTTGTATTCATCACCAATTGCCTTTTTGTCCATCCGCCGTCAATGAAGGGGCATGTAAAAATCAGTAGTGACTCTGACTCTGTTTGTGACCAGCAGTCCGTCGTGAATGAGAGTGAGCTGCCAGCATTCTCTGGTTGCAACATAGCCTTTACTTTGTCAACTACCTTTTGGTGTAGCTTTGCCGGCATTTCAGTTCAATAATACTGTACTCACTCTTCAGTGTGTAGCTTGGCTCAAGCATGGACGTCAACCGCTTAAATCCTGAGTCAGACGCCATTGTAAATGGCTGGTTATCAGTGACAATCATCTCTGTGATTACTCTGTCCAGCAGTTGGGATCTTCCATCTGAATCTAGACCGTGACATGTGTTTTTTTTTCACAAACATATCTGTTATTGTTGCCTGGGATAGTGGAGAAGTTATTGAATCAAAATCACATTGATATTCATTTTGTTTTTTCTGTGCTGCATGATACAATTCAATATCATGAACTCTTAGATGGACCCAAAGATTTGACGTATTTCTGTTTTTTGCAGTTACTGATCCCGTGCTTATGTTGTTTGTACATGTGTTGCACACTGCTGCTTTTCCTGTAGATGGTTGAGACAAGAAATAGTCCCAGACCACACTTTTACTCTTTCTCTCCTCATCCATCTCCATTTCAACTTGAAAGACACAAAAAAGATTAAAGAAATGTCTTGCTGAAGCTGAAGTTGCTGCTGATGCTGGCACCCTGTTGTGGGTTGGTGACTGACGCTTGGTAGTGTGGCTGGCTTTGTGTCACCTTGTTGTGGGTGGCTTGCTTGCAGGAACACTGTGGTGGCTGGCTTTGTGTCACCCTGTTATGGATGGCTGGCTTGCAGGAACACTGTGGTGGCACTGGCTGGCTGGCTTGGTGTCACCCTGTTATGGGTGGCTGGCTTGCATGAACACTTCTTTAGGCTGGCTGGCTTGGTGGCACCCTGTTATGGGTGGCTGGCTGGCTTGGTGACTGGTGTCACCTTGTTATTGGTGGCTGGCTTTCAGGAACAGTCTGTGGTGGCTGGTTGGCTGGCTTGGTGTCCCCCTGTTATGGGTGTCTGGCTGGCTTGCTGACTGGTGTCACCTTGTTATTGGTGGCTGGCTTTCAGGAACAGTCTGTGGTGGCTGGTTAAAAAAAAACAAGAAAGAAAGCAAGCGCTCTGGCATAGACTAGAATGGGATAGTGGCTGTAACTATAATAAATACATAGCATAAAGGGTAATGAGGGAAGGGACAAATATTGGACTAATAACTGGCAATAATGAAAAAATAATAAATAGAAGGTCCATAAAAAGTCCAATAAAGGAGTCCAACAGATGAAAATCAGTATGTCAATATATGATGATGATTGCTGCTTTTAGGGCTAGCTCCGAGAACACAGTGAAGCCAGTGCTGTGGATACATATAAAAGAAGAAGACAGAGCCCTCTAAGTGCAGCATTTATTAAAGCTTAAAACCGCAAATAAGTAACAACTCAGTAGATGGAGATATAGTAAGGCTTATAAGCTCCGGTGGTGTGTCAGGAGATGGTAGTAGTCCCAGGGGTCTTGGAGGATGGAACACCTAATCCTGGTCGGATGGACGGGTGGACGCTATGCTGAGCATCCTCCGTCTTCCGGGTTCCGGTGAGGGTGAACGCCAAGGACCACGCTGGAACGCAGCGCACACTGCGTGACGTCACCGGAGACTGTGGATGACACGACGCGTTTCAGATCTCGCGCACGGCTCTCAGTGGGCATGCGCGCTCTTTTTTTTCAAGTGTAAAGTCTAATGTGTGGTGGCTAGTTGGATGGCTTGGTTTCACCCTGTTATGGGTGGCTGGCTTGCAGGAACACTGTGGTGGCCGGCTTGGTGTCACCCTGTTATGGGTGGCTGGCTTTTAGGAACAGTCTCTGTGGTGCCTGGTTGGCTTGCTTGGTGTCACCCTGGTATGGGTGGCTGGCATGCAGGAACACTGTGGTGGCCGGCTTGGTGTCACCCTGTTATGGGTGGCTGGCTTTTAGGAACAGTCTCTGTGGTGCCTGGTTGGCTTGCTTGGTGTCACCCTGTTATGGGTGGCTGGCTTGCAAGAACACTGTGGTGGCTGGTTTGCTTGGTGTCACCCTTACATAGTTACATAGTTACATAGTTACATAGTAGGTGAGGTTGAATAAAGACAATAGTCCATCCAGTTCAACCTGTGTAGGCATGTGTGGCTGTAATCATCTCCCATACCCCTGAATGTTCTGATCCTTGAGATGTAAGTCTAAGAGTCTTTTGAAAGCCACCATACTACCCGCAGAAACCACCTCTTGTGGTAGAGAATTCCACAATCTTGTTGCCCTAACAGTAAAGAACCCCCCGCGTTGCCTGAGGTTAAAACGCTTCTCCTCTAATCGCATTGTATGCCCTCGAGTCCTCATGCAATCCCTTCGAATGAACAGCTTTTTTTCTAAGCTGGGATCCCCATTAAGATATTTATAAATTGCTATCATGTCCCCCCTCAGACGTCTCTTCTCCAGGGAGAATAAATCGAGCGATTGTAGACGCTCTTCATAGTCAAGGTCCTCCAATCCCCTAATTAGTTTAGTTGCCCTTCTCTGGACTCTCTCCAGCTCCAACACATCCCTCCTGAGGACTGTTATGGGTGGCTGGCTTGCAGGAACACTGTCGTGGCTGGCTGGCTTGGGGTCACCCTGTTGTGTGGGTGGCTGGCTTGGTGTCACTCACTCACCCTGGCCTGTTGTGGTGGGTAGCTACCGCCGACTTGGTGGAACACTGGTCATGGTGGCGGCGGGTGGCTGGCTTTGTGTCATCTGGGTAGCTGGTTGCTTGCTCGCTGGGCTGGCACCCTGTTGTGGTGGGTGGCTGAGGCCAGGGCCTGTGGGTGGATGGATGGCTGGCAGCGAGACCGGATCGGACTACAGCTGGCTGTAACACGAGGCTGTGTGAGGCTTGGGAGGCGGTCTTAAGTGCAGCACGTGGTGAAATGGCGTCATGTATGGGCTGTGCAGGCGTGGGAGGTGATGTTAGAAGACAGAACGTGAGCGCACAACATACGGAATGACGTCACGAAAATATCGGCAATATCGGTAAATCCAAACGCCGATAAAGATATATCGGGGAAAGTGCATATCGGCACCCGATATATCAGTGTTGCCGATAATCGGTCGATCTCTAGTGCTTATTCACCACCAAAAAAAACACCCACATCAGGGGTAGAAGGAAGAGCGCCTGAGATGCACAAGGGGGTACAACAATTATGGCCCTAATATTATTAATGCTGGTTCACCACCAAAAAAAGCCCCACGTCTAGAGCAGAAGGAAGAGCGCCTAATATGCACAAGAGGGTACAGCAATTATGCCCTTAATATTATTGGTACTGGTGTGCCAAAAACAAAAACACCCATGTCTGGAGCAGAAGGAAGAGCGCCTGAGATGCACAAGAGGGTTCAGCAATTATGGCCCTAATATTATTGGTGCTGGTTCACCACCAAAAAAAAATACCCACGTCTGGAGCAGAAGGAAGAGCACCTGAGATGCACAAGGGGGTACAGCAATTATGCCCCTAATATTATTGGTGCTGGTTCACCACCAAAAAAAACACCCACGTCTGGAGCAGAAGGAAGAGCGCCTGAGATTCACAAGGGGGTCAGCAATTATGCCCCTAATATTATTGGTGTTGGTTCACCACCAAAAAAAACACCCACGTCTGGAGCAGAAGGAAGAGCACCTTAGATGCACAAGGGGGTACAGCAATTATGCCCCTAATATTATTGGTTCTGGTTCACCACCAAAAAAAACACCCACGTCTGGAGCAGAAGGAAGAGCGCCTGAGATGCACAAGGGGGTACCGCAACTATGCCCCTAATATTATTGGTGCTGGTTCAACACCAACCAAAAAACACCCACGTCTGGAGCAGAAGGAAGAGTGCCTGAGATGCACAAGGGGGTACAGCAATTATGCCCTTAATATTATTAGTGCTGCTGCACAAAAAATAAAAAAGGACGCACTACCACCTGCTACAAACAAGGGGGAGTACTAATATTGCAGCAACCGAACCTGATGCTGCTATAAAAAAATGAATTGAAAAGAAAAAAAATATCTATATATCAATGAAAAGAAGAAAAGGGGATCAGTGGGGTGACACATACGTGTTGTATACAATACACTTCAGTGGTCCCTCTACAAGCCCAGCACAGCAGTAAACTGACTGCAGTACACAGTGTAACATAAGAATCAGTCCTACACTACAAGGCAATGGCTGATATACAGTATATATATATATATATATATATATATATACAGTGGGTACGGAAAGTATTCAGACCCCCTTACATTTTTCACTCTTTGTTATATTGCAGCCATTTGCTAAAATCATTTAAGTTCATTCTTCTTCCTCATGAATGTACACATAGCACCCCATACTGACAGAAAAACACAGAATTGTTGACATTGTTGCAGATTTATTAAAAAAGAAAAACTGAAATATCACATGGTCCTAAGTATTCAGACCCTTTGCTCAGTATTTAGTAGAAGCCCCCTTTTGATCTAATACAGCCAGGAGTCTTTTTGGGAAAGATGCAACAAGTCTTTCACACTTGGATTTGGGGATCCTCTGCCATTCCTCCTTGCAGATCCTCTCCAGTTCTGTCAGGTTGGATGGTAAACGTTGGTGGACAGCCATTTTTAGGTCTCTCCAGAGATGCTCAATTGGGTTTAAGTCAGGGCTCTGGCTGGGGCATTCAAGAACAGTCACAGAGTTGTTGTGAAGCCACTCCTTCTTTATTTTAGCTGTGTGCTTAGGGTCATTGTCTTGTTGGAAGGTAAACCTTCGGCCCAGTCTGAGGTCCAGAGCACTCTGGAGAAGGTTTTTGTCCAGGATATCCCTGTACTTGGCCGCATTCATCTTTCCCTCGATTGCAACCAGTCGTCCTGTCCCTGCAGCTGAAAAACACCCCCACAGCATTATGCTGCCACCACCATGCTTCACTGTTGGGACTGTATTGGACAGGTGATGAGCAGTGCCTGGTTTTCTCCACACATACCGCTTAGAATTAAGGCCAAAAAGTTCTATTTTGGTCTCATCAGACCAGAGAATCTTATTTCTCACCATCTTGGAGTCCTTCAGGTGTTTTTTAGCAAACTCCATGCGGGCTTTCATGTGTCTTACACTGAGGAGAGGCTTCCGTCGGGCCACTCTGCCATAAAGCCCCGACTGTTGGAGGGCTGCAGTGATGGTTGACTTTCTACAACTTTCTCCCATCTCCTGACTGCATCTCTGGAGCTCAGCCACAGTGATCTTTGGGTTCTTCTTTACCTCTCTCACCAAGGCTCTTCTCCCCCGATAGCTCAGTTTGGCCGGACGGCCAGCTCTAGGAAGGGTTCTGGTCGTCCCAAACGTCTTCCATTTGAGGATTATGGAGGCCACTGTGCTCTTAGGAACCTTAAGTGCAGCAGAAATCTTTTTGTAACCTTGGCCAGATCTGTGCCTTGCCACAATTCTGTCTCTGAGCTCTTCAGGCAGTTCCTTTGACCTCATGATTCTCATTTGCTCTGACATGCATTGTGATCTGGAAGGTCTTATATAGACAGGTGTGTGGCTTTCCTAATCAAGTCCAATCAGTATAATCAAACACAGCTGGACTCAAATGAAGGTGTAGAACCATCTCAAGGATGATCAGAAGAAATGGAAAGCACCTGAGTTAAATATATGAGTGTCACAGCAAAGGGTCTGAATACTTAGGACCATGTGATATTTCAGTTTTTCTTTTTGAATAAATCTGCAACAATGTCAACAATTCTGTGTTTTTCTGTCAGTATGGGGTGCTATGTGTACATTCATGAGGAAGAAGAATGAACTTAAATGATTTTAGCAAATGGCTGCAATATAACAAAGAGTGAAAAATTTAAGGGGGTCTGAATACTTTCCGTACCCACTGTATATATATATATACACACTGCTCTGGGGGATATATACGTACACTGGACTTGGCTGACATATATACTGCAC
The DNA here is from genome assembly GCF_965119305.1 of Pelophylax lessonae. Taxonomy (NCBI): domain Eukaryota; kingdom Metazoa; phylum Chordata; class Amphibia; order Anura; family Ranidae; genus Pelophylax; species Pelophylax lessonae. The sequence continues at coordinate 88,389,557 of NC_138778.1, forward strand.
TGGTGGATATAGATCCTACAATAACTGATAAATATATATACTGAACTATCTGACATATATCCTGCAAAAACGAATAAATATATATACTCCACTATCTCCTGAAATAGCTGATAAATATATATATATCTACTACACTGGCTGATCTATTAATATATAAACCGCACATTCCACTAACTACACTGCCAAATCTCCAGACACAATACACACACTACACGCGGCTGCCATTTAAGCAGACTTTATATAGTGGGGGGTGTGGACTTAGCCCCTGAGCCATGATTGGCTAAAGGCACCCTGCTTTTGGCCAATCACGGACATTGTGCTGTGATTGGCCAAAGCATATAGGTCAAGGGGCATGCTTTGCCCAATGACAAGCATTGCATTATGGTGTGCGAATTTCCCGCGAATGGCCCCGTTTGTTCGTTGTTCTACGAAGAAACGAACACCCGATGTTCGAGTCGAACTTACCTTTGACTCTAACTTGAAGCTCATCCCTACTACCGATATACAAATGTTTTGCCTTTTGCAGCAGGAGCGTAAGGAGCAAGATTTTGTCTGGAGAAGAGCACATAAATCTGGTAAAAAGGCAGTGCAAAGGCACTTATATTAGGAAGTTCATTGGAAGATCAAGGAGTTCAAGGTTCATCAGAAACAAGACAAAAAGTAAGGTTGTCTACAGATCAGGTAGGTAGTTGTCCAGCATCATAGGTGGAACAGTAAGAAGAGATACTGCCAGTTGCAACAGAGGTCATGAGTTCAGATCCAGGTTCTGACATACAGCTTGGTTCATTAGTGTAATGTCTGTTTACTAAATCCAATAGCTCAATCTGAAATGTACACACAAATGCTACTACTGTAAAGTTACGTGAGTACATTTCAGTCACGTAATAGCTAGTAAATGGCTGACATTATACATACAAAGTGACAAATCAATAGACATATGACAATACATGCCTTACATCAATGGTTTTTGTATACCCTAGGTCAGTGATGGTGAACCTTGGCACCCCAGATGTTTTGTAACTACATTTCTCATGATGTTTATGCACTCTGCAGTGTAGTTGAGCATCATGAGAAATGTAGTTTCTAAACAACTGGGGTGCCAAGGTTCGCCATTACTCATTTATCTCCGAAGGTGACGGCAGCCAGGCGGCCACTGGGGCAGAGCCAGCGAGTGAACCCACATCGAAATTCTGTACCAACAACCACAAACCTGTCAGCAACTCCTGCAGGCCCGATACAGCACCTGACGCACCCAGTGCAGCAGACGCAAGATCCGCTGTGTGAGGAGTGGTACCTGCCAGAGTAATAGAAGAAGGACCCCTAGAAAGGCCACACCCCACCCCACCCCTACACCCAAAAGACCACATAGAGTAGACTGCAAATAAGATAAAGAATTAGGAATACATTTACCAGGCTGCACAGGAATGGACCCTGCAGCCACTGCTCCGGAATCCACTGGTGGCGAACCTCTGGACACCTCACCATCTTCAGAACCTTACAGCTCCCCTTCAACATGCCCCGATCGACCTGCTGGGCATCGTGCATCACTGAGGGCCCTAGCTGCCTGCAAAAACAGTATCTCTCCTGCGCTCAAGTGGTATGCGGGAAGGTGAATGGTCAGAATGGTCTTTTTAGCACAGATAAGGTGGTCTTGCTGCCCCCTCAGGACCAAGGGTATCCAAAAACACTGTAAGACAACAACAAGAGAAGGGCGCACCGATCTTGTGCATTACAACAAAAAAGTTTATTAAAATCGAAATGGGTAGCGTGCATTATACTTACAAACATAGAATGTGTACATGCATGTAGGAAATGGGAACCACTCACCTCCAGATCACTTCTCTACTGCTGGATGGCGTGATGGCATCCACAAAGACCTGGTTTGGCTTACGCGTTTCAAGGGAGAACCTTCTTCCTTAGAGCCAAAATCGCCTTCGCCTGGCTGCCTGCAGACCGCACTCGGCATCACTGAAGACCTCAACCCACCACCAGAAGTCCTCCTTCTCTTCCTGCTCTCCCTAGGACTGGCAGATCCGCCATCTCTGGGGAGCCAGCCATTCCTGCAAGATCCATCTGCACTGAGCATGCGCTGAGAAGGGCCTCTGGCCACTCTATCTGACTTGCCGGCGCCCACAAGTGTCACTCTCTCACACAGGGCTGCCTCTCTAATAGGTGCCTCACCAGCAGAGGGAGCCATACTTTCATGGCTCCATCGCTGGCCAGGTGGAACCGGAGATACAGTTACATAGTTAGTGAGGTTGAAAAAAGACATCAGTCCATCCAGTTCAACCTATGATGTGTGTGTGTGTCTACTGTTAACCACACATTGTATACCCCTGTATGTTGTGGTCTTTAAGGTGCCCATCTAATAGTTTTTTTAAACTATCAATGCTCCCTGCTGATACGACTGTTTGCGGAAGAGAATTCCACATCCTTACTGCTCTTACAGTGAAGAACCCCCTGCGTATTTTAAGGTTAAACCGCCTTTCCTCTAGTTTTAGTGAGTGGCCACGCGTCTTATTGTATTTCCTTTCTCTGAATAGGTTTTTCCATATGCTATGGTTTCCAGTACAATATTTGTACATTGATACCATATCCCCCCTCAATCGTCTCTTCTCCAGAGAGAATAAGTTCAGTGCCTGTAGTCTTTCCTCATAGCTGATGTCCTCCATTCCCCTAATTATTTTTGTTGCCCTTCTCTGGACTTTCTCAAGTTCCAACACATCCTTCCTGAGGACCGGTGCCCAGAACTGGACAGCATACTCCAGATGTGGCCGGACCAGAGTCTTGTAGAGTGGAAGAATAATCTCTTTATTTCTGGAGTGAATCCCCTTTTTTATACATCCCAGTATTCTGTTGGCTTTGCTTGCAGCGGCTTGGCAGTGCATGCCACTGCCAAGCCTGTTATCTACCAGTACCCCCAGGTCCTTTTCCATCCTAGACTCACCCAGAGGTTGCCCCCCCCCCCCCCCCCAGTGAGTAGCTTGCTTTCTGGTTTCTGGCACCCAGGTGCATTACTTTACATTTTTCAACATTGAACCTCATCTGCCATGTAGTTGCCCACCCCATAATTTTGTTCAGGTCCGCTTGTAAGGTTTCCACATCCTGCCCAGAAGATATTGGCATGCTTAGTTTAATATCATCCGCAAATACTGAGATTTTGCTCGATATCCCCTCCTCTAGATCATTTATGAATAAATTAAACAGGATTGGCCCCAGGACAGAACCCTGAGGGACCCCGCTTTCCACACCCGCCCAATCCGAGTACTCCCCATTAATCACTACCCTTTGCAACCTCCCCTGGAGCCAGTTCTCTATCCAGGTACTCACCTTATGGTCCATACCTACCTTCCATAGTTTGAACAGTAAGCGTTTGTGGGGAACGGTATCAAAGGCCTTTGCGAAGTCCAGGTACACCACATCCACAGGCTTACCTTTATCTAGGTGGCAGCTCACTTCATCATAGAAGGTTAATAGATTAGTTTGGCAAGAACGATTTTTCATGAATCCATGCTGATTACTACTAATAATACCATTTTTATTACTAAAGTCTTGTATGTGGTCGCTTAACATCCCCTCCAAAATCTTGCAGACTACTGATGTTAGGCTGACCGGCCTATAGTTACCCGGGATATATCTCGGCCCCTTTTTAAATATTGGTACCACGTTGGCTTTTTTCCAATCAGCTGGCACCATACCCGTCTGTAAACTATCCTTAAAGATCAAGAATGATGGTCTGGCAATCACCTGGCTGAGCTCTTTAAGAACCCTCGGGTGCAAGCCATCCGGTCCCGGTGATTTATTTATGTTAAGTTTCTCTAGTTTAGTTCTAAGTCTATCTTCTGTTAGCCATGGCGGTATTTCCTGAGGTGTGTTGTTTAGTTTGGCCTTACAAGCTGGGTTAGTGTAGCCCCCCAATTCTTTTGTGAAGACTGAAGAGAAGAATTTATTTAACACTACCGCCTTTTCCCTGTCCTCTGTGGCCAAATATCGTCTTTTATGGGGCCAATGTGTTCTGGCCTCACTTTCTTACTGTTTATATACTTAAAGAATTTCTTGGGGTTCTTTTTACTCTCTTCCGCTATATGTCTCTCGTGTTCTATTTTAGCCGCCCTGATTTCGTCTTTACATTTCTTATTACACTCTTTGTAATGCTTGAATGCTGCCAATGACCCCTCAGTCTTGTATTTTTTGAAGGCCTTTTCTTTAGCATTAATATGCATTTTTATGTTGGAGTTTAGCCACCCAGGGTTTAGTTTTGCTCTTTTAAATTTGTTTCCCTTAGGAATGCACTGGTCAATCCCTTTGTTAAGTATGCTTTTGAAGCACTCCCATTTTTCCTCCGTGTTCTTTGTTCCCAGGGTTCTATCCCATTTAATATTTTCTAGCAGAGATCGCAGTTTTGGGAAATTGGCTCTTTTGAAATTCAGTGTCCTTATATTGCCCTTGTGTTTCCTATTACTGTAATTAATACTGAAACGAATTGACCTATGGTCACTGTTTCCTAAGTTGCCCCGTATTTCTATATCAGTGAGCAGGTCTGTATTGTTGGTAATCAGTAGTTCAAGAACCGCATCGTTTCTTGTCGGCGCATTCACCATCTGACCCATGAAATTGTCCTGCAAAACATTTAGGAACTGCCGAGCCTTGGCTGAATGCGCGGTTCTTTCTGCCCAGTCTATATCTGGATAATTAAAGTCCCCCATTATAATGACATTTCCCATGCTTGCTGCCAATCCTATTTGTAAAAGGAGGTCCGCCTCCCCCTCCTCCCTCAGGTTGGGGGGGCCTATAGCATACGCCCAATATTACTTTCCCCACAGTGCCTTCCCTTTGAAGTTCTACCCATAGGGATTCTGCCTCGTCCATAGCTCCATTATTAATATCATCCCTCATATTTACCTGTATACTGTTCTTAATATAGAGACACACCCCTCGCCCTTTTTTACCTTCTTTATCTCTGCGATAAAGGGAATACCCCTGAATGGTCGCCATCCAGTCATAAAAGCTGTCAAACCAAGTCTCTGTTATCCCCACAAAATCTAAGCCCTCCTCAAACATCAGCAGCTCCAGCTCTCCCATCTTGTTAGCCAGGCTTCTGGCATTGGTATACAATCCTCGTAATCGGTTTATCGGTGATCGGTTACAAATATCCTCATTTGATGTTTTTAGGCTGCTCTTGTGATTTTTCCCCATACCCCTCCTGGGTTTAGGAGCTCCGAACACCCTACCGCTAATGTCCCCATTTTTGCCCTCTGGATCTTGCTTTCCACTGGCTAATTCTACATCTGTACCCTCCCCCCATCACCTAGTTTAAAAACCCCTCTAACTTTTCGGCCATCTTCTCGCCCAGTACGGTTGCACCCTCCCCATATAGGTGCAATCCGTCCCTACCATAGAGCTGGTGGCCGACTGAGAAGTCGGCCCAGTTCTTCAGGAAACCAAAACCCTCCTTACTACACCAGCTCTTCAGCCACTTGTTAACTTCCCTAATCTCCCGCTGCCTCTCTGGTGTGGCTCGAGGTACAGGTAGTATTTCTGAAAATACTACCTTGGAGGTCCTGCTCCTCAACTTAGCGCCTAAGTCCCTGAAATCATTTAGGACTCTCCATCTTCCTCTGCCTATGTCATTGGTACCCACGTGTACCATGACAGCTGGGTCTTCCCCAGCCCCACCCAGTAATCTGTCCACCCGATCCGCGATGTGCCGAACCCGAGCGCCCGGTAAACAACAGACTGTTCGGCGCACACGGTCTTTGTGACAGATTGCACTGTCTGTCCTTCTAATAATTGAGTCCCCTACCACCAGCATCTGTCTTTCCTTTCCCTTTCTCCCGGCCTCACTGGAGAAGTTCTTCCCCTGGCAGCTAGGGGCGTCGCTCTGATCCAGCAATGCTGGTCCCTGACTGGTTTCCCCAACATCACGCAACAGGGCGTATCTATTGGGGTGCTCCAGCCCAGGATCAGCCTCCTTGCCTTGTCCCCTTCTACCCCTCCTAACTGTCACCCCTCTACTCTGCTCTGATGCCTGCACCTCCAATACTCCACCCACCTCTGTGCAGGCCCCTGCCTGCGTCTGACTGGTACAATCCTGGCTCTCCTTCAGTATGGACATTTGGCTCAGTGTTGCCAGCTGCTTCCCTAGATTCAGGACCTGAGCTTCCAGGGAAGCAACGTGCTTACATTTCGCGCATTTGTATTCGCCCTTGAACGCATGATCGAGGAACACATACATATCACAAGATGTACACCGAGTCGCATTTCCACACCCGCCGGGCATTGTACCTACTAATCTAATCTAATGGGGATTTAGTAATTAAAGTCTGTCCTGTGTGGCTGTTTCCTGACTTCCTAACTCTACCTTCTCACCCTCTGGTACTCAGCTACACTCACTTGACACTTAGTCGCACCACACTCTCAGACGCACAACACTCTCAGACGCACAACTCTCTCAGACTCACAACACTACCAGACGCACAACACTCCCAGACGCACAACACTCCCAGATGCACAACACTCCCAGACGCACAACACTCTAAGACGCACAACACTCTAAGACGCACAACACTCTGAGACGCACAACACTCTCAGACGCACAACACTCTCAGCCGCACAACAGAGAAGAGATGGTCCCTCCCGAAAGAACTCCACCTCCGATGAGGATTCCTCCCAGGACACACACTGGATGCAGCAGGAGTGAGCTGCACTGGCAGCCCTGGAGATTCCCCTAAGGAGATCCTGCTGTGGCGCTGAGCTCCAGGGGATGAGGAGGGGCTGAAGTGCTCTGGTGGCCAAGCACGCTGATGAGACGGCTCCTGTGTCCACCAGGCCCCCCCCCTGTGGAGGGCAGAAATCCACTCCTGCAGCCAGGCCATTCCCTTGGAGGCCACAGCTGCCTGCAGCTGTCCCAACAGCATATCCAGGTCACCTACTGTATATAAGCGCAGGCAGAATCCGGGCCCAGAAGGACGGGTCACCAGGCAGACTGACCCTTGGGCTCTAATTGCTTGCCACCTTACAGACCCCTTGCTGTATACCCTCCTGCAGCCCTCCTACTCCACCTGAACAAACCAATCCTGGTAAGTGCCCTCCCCTCTTTGCCTACATTAACTCTATCCTATCCTGCTTCCTCTGCCCCCCTTGTCATGTGGCCCCTTCGCTTTTTTTTTTTTTTTTTTTTTTGGGCCTTTCTATATATACACAGCTGAAACATCAGAAATGTGTGTGTTCATTTCTATTACAATGTTCTGCAAATCTGGCAAACTGGGATCACCAAAAAAAGGTTTGCATCCCAATCCAGAGCTGTGTGTACCCCTGTTTTGGACTGCTAGTTATACAACATAAGGGAAAATATAGTATGCATAAGAAGAAGCTATAAAAATGACATTTTTCTCTGCTGTGGCTCAGTGTATCTATGTGTGGGTCTGACAGTTTTATAAATAGCCTGTGTTTAGCCCATTAAGCCCAGCTGCGTGGATATTTATATGCCTGCAAGAATATAAGCACACCCACACAAACATGTAAAAATCCATGCATGCAACACAGATGCATGTTTGTATATTTCACATATATAGTATAACCAGAAAAAGAAAAAACATATGGATAAAATCAGATGTGGACTCAGAAGGCCTACTGATCAATGTGCATTGATCTGTATACCACAGTGACTACTCAGAAACATTTTTTCATTATTCTCATTGCACTTAGCTAATGAAAGGTGTAATGTCTAATAGGGGCATGTAGAGAATTCTTCAGAGGTGGGTTCTCAAATAAAGGCTCCTTTCCTGTACTAAATGGCTTACTCTGATTTTACTGCTGCACACTGCAAACTTCTTATAGTGTTCATTAGAGACTAGCTCATTTTCTCACCGGAGACCTCACTGTCTCTGGCCTGCTTCTTATAGTCATTGGAGTAAAGTTTTTTTCAATCTTGGAGGCTTATTATCGCAAGTGAGCAGTCTGCACACATTTTAATATTTGCATAACTCCCCACAAAATCCAGCCCACTATGTGCATCAGGGCTTAGGGCTCTTTAAAGTGGCACTAGGGCAGGGTTCTGTGCTGTTTTAACCATTTGGAGTAAGGGGCATTTTTTTTTCATGTTAAAATCAACATTTTTTTGCTAGAAAAATACCTAGAACTCTGAAACATTATATATTTTCTGAAAGCAGCTCATGGAGGATAAAATGGCAGCCATTACAATTATTTATGTCGCAGGATTTGCAGAGCCGACTTATTAAACACATACACCGATCACTCATGACATTGTGACCACTGACAGGTAAAGTGAATAACATTGAATATCTTGTTAAAATGGCACCTGAAAGTAAGTGGGTTATATTAGATAGCAAGTTAACATGTCCCTGAAGTTGATGTGTTGAAAGCACGAAAAATGGGCAAATGTAAGTGTAGCACCCTCCTAGGTAGGTGCTAGGAAAGGTATAGTTTGCTCTGCCTGCTTCACAGGGGAGCCTGATCAGTAGTTAAGCCTGTTGCATCTGTCCATGTGTAATTCATCTGGTCTGAGGGAGTGTCCCCACTGTATTCAATAGGGGAGCCTGTTAGACAGTGAAGGAAACCCAGCCAGTGACACACAAGCTTTTATGACTATCCCAGTGGGTAGGCACAACAGTGGTGCACCGACCTTGTGCATTACCACTTAAAAGTTTATTAAAATCAAAGAAGGGTAGCGTACAATATACTGACAAACGTAGCATATGAACAAGCATATAGGAAATGGGCACCGCTCGCTTCCAGGACACTTCTCTACTGCTGGATAGCGTGATGGCGTCCTCAAAACCTGATGTGGCTTACGCGTTTCGAGGGAGGATCCTCTTCCTCAGAGCCAAAATCGCCACTGTTGTTTTCTTGTAGTGCCTTTTGGATACCCTTGGTCCTGAGGGGGCAGCAAGACCACTTCATTTGTGTCATAAAAACGCCTAGAAGATTCACCTTCCCGCATACCACTTGAGCACAGGAGAGATATTGTTGTTTTTTGGACAACAGTGGTGCATCCTGGGATATGTTATAAAAGCCATGGGCACATGTGAGAGAATGTCTTTGGGCGGGAAGCCAGGTTCCAGGAGGAGGGTGAAGGCTGTCTCTCCTTCTGCTGCTGAGGAAGGTGGTCCCAGGTAGGGATGACCTCATGGTTTGGCCAATCAAATGATCTCTGCCATGACTGGACTAAAAGCAGGCTGCCTTTAGCCAATCATGGCTCAGGGGTCAAGTAAACTTCCCACAATACATAGTAAACTTCCCACAATACATAAAGGCTGCTTGCGCAGGCAACGAGACAGGGACAGGCATGCGATTAATGCCCCGTACACACGTGCAGATTATCTGAAGACTTTTGTCTTCAGATTTACCTTTTCTATGTAGTGCAAGGGCCTGCCGGATTGCATACAAATTGAAAGTGTTTAGGTTTGACCTCATATTATATGGTTTTGGTAAGTCTGCAGACAAAAGTCTTCAGATAATCTGCACGTGTGTATGGGGCATTAGGCAGGGAGAAAGTAGTAGTTTTGTTTTTGGAGTCAGACAGTGCAGAGACATTCCTAGCAGTGTAGGGAGGCCCAGGTATGTGTGTGAGTAGGGAGAGATTTCTTTCTTTACATAATATCAGACAGTGTAGCCCCAGTGAGTGAGTAGCAGTGTAGGGAGGGCCAGGTTCCTGTGTGAGGTAGGGAGATATTTCTTTCTTTACATCGGTCAGTTTCTGGAACATTCTATAATATTCACAGACCTATTTGATTATAGATCACTTCAGATATCAGTCAGAGTATTGTTCATTTGTCAGTTTCTGGAACATTCTATAATATTCACAGACCTATTTGATTACAGATCAGTTCAGATACCAGTCAGAGTATTGTTCATCGGTCAGTTTCTGCAACATTCTATAATATTCACAGACCTATTTGATTATGGATCAGTTCAGATACCAGTCAGAGTGTTGTTCATTTGTCAGTTTCTAGAACATTCTATAATTTTCACAGACTTATTTGATTATAGATCAGTTCAGATACCAGTCAGTGTTGTTCATTTATCAGTTTCTGGAACAGTCTATAATTTTCACAGACCTATTTGATTATAGATCAGTTCAGATACCAGTCAGAGTATTGTTCATCGGTCAGTTTCTGCAACATTCTATAATATTAACAGACCTGTTTGATTATAGATCAGTTCAGATACCAGTCAGAGTATTGTTCATCGGTCAGTTTCTGGAACATTCTATAATATTCACAGACCTATTTGATTATGGATCAGTTCAGATACCGGTCAGAGTATTGTTCATAGGTCAGTTTCTGCAACATTCTATAATATTCACAGACCTATTTGATTATAGAACAGTTCAAATACCAGTCAGAGTATTGTTCATCGTTTAGTTTCTGCAACATTCTATAATATTCACAGACCTAATTGATTATAGATCAGTTCAGATACCAGTCAGAGTATTGTTCATAGGTCATTTTCTGGAACATTCTATAATATTCACAGACCTATTTGATTATAGATCAGTTCAGATACCAGTCAGAGTATTATTCATCAGTCAGTTTCTGGAACATTTTATAACAGCCATCACTAAATGGCAGCCCGCGGTCAATTGGTGGACCGCACAATGCTTTCGCCCGGACCGCAAGGCCGCCTCCTGTATTCAGTCATTGGTTTGCTGGGACCGTCGGTGTCCCAGCAACCAGTGACCTGCAGTGTGTGCGCCACCCCCCCATCTCCTTACTGCGGCTCCCGGCCGGTGTCTTGTCGGGCCGCGAGCAGGGGCGTGATGTCGGGCGCCCCGCCCCCTGCTCCTGACATGCGGCTCCCATTCAGCCAGGCAGCGATTTGGGCCCCCCCGTTTGCGGCTTCTGGCTCGGCTCCTGGCTCCAGGTATGTGGAGCACATTTTTATGGGGAGAAAGCAATGTGGTCCCCAATGTAATAGCTGCTCTTAAAAAAAAAAACTCTCATAAGCTTTAACAAGTGTGCAGACTGATGGGCATATTTTGTTGTGCTCATTAGAGTGCCCCATAAAAAAAATAAAAAATGTGCCCACCAGAGTGCCCCTAACATAAAATGCGCCCATCAGTGTGCCCCTTATTTTATGCTAAGGGACACGCTGATGGGAATATTTTATGTTAAGGGGCACTCTAATGGGCATATTTTATGTTAAGCGCAACACTGATTTACACGTTTTGTTTTGCCCACCAGAGTGCCCCCTAACATAAAATATGTCCATCAGCGTGCCCCCTAACATAAAATGTGCCCATCAGCGTGACCCTTATTTTATGTTAAGGGTCACGCTGATGGGCAAATGTTATGTTAAGGGTCACGCTGATGGGCAAATGTTATGCTAAGGGGCACGCTGATGGGCATATTTTATGTTAGGGGTCACGCTGGTGGACACATTTTGTTCTGCCAATCAGAGTGCCCCTAACATAAAATGTGCCCATCAGCTTGCCCCTTATTTTATGTTAAGGGTCACGCTGATGGGCAAATGTTATGTTAGGGGCCAGGCTGATGGGCAAATGTTATGCTAAGGGGCACGCTGATGGTCATATTTTATGTTAGGGGTCACGCTGGTGGGCACATTTTGTTCTGCTCATCAGAGTGCCCCCTAACATAAAATGTGCCCATCAGCGTGCCCCTTATTTTATGTTAAGGGTCACGCTGCTGGGCAAATTTTATGCTAAGGGTCACGCTGATGGGCACATTTTATGTTAAGGGGTACTCTAATGGGCATATTTTATCTTAAGAGGTACTCTAATGGGCATATTTTATGTTAAGGGGCACTCTGATGGGCATATTTTATGTTAGGGGGCACTCTGATGGGCATATTTTATGTTAAGAGCAACGCTGATGGACACGTTTTGTTTTGCCCATCTTTCTGAGTCATAGCACAGACTTCAGATTCGGACCTCGGCCCAAAGAAAATTTTAGCGACCGGACCTCCTTGAATTTTAATTCATTACCCCTGTTCTATAATATTCGCAGACCTATTTGATTATAGATCAGTTCAGATACCAGTCAGAGTATTGTTCAGCGGTCAGTTTCTGCAACATTCTATAACATTCACAGACCTATTTGATTATAGATCAGTTCAGATACCAGTCAGAGTATTGTTCATTGGTCAGTTTCTGCAACATTCTATAATATTCACAGACCTATTTGATTATGGATCAGTTCAGATACCAGTCAGAGTATTGTTCATCGGTCAGTTTCTGCAACATTCTATATAATTCACAGACCTATTTGATTATAGATAAGTTCAGATACCAGTCAGAGTATTGTTCATCGGTCAGTTTCTGCAACATTCTATAATATTCACAGACCTATTTGTTTATAGATCAGTTCAGATATCATTCAGAGTATTCATTGGTCAGTCGTGGAACATTCTATAATGTTCACAGACCTATTTGATTATAGATCAGTTTAGATACCAGTCAGAGTATTGTTCATCGGTCAGTTTCTGGAACATTCTATAATATTCACAGACCTATTTGATTATAGATCAGTTCAGATACCAGTCAGAGTATTGTTCATCGGTCAGTTTCTGGAACATTCTATAATATTCACAGACCTATTTGATTATAGATCACTTCAGATACCAATCAGAGTATTGTTCATCGGTCAGTTTCTGCAACATCCTATAATATTCACAGACCTATTTGATTATAGATCACTTCAGATATCCGTCAGAGTATTCATTGGTCAGTTGTGGAACATTCTATAAGCATCACAGATCATCCATATATAGGATTATAGATTACATCAGATATCAGTGAGAGTATTGTTAATCGGTCACTTGCGTACATCCATAACCACCACAGCTCATCATTGGTCAGTTGCGTATACCCTATATTGATCTGTGTAAACATCATTTCCGAAAGGCCAACAAGGAGAGACTGACACTCACAGGCCACAAAAAGAGGGCAAGCAGACTCTGTGTCCACTGTGAAAAGTGGTGGTCACAGTCGACATAGTGCATCCTCTGCAGGCGGCGCACGCCCGTCCTTTATTTCTGGTGCTGCCCGTGCTATTCATCCACAACATGTGGAAGAGTTGATGGAGTGGATCAATAAGCCGTCCTCATCCTCCTCTTCCTCTGACAGTAGTTCGCCTTCCACCGCAGCTGCCAAAGCGGCCCGTTCCACAGGCTCATTCTCCACAGCTACTCCTTCAGTTGCTCCACCATCATGCACGGAGGAGTCAGCTGAACTATTCGATTATAGTGTCAGTGACTTGCTCATGGAGGATGTGCAGCAATTTGAAAGCTGTGATGTTGGTTCCCAGGTTGATGAAGGGAATAACATGGCCTAGAGAGAGGGGGTGGCAATGACAGAGAAGAAACCAGCAGTCATGTGCCTGACAGGATAGAGGAGGAGGAGGAGGGGGAGGATGAGCAGGATGCACTACTCCAACGAGGCAGGATGTGCTCCAGGGGCCACCATAGCAGTAGCCAACCTATTGCGTCACAGCACAGAGCTCTACAGGTGCAGGGTGCTGCAAAATCCCTGCGGACTCCAAAAAGTGCGTTAGTGTGGGCATTTTTCAGCATCTGTGCAGTAGACTGCAGCATTGCTGTTTGCAACCTCTATCTAAAGGGGATCAAGCATGGCCAGAACACCAGCCGCTTGGGCACCACATGCTTGACAAGGCATATTACGACCTGCCATGCAGTTCATTGGCAACAGCACCTGAAAGAGGCACCAGATCAAAACAAGCATACATCACCTTGCTCCTCATCTGTGATCTGTAACCCTACTATACCTCATGCCTTCTCAAATACCAGCATTGAAAGGGATGATGGTATAGCAATGAGTGGCACAGAGACTTGGACCCAATCTGCTAGCAGTACACCACTGCTTGATTTGAGCAGCAGGCAAATTTCACTACCCCAGTATTTGAACCGTAGAAAGAAATACTGTCCCAGCTATCCACATGATCAGCATCTTAATACTATCTTGGCCAAATTGCTAGCATTACAGTTGCTGCCTTTTCAGCTGGTAGACTCGGCTCCCTTTTGCGTAAGGCCAATCCGGCTCTCTACCGTCATGTGGCAGGTAGTGTTCTGGCCTCGTTGGACAAAGCGGTCAGCAGGAAGGTGCACATTACTGCTGACTCTTGGTCCAGCAGGCATGGACAGGGACATTACATTTCTTTCACTGTGCACTGGGTAACTCTGCTGGCAGCTGGAAAGGATGCAGGACAGGGTTCGGTGTTGCAGCTTGTTTTGCAACCACGTCTCCAAAAAGCTGGTGCTGGTTCTGCCTTACCTGGCTACTCCACCACATTCTCCTCTTCCTCCATGTCCTCTTCTGCACAATTCTACTCTGCAGCAGCACTGCTCCCTAAGCATTCAAGGGGCTACGCAAGCAGTCAGCCTAAAACATGCCATGCTGTGCTTCAGTTGGTCTGTCTAGGGGATAGGAGTCACACCGGTGCAGAGATTCTGTCAGCTCTGCAGGGGCAGGCTCAGAGATGGTTGACACCACAACAGCTTGAGCCAGGAATGGTTGTATGTGATAATGGCACAAACCTTCTCTCCGCCCTCCGACAGGGACACTTGACACATGTTCCATGCTTGGCACATGTTCTGAATCTGGTGGGGCAGTGTTTCTTGAGCAGATACCCAGTCTTCCAAGATCTCCTGAGGCAGGCCAGGAAAGTCTGTGGCCATTTCAGCCATTCTTTGAATGCCAGTGCTTGCTTATCTGACATTCAAGGGGAATTCAACCTTCCCACCAACCGCCTCATTTGTGACATGCCCACCAGGTGGAACTCAACATTGGCAATGCTGCAGCGGCTGCACATGCAGCAGAGGGCCATAAATCAGTACCTGTGCGAGAATGGCACAAGGACAGGGTCAGGGGAGCTTGGCTTTTTTTTTGCGACGCCAGTGTCTTTTGATTAAGGATGCATGCATCGTCCTGTCACTATTTGAGCAGGCCACAAGGATGGTGAGCCGGGACGATGCATGCATCTGTGACACTATCCCGCTAGTCTGCCTGCTGGAGCACACGCTGCCTGGAATCATGGACAGGGCACTTGTGGCAGAACAGCGGCAGGAAGAGGAGGACTTCCTTTCCTCACATGACCCCCTTTATGTAGATATCATTCCTGCAGGGCCACAAAACACACAGGAGGAAGAGGAGGAGGAGGATGAGACAGCAGCGTGGATGTAGAGGAAGAGGATAGCATACAGCAGTTTTCAAGGGATGGTTTTGATTCCCCCAGAAACCCCAGGAGTTGTACATGGTTGGGGAGAGGTTGCTCCAGCTGACAATGTCATCCTTAGTGACCCAGAGGACTCAGAAGCTCATGCTTCCTCCAATTTACATTGCATGGGCTCCCTGATTCTGCAAAGCCTGCGAAAAGACCCAAGGATTTGTGCTATCAAGGAGAGGGATAATTACTGGTTGGCAACCCTTCTTGATCCACGTTACAAGGGTCAAGTTGCAGAGCTCATCCTGCCTTCGCAGAGGGAGCAGAGGATGAAACATCTTGAGGAGGGCTTGGAAAAAAATGTGTGTACCGCCTTTCCTGACACTGGGAGGTCAACATTCTCTGAACGTGTTTCTGAGGCATCGTTCAGCCAAAGGAGGAGCGATGGAGAAGGCGGACGGCTGACCGATGCCTTTAAACAGTTCTTTTGTCCTCATCAGCACCCAGGGCAAGTTTAAGCAACCATCACCAGCGTCTCCATCATATGGCGCATGATTATCTAGGTGCAAGAGCAGACTTGGAGACCTTTCCAGCTGTGTATCCACTGGCTTACTGGGTCTTGAGGATTGACCACTGGCCAGAACTTGCTCAATATGCCATGGAGCTACTGGCCTGTCCTACTTCCAGCATGCTTTCCGAAAGGACGTTCAGTGCTGCTGGAGGTTTTGTAACAGACAAAAGAGTGCGTCTGTCCACAGACTCTGTTGACCAGCTGACTTTTATCAAAATGAACCAGTCCTGGATAAACAAGAGCTATCAGGCCCCTGATGCTGATGTAACTTATTGAATTTGCTAGGGGTCTGCCATCCCTTGAAGACTGCATATGCTGCCTATCCTATTCCCCTACCTTTATGCTGCTAGCTTCCAACAATGTTTTTTGGTTTAGGTCACTACCAACCCCCAAGGCCTAATTTTTCTGCACTACAATTTAAATGTTGTATGTCATTTTTAACAGCAGGCCCTGTCCCTGTGCCCTGCTAACTTTGAGGGTTAACTGTGTTCAGACACCACCAACACCAAAGGCCCAATTTTTGGCACCTGTGTAGTACATGCAATTTCAAATTTGTATGGAATTCTTACCAGCAGGTTCCGTTCCTGCACCCAGCAAGAGTAACTGCGAGGCCTTGGTAACGGTGTTCAGGCATCACTTACGGCAAAGGCCCAATTTTTGGCACTTGTATAGCACATGCAATTTCTAATTTGTATGGAATTCTTACCAGCAGGACCCGTTCCTACTCCCAACGATCGTTTTTAAAAACCTTGTTTTCATTGCTACATGTTCCCCAGGTCAGGACCCAGACCCCCATACACTTTTTTGGTGCAATAACTTGCATTTAAGCCTTCAAAATGAAGCCGTTTGATTTTCGAGGTTCGAGTTCTATTGACTTCAATGGGGTTCGTTTGTTTGAACAAATTTATCCTCTGTTTTCTGGTGCGAACCGAACCGGGGGGGGGGGGTTTGGCTCATCACTAGTCACAGACGGTCGGCCTTGTGGACCAGAAGTGTGGTGCTGGAACAGGAGGTCCAGCGGATGCTGACAAGGGAGTTGGAGGCAGAGCGACCCAGGGAAAAACAGTGTCTGTGAGTACCGGGAAGCTTGCCAGGGGTTTGCCCAGGACGGGGACCATTCCAGGAGGGTGTCAGTGGACAGAAGGTCAGTGCACACAGTCAGTGAGAAAGGGGGTGCCAAATTAGACTCTGAAGAGTAATCTAAGTGAGAGTACATATTCTTTATCTTCACTTGCCTTGCCGCAAAAACCAAATCCCCTGCTCTGTTCATTGTCTGAGCCAAGAACTTTTAATGCCATGTGTCTGCTTTCAGTTGCTAATAGTAACCCAGGGGAACACAAGAACTGTAATTTTCAGCAGCTCCCTAGGGGGCAGTGCTACATAAGGATTTAAGCAACTTTGACAAGGGCCAGTTTTTGATGGCTATACAACTGGGTCAGAGCAAATCCAAAACTTCAGGCTCCACCTCGCAACATACAGGATTTAAAGGATCTGCTACTGACAGTTTGGTGCCAGATACCCCAGAATACCTTAGAGGTCTAGTGGTGATGGGTCACAGCTGTTTTGGCAGAAAAGGGGGGACCTACTTAGTATTAGGTAAGTGGTCAAAATTGTCATGGTTGATCAGTGTATTTTTGGAAAAACATACACTAAAATTAGTTTTAGTGCACACAAATACAAAATAATACC
Source organism: Pelophylax lessonae (assembly GCF_965119305.1). NCBI lineage: Eukaryota > Metazoa > Chordata > Amphibia > Anura > Ranidae > Pelophylax > Pelophylax lessonae. The sequence goes on from NC_138778.1 coordinate 88,406,975, forward strand.
AAATGTGTTGGTAAGTTATAAAATATAGATTGTGTTGTGTAAATACAGTAAATACCAAACAAGTCAAGACTCAAAATTGCTTGCACCCATGAAATGATGACAAACTGCAGTACCTACAATTTTTCATAGGTGCCTGTCATGTACCTGGGTGTCCTTGAACCGGAAGGTTCCTTGTTTCGTAGCTTGCAGCTTTACCTGTTGTGCCACAGAGAAGCTCTGGAGTTTTGGTAGTGATTTTTCCAGCCTGATGCTTGCCTTGGACTCACTAGCGCCACCTGCTGTCAGCTGCGAACAATGTACAATTTAACCAGCTGTGAACAATGTACAATTTAACCAGCCTTTAAATAGCAGCACTTCCTGTTACTGAGTGCCCGTTTGTTATGGAATATCTTCCTGGGTGTGCTGCTTGCTCTTTGATAGACTTTTGTGTATGAACTTTTGCCTGTATTTGTGACCCCTCTTCTGCCTGCCGAATCTGTACTTCACCGCCAGCTTGTGTATAACTTCTGCCTGCCTTACCATTCTTTGGATTTCGTTTGGATACCGCTTTGCCCGATTCAGTTGCCGGCCTGATCTCTCTGACTTCGTTTTCGCCTGAATCCTCAGCACTCAAGCTCCACTTCGGACTTTACCTCACAGGTACCTAACATAACAAACGGGCTATAATGACAGTGGACCCTGCTGAGATTGTTAAGGTGCTTACGCATCAGGGACAATTGATTGGAGCTCATGAACAGCATATTTCTTCTCTGGACGCTAAGCTAGATGAACTTGGTGCTAGGCTAAAATCCTGTTTGCCTGGCTCCTCTGTATCTGTCCAGACTCCTGCTCCAATCCAACCCACCTCTTCTGTGCCCCTCAAATTTCCCTTACCTGAAAAGTTTGGTCGTGACACCGAGGACTGCAGAGGTTTTTTAAAGGTTTGTCGTTTGCACTTGCGCAACAACCCTGGGGCTTTCAGTACTTCTTCTGCCAAAGTGACATTTGTAATTTTTTTGTTAAAAGGGAAAGCCCTGTTTGAGTCTCTCCTTACTTGGAACGCAATGATCCTGTGCTGCAAGATGCTGATAGATTTCTGGCTTCTCTTCAGACTGTATTTGACAAGTTAGATAGAGCTTCTTCAGCTGAGTGCTCACTTTTGCACATACAACAAGGTACCAGGACTGTATCACAGTATGCTATTGAGTTCCGCACTCTGGCGGCTGAGACCAAATGGGACTCAGGGGCATTACGTGCAGCTTTCTGTAAAGGTCTTACAGATCGCATTAAGGATGAATTGGTCTATAAGGTCTCCCCAGAAGATCTTAAAAAATGCATAGAGTTGAGTGTTCGTCTGGATCTCCGGTATCATGAAAGGTGCCAGGAGAGACTCAGAACTCGAAAGCTTCCAAGGCCAATATATCGCTTGGCCCCTAACTTCCAAGTGCCATCTCAGCCTGAACCTGAAATTTCTGTTGAAACGAAGTCTCCTGTGGAACCCATGGAAGTCAGCCATCTCCACCTCTCAGAATCGGAGAGACAAAGGAGACGTGCATTAGGCTTATGTTTGTACTGTGGACTTAAAGAACATTTGCTATCTGGTTGTCCAGCCCGTCCAGTAAAAGGCAGGGTCTAACCAGTGTTGGAGGAGCTGGGTTAGACCTTACAAGTACTTCCTCCAAAACCAAGACTACTGTACCCGCAAATTTCCACTTAGCCTCTAAACTTGTCTCCTGTGAGGCTTTTGTAGATTTGGGAGCCACTGGTATATTCTTAGATTACAATTTTGCTAAAGAAAATAACATCCCATTTGTTCCAAAGTCTAGACCCCCTGAACATTACCACCCTGTCATGTACCTGGGTGTCCTTGAACCGGAAGGTTCCTTGTTTCATAGCTTGCAGCCTTACCTGTTGTGCCCCAGAGAAGCTCTGGAGTTTTGGCAGTGATTTTTCCAGCCTGATGCTTGCCTTGGACTCATTAGCCCCACCTGCTGTCAGCTGCGAACAATGTACAATTTAACCAGCTGTGAACAATGTACAATTTAACCAGCCTTTACAATAGCAGCACTTCCTGTTATCAACTGAGTGCCTATTTGTTTTGGAATATCTTCCTGGGTGTGCTGCTTGCTCTTTGATAGACTTTCGTGTATGAACTTTTGCCGGTATTCGTGACCCCTCTTCAGCTTGCCGAATCTGTACTTCACCCTCAGCTTGTGTATGACTTCTGCCTGCCTTACCATTCTTTGGATTTCATTTGGATACCGCTTTGCCTGATCTGTTGCTGGCCTGATCACTCTGACTTCGTTATCACCTGAATCCTCAGCACTCAAGCTCCACTTCGGACTTTACCTCACAGGTACCTAACGCACCCTGAATGGACAGCCGTTGTAAAGTTTGAGACCACCACAATCACCCTTCAGGTAGGTGCACTCCATAAAGAGGATATCATCCTGTCTCTTATTGATTCCACACTTCTGCCTGCTATCCTTGACTACCCTTGGTTACAACAACACAACCCTTCCTTTGATTGGGTAAAGGGAGAATTAACCTCTTGGGGGTCTTCTTGTTATTGGAACTGTTTATCTCGACCCACAAGACTTTCTGGTTGTCTGTTGGCTTCCACGGTCATCCCTCCTACCTTGCCTCATGAATACCATGAATTTGCAGAAGTGTTTTGCAAGAAAAAGTCGTAGGTTTTACCTCCACATCGTTCTTTTGACTGTGCGATTAATCTGATCCCTGGAGCACCTCTTCCCAAAGGAAGGACCTATCCCCTGTCTCTGCCTGAACAAAAGTCCATGGAGGAATATGTCAAGGACAACTTGGAAAGAGGTTTTATTCAACCCTCTTCTTCTCCAGTAGGGGCAGGTTTCTTCCTTGTCGAAAAGAAGGATGGGGGTCTTCGACCATGCATAGACTATCGAGGGTTAAATCAGATCACTGTAAAACACTCCTACCCGTTGCCTCTTATTCTAGAGTTATTTGATGTGCTTAAGGGAGCCGTTATCTTCGCTAAACTTGACCTCAGAGGGGCTTATAATCTGGTTTGAATTAGAGAGGGAGACGAGTGGAAGACAGCTTTCAACACCCGCAATGGACACTATGAGTATCTGGTTATGCCATTTGGACTCTGTAACGCTCCTGGTGTCTTACAACATTTCATGAATGACATTTTTCATGACTTCAGTAACCGTTTTGTGATAATCTACCTGGATGATATCTTAATTTTTTCCAAAACTTACCTTGAGCACCGCTCACGTGTAAGGCAAGTATTACAGTGGCTGAGAGAAAACCACCTTTATGCAAAGATTGAGAACTTAGTGCAGTTTTCATCAAAACCAGATATCTTTTCTTGGATACATCATAAATAGTGTCGGTTTCCAAATGGACCCACAGAAACTATCTGCTGTCTTGCAACGTCCCCAACCGACCACTTTGAAGGGACTCCAAAGCTTTCTGGGGTTTGCAAACTACTACAGGCGTTTTATCAAGGGTTTTGCCTATATAGCTGCCCTCCTTACTGCTATGACTAGGAAAGGCACCAATTGCAAACTGTGGCCCTCTGAAGCAGAATCAGCTTTCCAGCTTTTATAGGGTATGTTCAGCAAGGCTCGAATTCTTCAGCATCCAAACCCTGTTATCCAATACATTGTTGAGGTGGATACCTCTAAAGGTAGGAGCAGGTGCCGTGCTGTCCCAGAGACAACATAAGACCGGTAAGATTCATCCAGTGGTGTTTTTTTCTAAAAAGTTTTCTCCAGCAGAGATGAATTATGATGTTGGGAATCGAGAACTACTTGCTATATAACTTGCATTAACCAAATGGCGACATCTTCTGGAAGGGGCTCTAAAGTCTTTTTCTATCCTGACCGACCATAAAAGCCTGCTGTATCTTCAGACTGCTAAACATTTGAATTCACGTCAAGCTCGATGGGCTCTGTTCTTCTCCCATTTTAGTTTTGTCCTTTCCTATGTCCCTGGTCATAAGAACAGGAAGGCTGATGCTCTTTCCAGACAGTTTGTTACTTCCAGGATGGCCTGGATCCTCAGGGTCCGATCAGGGCAAAGAATAAAAAAAGCTCCAGATGGTGCAGTACCGTTAAAATATCATTTAATAAAGTAATTGCGGGGTTCACAGTACATAAAAGCATAAAAAATCGGGGGTTACGTCTGTCAAAATGGTGCCTGCCAGTGGAGAGCGGTAACTACCAGCTTTCGTTCCAGCCAGGCTCCCGGGACGTGCAGCGTGTGTTCCACCTGACGCGCGTTTCGTCAGTGCGTATGACGTCTTCAGAGGTGGAGCTGTACACTAACTCGGGACCTAAAATATGGTAGTCGCCGCCCCTCACTCACTTGCCAGGCAGCGTAGTATAAGAGGAAAACATTGCGAAGACTGCGTGGTGGGGATTATTCTTAGCGTTCGGAAGCGGCTTCAATATATAAATACATTGGTTTCTTAATGCATCACGGACAAATGCAAAATAGCAATCCACAATCCTAATATTGAATATATGCAGTATCAGTGTAAAAATATAAAGTATAATCGGTTAATACCAGTGATGTTTAAATTAGAAATATGAGGTGAATTATAAATAGATAAATAAAATGATAAATACAATTAGTGAATTGTGAATGTAATGAATTAATATGGACTGGATAATAAATTAGAGGACTAAAAATTATGAATAGATATATGTGTGCTTGATGCAATTAGGCTATTGTAATTTAATATAGAAATAAAACTTTTAGTATATCGTGGAATATGAATATAAATTACATAGGGGTCTCGCCCAGTAAGAGATCAGTAAATATAGAGTATAATTGTAATAACATTTATAATAAAATGTATAATTTATAACAAATTTCTTTTGAATATTAAAATTATTATATAAATAAATCTCTAGTATAAAAGAAGAGTAAAAGAAGAAAGGCATCATCATGAGGGATAAAATTTTAGTGAACATAGAGGTTGGAATTATGGATCTGAAATGAAACAATTCAGGTCCATGTCTATGTTCATTCCTAACGGCTGTAGCGTGGATAATTCATATATCCACAAGGACTAATTTTGGGATACAGCCAGCCTCATATTTTTCCCCCTCCAGTTATATTCTATTTTGTCAATCCCACACACAGAGAGGAGGTTGGGATCCCTATTATGTACTATTCTAAAGTGGTTGGATACACTATGATTTTTGAAACCCTTTCTAATATTATCAATATATTCGCCTAACCGTACTCTGAGTTTTCTAGTTGTTCGTCCCACATACTGGAGCCGGCATGGGCATGTGAGTTGGTAGGTCACGTGGGTGCTATCACAGGTAATACGTTTCTTGATGTTATAGATCTTATTTGTATTGTTGGATTTGAAGTTAACTGTTTTGCCTTTTTCGATTTTTTATCGTTTTACACGTCTTGCATCTACCACAGGAAAAAAAATCCTTTTTGGTCAAAGAAGGTTATTAGTTTTTTGGTGGGTCAGGTACATTTTTTACTACAAGGTCCCTCAAGTTTCGTCCTCTTTTATAAATAAAGTTGGGACGAGTCGGTAACACATCCTTGAGTTTGTCATCCCTCAATAGTATGGGCCAATGTTTGAGTATGATGTGTTCGACTTGTATCTGGTGTTGAATTGTGTAATGAATGTAATAGCATAATCTTCCGTCTTTTTCAGCTTCTTTTCTAGTAATTGTGCTCTGTTCATATTCTTTACTTCTTCCTTAACTTTGCTCAATGTGCTTTGTTTATTTCCATAATATTTATTTTCCTTTTTTACATACAAAATCAGACAAAAAATATAAAACAACGAAGAAAAAAGGGAGAAAAAAAAAAAAAAAAAAAAAAAACACAAAAGAGAAACAAAAAATCATAACAAAACACAAAAAAAAAACAGAAGAAAGGGGGGGGGGGGGGGAATTGGAGATTCAAGATTCAGCCTGAGCCTATCTAGGTTGCAACCCTTATGTTGCCAAGAAAATCGACCGTGTCCCTAGAAGAATACCATTCAGTGAATCTAAAAGGGCGTATCATATCTGTCAAGCTCTCTTCTGAAGATGTATATTTCAGAAATGATCTCCATCTGGTAAAAGATCTCGGGGTAGTACGTGAGTTGGAAAGCATAACGTCAAGTCTTTCCAGTTGACATAGGGACAGCAAAGATTGTTGGACCTGTGAAAGATTTGGTGGGGTGGAGTTAATCCAGTTAGCCATAATCATTCTGCGTGCTGCCAAGAGGCAGAGGTGGGTCCATTGTGAAGAAAAGGATATGCAGTTAAAAAGGCAGGTAGTAGGAGTCTTAGGTAAACCCATACCCAAAATAAGAAAAATATAACCCAACACGCTGTCTCAAAAATTGCTGATATGGGGGCATTCCCAGAGTCGATGTAAAAGTGTAGGCCGTGTGGTTTTACACCACGGACATTGCGCTTGGGTAGGATCTGGGCAATGTTGAAAAGGATAGTAAGCCTGATGCATTATTCTAAAATGAGTTTCCCGCCAATTTTCAGAAATAATAATAGGGTGTATGCTTTTATAGCTCTTAAGAAGCTTTTCCGGTTTTGAAGAACACTGCATTATAGGATACCTTTTCTCCCCATATTGTTCCATCCACCAGCTCCTACTTCACTACAAGAGCCCACTAGCGATATAGGGTCAAGTAGATGGAACCACAGAGCATAGCGGAGGCACAGGCACCGGACACTCCTTGCATGTTGTCGGATGTGAAGATTCTTCAGGCGGCCAGAGCTCTTTTTACGGTGAATATGTGAGACAGTGCCGCCGGAGAGTTCCTTTGCAGGCAAATTTTTTTTACCATCCAGATAACAATGTGATAGGCTGAATATCCAATCCATTCATAAATTGTCTTTCTTTACCACACGTAGATTATGGTATTCTTTAGTTAGTAAAGGGGCCAAGATCTGCTGAATACACCTCTTTGATTGGTCACTGGTGTTATCTGTGTTTTTGCTTAAAGAATGATTCTAATGCATTTGCATTGTACACATGCCTTAAACATTTATTAAAGTATTGCATTTCAACATGTTAAAAAAAAAAAAAAAAAAAAGAAGCTTTTCCGGTAGTTTCATCCCCCAGAATGTGAGACCATTTCTGGAATAATACCTGTTGAATCCTACCCAAGGAATGAGACACTAAATGCTTATATAGAATAGAAGAATATTCTTTATGGTGAAGCACTACGTCGATAAAGGAAGGTTTAAATGGATTTGTTCCATATCTACAGCAAGTCCGCAGAAAGGAAGTCATTTGTAAATAGAAAAAGTAATGAGAAGAGGGCAGATTAAAGCCCAGTACACACGAGTAGAAATTCGGCCGGGAAATTTCGTCCGACGACCGATCTGCCGATTTTCAGCTTGTTAGTATAGTGCTTCCGACAACCGACTCCAACTTTTCGGCCGAAAAAATCCTGGTGTGCAGGCTATATAATTTTTGCCGACCGTCAAAACACATCTGATTTTCGTCTCATTAGTACAGATTTCGATGGGGAAAAACCTTATGAGCAAGACTAGGCATGCTCAGAGATGAAAGAACACATACAAAGCAATCCAACACATGACATCACTTCTGAAGTAGAATTCTGTCGTTCGGGAAAATTCGTGTGCAGTCTGGAGCACATTCCAACCAACAGACACCACTCTGGACAAAAGACGGACGACCAGTCGGCGGAAATTCGTTGCGTGTGTACGAGGCTTAAATTCCTGTCTCAGCACTTGAAAAGATTTGAAGTGGTTGGTAATATTGTCATAAAGCGAGGAGGCTTTACTTAGTCCCAAAATTGCCCACTGTCTGAAGGCTGCTTGTGTAGTGGAGGGAATGAACATGGGATTGCCTTGAATAGTAAGGTAACTAGAGATACTGGAGGGCAAGCCCTCCATCCTCCGCACCTCCCTCCATGCCACCACTGTATCTCTGATGACAAGGAATGGAGGATGGCTGGCGGGGTATATGGAAATACCAGCGCTTCTTCAAGCTCGAAATTAGAATATCGTGATGTTCCTGAGAGCCAATCAAGACCCTGTTTTAATAAGCATGATAAATTATAAAGGCAAATAGCAGGGAGACCCATCCCCCCCTCAGACCTTGGGAGAGAAAGTTTTCTTAAAGCAATACGAGGTTTATTAGAAGCCCATAAAAAAATGTTCAATGCTTTATTTATTCTCTGCATATCCGAGTGCTTCAAGAGTAAAGGAAGTGTCTGTAATGGATATAAAAGACGCGGAAAAGATACCATCTTAAATAAATGACATCTCCCGAAGAGTGAGAGAGGTACGTTATATATTGCGACGCCATAGCAAATGGGGATAGTCTATGCCAGTGAGCGAACAGTTGAGGATGTAGATCTAATACCTCGCTTTTATCAAAATTTATCCGAAAAACAGAGCAGAGACGGAAGGTTGCAAACATTTCCTTAAGAATTAAGAAATCATTAAGAGGATTAGATGAAAAGCTCAAAATATCCTCCGCAAATGCTTTGTTTATAACCCTTTTCTCTGAATCTCTTAATTAAAATATTGCTGTGTAGTTCAAAGTCTTCCTGTGTTTTACATTTTCTCCTCATACTAGAAAACTCAGAGTACGGTTAGGCGAACATATTGATGATATTAGAAAGGGTTTCAAAAATCATAATGTATCCAACCACTTTAGAATAGTACATAATAGGGATCCCACCCTCCTCTCTGTGTGTGGGATTGACAAAATAGAATATAACTGGAGGGGGAAAATATGAGGCTGGCTGTATCCCAAAATGAGTCCAGGTGGATATATGAATTATCCACGCTACAGCCGTTAGAAATGAACATAGACATGGACCTGAATTGCTTCATTTCAGATCCATAATTCCAACCTCTATGTTCACTAACATTTTATCCCTCATGATGCCTATTTTTCTTTTACTCTTCTTTTATACTAGAGATTTATTTATATAATAATTTTAATATTCAAAAGAAATTTGTTATAAATTATAAATGTTATTATAAATTTTATACAATTATACTCTATATTTACTGATCTCTTACTGGGCGAGACCCCTATGTAATTTATATTCATATTCCACGAAATACTAAAAGTTTTATTTTTATATTAAATTACAATAGCTTAATTGCATCAAGCACACATATATCTATTCATAATTTTTAGTCCTCTAATTTATTATCCAGTCCAAATTAATTCATCACATTCACAATTCACTAATTGTATTTATCATTTTATTTATCTATTTATAATTCACCTCATATTTCTAATTTAAACATCACTGGTATTAACCGATTATACTTTATATTTTTACACTGATACTGCATATATTCAATATTAGGATTGTGGATTGCTATTTTACATTTGTCCGTGATGCATTAAGAAACCAATGTATTTATATATTGAAGCCGCTTCCAAACGCTAAGAATAATCCTCAACACGGAGTCTTCGCAATGTTTTCCTCTTATACTATGCTGCCTGGCAACAGAGGATGCTCTATACATGCAGACTTCCTGGTTGGGAGGAGTGAGGGGCGGCGACTACCATATTTAAGGTCCCGAGTTAGTGTACGGCTCCACCTCTGAAGACGTCATATGCACTGACGTAACGCGCTTCAGGTGGAACGCACGCCGGTAGTTACCGCTTTCCACTCACAGGCACCATTTTGGCAGACGTAACCCCTGATTTTTTATGCTTTCATGTACTGTGAACCCCGCAATTACTTTATTAAATGATATTTTAACGGTACTGCACCATCTGGAGCTTTTTTTATTCTTTGCCCTGATCAGATCCTGAGGATCCAGGCCATCCAGGAGAGGGATTCCGGATCGTATGGGACTACAAAGCCCAGCAGTTACCTTCCCGGCCTAGGTGGCCATAAGGCTCAATAGGTCTTTATACCATACGGTATCTAAGACCCACAACTTCTGGTGAGTGCATACCCCCATTTTTCCAAAAGGTTGACACCACAAGTACCAGCATTTGGACTATTGGAGGACCCATCACAAAGCACCTGCACTTTCCCCTATTTTCACCAAAGTCACTTATGAACTTTATACTTGGACTATATATATATATATATATGTATTTTTTTTTGGCACTACTTTGAACTTATAGGCACCTATATGGTTTTTATTGTGACATATCTATTTTTTTTTATTGTGATCTGCTTATTTTGTGATATTTATTATTTATTTAGCCAAATTTAATATGCACATGCTCATCTATTTATTTTTATTGTATTTATTCATTTAATCATTCTAAATCACCCAGCATTCGCCTACCACTCTTCAAACCTAGGTTATTGACAAGCAGTTGTCCATTCCTGGGTATTATCAGCAAGCGCTATACCAAATCCTAAATACTTTGGGATTTTACTTTTTATCTACCTCTTATCCTATAGCAGCTGCTATCACCACTCCTCTCTCCTCACGTTTATTTATTTATTTATTTCATAAACTCCCCCCCCTCCCCCAATAGGACATCCATAGGCGCGAGGGATATACACCTTCTTGGAGTATATTCACTTTTAATCTATTGAGCTAGCCAGAACCACCTCTGAAGGGAGTCTATCCCACATTTTCACAGCGCTTATAGTGAAGAAACCTTTCCGTATTTGGAGACGAAATCTGTTTTCCTCTAGATGTAAAGAGTGCCCCCTTGTCCTCTGAGTTGACCTTAAAGTGAATAACATAACACCAAGTTCACTACAGGCGGTCCCCGGGTTACAAACATCCTACTTACAAACGGAGGGAGACAACAGGAAGTGAGGGGAAATCTACCCCTAGGAAGGAAAATTCACTCCTGTAAGAGTTCTCATGGGGAAAAGGTGTCTCCACTGAAGATTTATCACCAATCCTTGTTTCCACAACAACCCAAAATTTTCAAAATCCAATTGTCATAGGGATAGAAAGTGAGGGGAAATCTTCTGAACAGGGGTACAGACAGCAAAACAAATGTTACAGGGGTGTTAACCCTTCCCTATGCTAACCAAAAAAGGTAAAAAATATTATTTTGGCTTTAGCTACACCTAAAAAATGTACATGTTCTGACTTACAAACAAATTCAACTTAAGAACAAACCTACAGACTCTATCGTCTGTATATTGACCCCTTATATATTTATACATGTTGATCATATCCCCCCTTAATCTACTCTTCTCAAGAGAAAATAAATTCAGTTCCTCTAATCTTTTCTCATAGCTAAGCTCCTCCATACCTCTTATCAGTTCGGTTGCCCTTCTCTGCACTTTCTCCAGTTCCCTGATCTCCTTTTTAAGAACTGATGCCCAAAACTGAACTACATATTCCAGATGAGGTCTTACTAATGATTTGTACAGGGGCAAAATGATATCTCTCTCTCTGGAGTCCATGCCTCTGTTAATACAAGAAAGTACTTTGCTTGCTTTGAAAATTGCAGCTTGGCATTGCATGCTGATATTAAGCTTAGAATCTACCAGAACACCCAGATCCTTCTCCGCTATGGATTCCCCCAGTTCTTCTGCATCTAGTATGTATGCTGCATGCAAATTCTTAGCCCCAAAGTGCATAACTTTACATTTAAAAACATTAAACCTAATTTGCCACATAGTTGCCCAATGAAACAGTGCATTGGGGTCAGCTTGTATGTTGAAGATATCCTGTAAGAAGTTATTCCACTGCAAAGCTTAGTGTCATCTGCAAAGACTGAAATGGTACTTTTAATCGCAGACCCTATATGATTTATAAAGATATTAAAAAGTAAGGGTCCCAACACTGAACATTGGGGTACACCACTGATAACCTTAGACCATTCAGAGTAAAAATCATTAACCACTACTCTCTGAATTCTATCTTTTTACCCAAATTTTCTATTCATTTACAAACTGATCTTTCCAAGCCTGTAGACTTTACCTTACACATTAGCCGTGTGTGAGCAACTGTGTCAAACGCTTTTGCAAAATCCAAGTATACTATGTCCACAGCCACCCCTCTGTCCAAGGTTTTACTTACTTCCTCAAAAAAGAAATTAGGTTTGTTTGACAACTTCTGTCTTTCATGAATCTATGCTGTACTTAAAATATTTTTTTCCAGCAAGAACTCATCTATGTGATCTTAAACTCTCCAGTATCTTCCCGACTATAGAAGTTAAACTAACAGGTCTATAGTTACTTGGCAAAGACTTTGATCCCTTTTTAAATATAGGCACAACATTGGCCCTACGCCAGTCCAGTGGTACTATTCCAGTCCTTAACGAGTCCCTAAAAATTAGAAACAAAGGCTTTGAAAATTACAGCGCTCAATTATTTTGGGATGCATGGGTGGATGCCATCTGGTCCAGGTGCTTTATCCAACCTTATTCTGTCTAAATATTTCTGGACCATATCACTTTTGAGCCATTGTGGATCATTTGGGGCTGTGTCACTACCATCCTCATTATGGTCATGAGCTCCCTATGCTCCTTTGTATACACAGAGCCGAGGAAAGTATTTAATAAATTCACCTTCTCTTTGTCCCCAGTCACCCACTCCTAATTATTTTGTTAAGGGCCTACATGCTCAGACTATTAATATATTTGAAGAATTTTTGGGGGTTTGTACTACTATCTTTTGCAATCTGTCTTTGATTTTGAATTTTTACGTCCTTCATTTCCTTTTTACATATTCTGTTATATTCTTTGTAACAATTAAACAACGATAGTGTTCCTAAATTTTTATATTTTTTTAAAAGCTCTTTTCTAATTATTTATAGATTTTTTAACTTTGGCTGTAAGCCACATAGGTTTTATTTTTAGCCTTTTAAACTTGTTGCCCGTGGGAATATATTTTGCAGTGAGTTTGCATAAAGTCTTTTTGAAAATTTCCCTTTTCTGTTCTGTGCTCATTGATGCCAAAATTCCTTCCAAGCCTAAATCCTGGAGTGCAGCCCTCATCCTTGGAAAATGTGCTCTCTTAAAATTAAGTGTTTTTGTATTTCCTGTATCCGTTTTTTGCTTACAGCTAACATTAAATGAAATCATATTATGGTCACTGCTACCCAGATGTTCTTTTATATGAACATTAATAAGCTCTGCATGGTTTGAAATTACCAGGTCCAACAGAGTATCATTTCTAGTGGGGGCCTCAATAAACTGTACCATAAAATTGTCTTGTAATAGGTTTATACATTTTTGCCCTTTAACTGTTCACGGCAGTGCCATTACTCCAGTCAATGTCTGGGTAATTAAAATCTCCCATTATTATCACTGTCCCAGCCTTTGCAGACTTTCTATCTGTGCCGGGAGCTGAGTCTCCACCTCCTCATTAATACTGGGAGGTCTATAACAAACTCCAGTGATTATCTTTGGATTACGCCACCTGTGTACATTTCCACCAATACTGCTTCAGACTCCTCACACTCTCCATCAACTAGGTCCTCTTTCACACTAACACCACTTCTCACATAGAGACAGACACCACCACCCCTCTGTTTTACCCTGTCTTTCCGAAAGAGAGCATAGCCAGGAATATTAATAGCCCAGTCATGTGAAGAATGAAGCCAAGATTAAGCAATACCAATTAAATCATAGTTCTCCTCCTGCAACAGAGCTTCCAACTCACCTATTTTGCTTGGCAGACTTCTGGCATTGGTGAACAAACACTTTAATTCATTGTCACATTTTGCACACTTATTTTGTATATTTTTAATTTTGGTACAAATAGTACCATTTCCAATGGTTGTTTGTAACATGGGAACCTTCTTATCCTCTGCCATAACTCTCCCCCATCTTTCCCCATTCCACCCACCAATAGAGGCTGACCCCTGTCTTCCCTGTATGCCCTCCCCCCTCAGTCCTAGTTTAAAAACTCCTCCAACCTTCCCATAAACCTCTCCCCTAGCACAAAAGACCCCCTTCCATTTAGGTGCAAACCATCTTTAGCATATACAGTAGGTTGCACCCCAATGAAATGAAAAGTGAGCCCAGTGCTCTAAAAACCCAAATCCATCCTTATTACACAAGGTCTTTAGCCATGCATTCAGCTATCTAAACTCCCCCTGTCTTTCCTGTGTTGCTCATGGCACAGGCAGTATTTCAGAGAATATCACCTTGGAGGTCCTTCCCTTCAACTTGCAGCCTAGTTCATAAAATTGGTTCTTAAGTAGCCTCTACCTTCCATATAATCTGTCATTGGTTCCCCTCCCACTAATTTATCAACCCGGCCCACCACGTGCCGAACCCTGGCACCAGGGAGACAGCAAACCATTCAGTTGAGGTGATCCTGGCGACAAATTATTCTATCAGTCCTTCTGATTATAGAATCCCGAATTACCACCAACTGTCTAGGCCTACCTACAGTCCCCTCACCACCTCTACTAGATGGACTGCACTCCCAGCTGTTAGGGATAACAGTGACATCTAGGGCTGCCACCTCTGAGCTTGCCACCCCCACATCTTCACCCAACATGGCAAATCTGTTAGGGATCTCAAACCCAGGGCTGACCTTCTTTTTCTGTGAGCCCCTACCACTCCCTCTGACTGTATTAACCCATCTGCCTACCTCAATAAACCTGACCTACCCCTCCACCCTCCCCATTAACCCCACTAGCCATCTGCTCAGCGAGCAGAGGACCCCTTTCAAGGTTGTCAGTTCTGCCCAGTGTTGCAATTTGCTCCTCCAGATCTCTAATGTGAGCTTCCAGAAGGGCAACCCGCTCATATCTGTCGCAACGGTATCCACCCTGCAATGGTTTCTCCGTTATTGTATACATGCGCCACACTGTGCACTGCACAAAACATTCAATCCTGCTAGCACACATTTTCCCGGTTACAACAATAATACAACTATTAGAACATTTCAGATGTTACCTACTGGTCAGAATACTTATAATAAGACTGTTATAATCTCCTGTTTTAAACTCTGGTTTTTAACTCACCACTTAGTCAAGGTCCACTTGTCAGAGATCCAGCAAGGAAAAAGGTGGCAAGCTCAAGAAAGAGCAAGCTCAGAAAGAAGTCCTGCAGAAATTTAAATAACACCTAAAGCACCACCTGTGACCAATTAACCACTCACTTTAATTAGTAGTCTGAAGGAAAAAAAAAAGCTATTAAAAGGGACAGAAAAAAGAGTAAAAAAATGGAACCCCCCCCAAAAAAAAATGCAAGGAAAGAGCCCCTAAAAATGCAAACAGTCACCAGCAGTCAAAAGCAAAACTGTTTATCACTCTCCACTCAAATTTCCCACTCTTCAGCCTCCAAACAGCAAATCTGGTAAGCGCATATGTTGCAGCAATGTGTGGTAATCTATTTGAATGACATCTTTATTTACTCAGACTCCATTGAATCACACTACCTGGATGTCAGACGGGTGCTGCAACGGTTATGTGAGAATGGGCTTTTCTGTATGCTTGAGAAATGTGAATTCCACCTGTCTCTGGTTGCCTTCTTCTGCTACATAATTTCTGCTGAAACATTCTCCATGGACCCTCAGAAGGTTTCGGCTGTTCTAAAATAGCCTTGATCCAGTGGTCTCTATTCCATTCAGCGTTTCCTTGGGTTTGCCAACTACTATCAGAAATGTATTAGGAATTTTTCCTCTTTAAACCTATCTCAGATCTGAGCAAGAGGGGCAGCGATTCCCACAATTAGATGCCTGCTGCCATCCAAGCTTTAGAGGCCCTCAAGTCTGCTTTTGCTTTGACTCCCATTCTGTCTCATCCCAATCCTGGTTTTCCCTTTGTCCTAGAGGTGGATACGTCTGAGATGGAAGTAAGTGCCCTCCGGTCTCAGCGTTGGACACATGATGGACCGTTACTTCCTTGTGGGCTCTATACCAAGAAGCTGTCTCCAGCTGAATGCAATTATTATATTGGAGACAGAGAGCTCTTGGCCATTATCCTGGCTCTCAAAGAGTGGAGAAACTTGCTTGAAGGTTCTGTGGTTCCAGTTCTTATTCTCACTGATCATAAGAATCTGACGTATCTCTCAGGGGCCAAGAGGCTCACACCCGTCAGGCCAAATGGGCCTTATTCTTCTCTCGATTCGTCTCCTTTTAACTATGTGGTCTCCTTTTTGCCAGGCTCCAAGAATGTTAAGGCTAATGCCTTGTCTCGCCAGTTTTCTGAGTTGTCCATGGAGGACTCCGTGCTGACACCGGTCATACCTTCAGATAATATCCTGGCTGCCATCCGCACCAACTTAACCTCTCCTCTTGGGAAACAGATCTTGGCTGCCCAACTTGATGCTCCCACAGGGAGACCTGGCAAATGTTTTGTACCTGAGCGGTTGCGTATCAGACTGTTAAATTCCAATTCCAAGACTGCCAGTCATCCTGCTAAGAACCAGAGGTCCTGGGCTATTTCCTGTCAGTTCTCATGGCGATCTCTCCACACTGATGTTGCTGCGTATGTGGCTGCTTGTTTGGTCTGTGCCCAGAACAAATCTCCTCGGCACCTTCCCTTGGGCCTACTGAATTCCATTCCCAATGGGGAGCATCCCTGGTCTCACCTGGCCAAGGATTTTATTATGGAACTTCCCACATCCCAAGGTTACACGGTTACCCTCATGGTTGTCGACCGATTCTCCAAAATGTGCCACTGTGTTCCATTTAACCACTTGCCGACTGCCTACCGCATTTTTACAGTAACAGTGCATATTTATAGCACCGATTACTGTAGTAATGTCACTGGTACTCCCAAAAGTGTCAGAAATGTCAGTCAGGGGTCTGATCTGTCCGCCGCCAAAAAAAAATCGCAGATTGCCCCCATTACTAGTTTAAAAAAAAAAACACTAAAAATTTCCTGTAGTTAGTAAACACAATAACTTTTGCGCAAACCAATCAAAATACTCTTATTGCGATTTTGTTTACCAAAAATATGTAGCAGAAAACAAATTGGCTTAAAATGTTAAAATTCGATTTTTACATTTTTTTTTTTTGAGAATTTCATATAAAAAAATTTGAAAAACATTGTTATTTTTTTCCAAAATTTTGCTCTTTTTTTGTTTATAGCGCAAAAAATAAAAATCGCACAGGTGATCAAATACCACCAAAAGAAAGCTCTGTTTGTGGGAAAAAAAGGACGTCAATTTAGTTTGGGTACAGTGTTGCACGACTGCGCAATTGTCCGTTAAAGTTACGCAGTGCAGAATCACAAAATAGGGCCTGGTCTTTGAGCAACCAAATCTTCCGGGGCTAAAGTGGTTTAAAAGGCTGCCTACTGCTCAGGAGCTTGCCTTGGTGTTTGCTAGGGAGGTCTTCCATTTACATGGGTTGCCTAAGGAGATTCTCTCGGACCGTGGGAGCCAGTTTGTCTCTAGGTTCTGGCGCGTCTTTTGCTCCCAGTTGGGTATTCAACTCTCCTTCTCCTCGGCCTACCACCCACAGTCCAATGGGGCTGCTGAGCATTCCAACCAAGCTCTGGAGTAATTTCTATGCTGCTATATCTCTGACCATCAGGAAAATTGGGTTGGTCTACTACCCTGGGCAGAGTTTGCCAGGAACTCTGTCATCAACTCTTCTGAGCGTTCCAACCCGCTGTATTGCCCGAGTCGTTCTTGCCACAGGACATCACGGCTGTGGAGGATCATCTTTGTGCCCTCCCCTCTTGGTGCAGATTCAAGAGTCTTTACGAGCACAGCGTCAGAAGTTCCAGGCAGACCAGGGACGTTTATTTGCTCCTTCGTATCAGGTCGGGGAGAGGGTGTGGCTGTCGACCTGTAATCTCAACCTCAGGGTGCCCACTCCAAAACTGGTATCCCATTTTGTTGGACCTTTTTGCATCTTCCGTAAAGTGAACCCCGTGGCCAATGCCCTTGGACTTCCCCCTGGCATGTGTATCTCCAATATCTTTCATGTGTCACTTTTGAAGCCACTAGTTTGCAATCGCTTTACTTCTTCATTTCCTCGCCCTCATCCCATTCCTGTGGGCAATCATGAGGATATAGGGCTAGCAGCATCTTGGATTCTCGTCTGTTCCGAGGTCAGGTTCAATACCTGGTGCACTGGAAGGGTTATGGTCCTGAGGAGCGCTCCTGGGTTCCCTCTGGGGATGTTCATGCTCCTGCCCTTCTTTGCGCTTTCCATGCTCGCTTTCCTCAGAAACCATTTTTTGCTCCGTGGAGGAGTGGCCGTTGAGGGGAGGGTACTGTCAAGGTCTTACCTTGCCCTCCTGTTGGCAGCCACCTTGGACATGTGTAGACTGCTGCTTCTTATAGACTCTGATTCCATCATAGTTAGTGAGGTTGAAAAAAGACATCAGTCCATCCAGTTCAACCTATGATGTGTGTGTGTGTTTGCTTTTAACCGTACATTGTATACCCCTGTATGTTGTGGTCTCTAAGGTGCCCATCTAATAGTTTTTTGAAACTATCAATGCTCCCTGCTGATACGACTGCTTGTGGAAGAGAATTCCACATCCTTACCGCTCTTACAGTGAAGAACCCCTTACGCACTTTAAGGTTAAACCGGCTTTCCTCTAGTTTTAGAGAGTGGCCACGTGTCTTATTGTATCTCCTTTCTCTGAATTGTTTGTTCCTTATGCTAGGGTCGCCAGTACAGTATTTGTACATTGATATCATATCCCCCCTCAATCGTCTCTTCTCCAGACAGAATAGGTTCCGTGCTTGTAGTCTTTCCTCATAGCTGATGTCCTCCATTCCCCTAATTTTTTTTGTTGCCCTTCTCTGGACTCTTTCCAGTTCCAGCATATCCTTCCTGAGGACCGGTGCCCAGAACTGGGCAGCATACTCCTTTTGTTCAGGTCCGCTTGTAAGGTTTCTACATCCTGCATAGAAGATATTGGCAAGCCAAGTTTAGTATCATCTGCAAATACTGAGATTGTACTCGATATCCCCTCCTCTAGATCATTTATGAATAAATTAAACAGGATTGGTCCCAGGACAGAACCCTGGGGGACCCCACTTTCCACACCCGCCCAATCCGAGTACTCCCCATTAATCATCACCCTCTGGACTCTCCCCTGGAGCCAGTTCTCTATCCAGGTACTCACCTTATGGTCCATACCTACCTTCCTTAGTTTGTACAGTAAGCGTTTGTGGGGAACGGTGTCAAAGGCCTTTGCAAAGTCCAGATATACCACATCCACAGGCTTTCCTTTATCTAGGTGGCAGCTCACTTCATCATAGAAGGTTAATAGATTGGTTTGGCAAGAACGATTTTTCATGAATCCATGCTGATTACTACTAATAATACTGTTTTTATTACTAAAGTCTTGTATGTGGTCCCTTAACATCCCCTCCAAAATCTTGCAGACTACAGATGTTAGGCTGACCGGCCTATAGTTACCCGGGATACATCTCGGCCCCTTTTTAAATATTGGTACCACGTTGGCTTTTTTCCAATCAGCTGGCACCATACCCGTCTGTAAACTATCCTTAAAGATCAAGAATAATGATCTGGCAATCACCTGACTGAGCTCTTTAAGAACCATCAGGTGCAAGCCAATCCGGTCCCGGAGATTTATTTATGTTAAGTTTCTCTAGTTTAGTTCTAAGTCTATCTTCTGTTAGCCATGGCGGCACTTCCTGAGGTGTGTTGTTTAGTTCGGCCTTACAAGCTAGGTTCGTGTAGCCCCCCGATTCTTTTGTGAAGACTGAAGAGAAGAAATTATTTAACACTTCCGCCTTTTCTCTGTCCTCAGTGGCCATATTTCCTTTGTCATCTTTTATGGGGCCAATGTGTTCTGGCCTCGCTTTCTTACTGTTTATACACTTAAAGAATTTCTTGGGGTTCTTTTTACTCTCCTCCGCTATATGTCTCTCATGTTCTATTTTAGCCGCCCTGATTTCATCTTTACATTTCTTATTACACTCTTTGTAATGCTTAAATGCTGCCAATGACCCCTAAGTCTTGTATTTTTTGAAGGCCTTTTCTTTAGCACTAATATCCATTTTTATTTTGGTGTTTAGCCACCCAGGGTTTAGTTTTGCTTTTTTAAATTTATTTCCCTTTGGAATGAACTGGCCAATCCCCTTGTTAAGTATGCTCTTGAAGCACTCCCATTTTTCCTCCATGTTCTTTGTTCCCAGGGTTCTATCCCATTTGATATTTTCTAGCAGCGAGCGCAGTTTAGGGAAATTGGCTCTTTTGAAATTCAGTGTCCTTATATTACCCTTGTGTTTCCTATTACTGTAATTAATACTGAAACTTATTGACCTATGGTCACTGTTTCCTAAGTTGTCCCGTATTTCTATATCCGTGAGCAGGTCTGTATTGTTGGTAATCAGTAGGTCAAGTACCGCATTGTTTCTTGTCGGTGCATTCACCATCTGACCCATGAAATTGTCCTGCAAAACATTTAGGAACTGCCAAGCCTTGGCTGAGCGCGCGGTTCCTTCTGCCTAGTTTATATCTGGATAATTAAAGTCCCCCATTATAATGGCATTTCCCATCCTTGCTGCCAATCCTATCTGTAACATGAGGTCCGCCTCCCCCTCCTCCCTCTGGTTGGGGGGCCTATAGCATACGCCCAATATTACCTTCCCCACCGTGCCTTCCCTTTGAAGCTCTACCCATAGGGATTCTGCCCCATCCATCGCTCCATTATTAATATCATCCCTCATATTTACCTGTATACTGTTCTTAATATACAGACATACCCCTCCTCCTTTTTTACCTTCTCTATCCCTGCGATAAAGGGAATACCCCTGAATGGTCGCCATCCAGTCATGAGAGCTGTCAAACCAAGTCTCAGTTATCCCCACAAAATCTAAGTTCTCCTCAAACATCAGTAGCTCCAGCTCTCCCATCTTGTTGGCCAGGCTTCTGGCATTGGTATACAAACCTCTTAATTTTGATCGGTTACATATATCCTCATTTGATGTTTTTAGGCTCACTTGCCTGCTGCCTTGACGTCTCACAGTGATGATGCTGCACACCTGACTATATCTATCACCTGATGGGTTGCAGTCCTTGCCCTTGCATTTGTGCTCCAAATTGCAGCTTCTACTAGCAGTCTTCTGTTCTCCGTGTTCCTCTGTGTATAACCTGGCTTGGCTGACGACTCTCTTAGCTCTCGACCCCCGCATCGGCAGACGATCCCGCATTGGCAGACGACCCGCCATTGGTAGATTACCCTCTTTTGGACTCGACCCAGGCTTGGATGACTACCCACTTCTGGACTTGACCCCAGCTTGTTCCTGCTCTCACTTCCTCACTAGTGATGTCGCGAACCTAAAATTCGCCGTTCGCGAACGGCGAACGCGAACATCGGCAAATGTTCGCGAACCGGCGAACCGGGCGAACCGCCATAGACTTCAATAGGCAGGCGAATTTTAAAACACACAGGGACTCTTTCTGGCCACAATGGTGATGGAAAAGTTGTTTCAAGGGGACTAACACCTGGACTGTGGCATGCCGGAGGGGGATCCATGGCAAAACTCCCATGGAAAATTACGTAGTTGACGCAGAGTCGGGTTTTGATCCATAAAGGGCATAAATCACCTAACATTCCTAAATTGTTTGGAATAACGTGCTTTAAAACATCCAGTGTGTGAATACGATCAGGTATGATGTTTTATCGGTCAAGTAGTGTAAGGGTTACGCCCGTCGCCCGCTTCACAGTGACAGACCAAACTCTGACAGACCAAACTCCCCGTTTAACAGTCAGTCAGTCCATTTGCACAACCGCAAACTCCCCATTTGCACAAGGTTGGATACCAAGCTAGCCATGTCCCGTTCCTTGTCCTCACTGACATCATTGAAGGTCTCTTCCTCCACCCAGCCACGTACAACACCAAGGGTCCCCGAAAGGTGAGAACAAGCCCCCTGGGACGCCTGCTGTGGCTGGTATTCCACCTCCTCAAAGCCACCTTCCTCCTCTGACTTCTCTTCTTCAGACTCCTCTCTCTGCGTTGCCACAGGTCCAGCAATTGACAACGACAAGGCTGCTTCTGGTGGTGATGGGGACCACAACTCTTCCTCTTCATGCTCATCTACAGCCTGATCCAGTACTCTTCGCAGGGCACGCTCCAGAAAAAACGCATATGGGATGAGGTCGATGATGTTGCCTTGGGTTCGACTGACCACCAGGTTTGTCACCTCCGCAAAAGGACGCATGAGCCTACAGCCATTGTTCATGAGCATTCAGTAACGCGGCCAAAAAATACCCAGCTCCGCAGAAAGAATGAAAGAAAATGAATGTTTTTACTATGAAAAATTATCCCGCGGATCGCTTTTGGTCTGTTCACAATGAAGCAACGACCTTATCATCTGGGGTGTGCCAACACACTCCTAGAGGTGATCGCTTCATTGTGATACGCAAGCCCCTTCACCACGACAAGGTAATGATCACGAAGGGGAATTGACACATGTATGTGCCTTTTTTTTTGTTTTTTGTTTTTTTGCAGCCACAGTGTAGCACCAGAGGCCAGAAAAATTAGGCATGTACACATGCATGAAAAAGTAGGTATTGTTGCAGCCGCTGCTGTAGCAGCGGCCTGAAAAATTGAGGTTTTCAAGCCAGAAAGTGCACTAAAACATTGCGGCTTGAACCATAGTTGGTGGCGGAGACTTCACGTAAGTCATCCGGCATGCAGAGAATGATTAAATACAGCAGCGTGTGGACCATTTTTAGCCCAAGGCATCTCAGTCATCACCAGGCCTTTTTTAGTCAAATGCATCCCCCACTGTCAGTCCCTTCGGGATCCATGCCTCCTTCATCTTAATAAACGTGAGGTAATCAAGACTTTTTTGACCTAGGCGACTTCTCTTCTCAGTGACAATACCTCCTGCTGCGCTGAAGGTCCTTTCTGACAGCACACTTGAAGCGGGGCAGGCCAGAAGTTCAATGGCAAATTGGGATAGCTCAGGCCACAGGTCAAGCCTGCACACCCAGTAGTCAAGGGGTTCATCGCTCCTCAGAGTGTCGATATCTGCAGTTAAGGCAAGGTAGTCTGCTACCTGACGGTCGAGTCGTTCTCTGAGGGTGGACCCCGAAGGGCTGTGGCGATGCGTAGGACTAAAAAAGCTCCGCATGTCCTCCATCAACAAGACGTCTGTAAAGCGTCCTGTCCTTGCCGGCGGGGTTGTGGTGGTAGGAGGAGGATTACTTTCACCTTTTCCCCTGTTGGATTCCCGTTGTGCTGTGACATCACCCTTATATGCTGTGTAAAGCATACTTTTCAACTTATTTTGTAGCTACTGCATCCTTTGCGACTGCCGGTAATTGGGTAACATATCAGAGACTTTCTGCTTATACCGGGGGTCTAGTAGCGTGGCCACCCAGTACAGGTCGTTCTCCTTCAGCCTTTTTATACGAGGGTCCCTCAACAGGCATGACAGCATGAAAGACCCCATTTGCACAAGGTTGGATGCCGAGCTACTCATGTCCAATTCCTCGTCCTCACTGATGTCATTGAAGGTGTGTTCTTCCCCCCAGCCACGTACAACACCACGGGTACCAGATAGGTGACAACGAGCACCCTGGGATGCCTGCTGTGGTTGGTGTTCCTCCTCCTCAAAGCCACATTCCTCCTCTGACTCCTCTTCCTCAGACTCCTCTTCCAG